>NC_084831.1:123920104-124240302 GCF_033115175.1 Lepus europaeus | reverse complement strand
TGGTATTAGGAGAATCACGTTTTAAGGATGAGCCATATAGCAAGACAGGGAAGCATCCTGAATGTAGTGGAGTTTGACAAAAAATTCCGATTAAAAGACTTTAAGGACAGCATGTGCTCTGTATCTACCACCAGTGCTCCTCTTTGCAGGCCCATTCTGGTTATTCTGTTGGCTGGAGTTGAACTTCATTTTGCCACCAGGGGACGCTGCTGTGTAATGTTTGAGAGGGCAAGTTGTGATTTCACTGGTGGAGTCAAACCCTATTTTTGCCATTCATTAACTGATCCTGGGCCATTCACATTAACATCTGTAATCCCCTATTCCCTCATCTGTAAAGTGGAGAGAGTAGTGATATTTAATTTATGCTACAGGTTTTTCTTGAAGAAAATGGAAAAATGATTTAAATATCAAAGCTATAACAATTGGATACATAATTTTATTTGAAATTTTATACACTGAAAGCTCTAGATAAACAGATATATTAGCAACAGAAAAAGAAAGGTTGTTAGGGATATTAAAACAATGTTTGTAGGCACCCAGGTCAATGGCTCAGAGATCTGGTCTCTCAGGCTATAAAAACCATGTCCATCTCCTACTTATACTAGTACCTATACTAGTACTTTCCTAAGAAGGATTTTGTAATTTCTTTCAATAGAAGACAAAGGATGGGGGAGGCATTTGCAACAGCTAAGACATCACTTGTGAGGCCCATGTTGGAGTGCCTGAGTTTGAGTCCCAGCTCCACTCCTGATTCCCACTCTTTGTCAATGTGCACTCTGGGAGGCAGTTGGTGATGGGTCAAGTAGTTGGGTCTTGACACTCATATGGGAGATCTGGACTGAGTTCCAGGCTCCTGATTTTGGCCTAAGACCTGGCTATTGTGAACTTCTCTCTCTCGCCCTCTGCAAATAAGTAAATAAATAATAAAGTGTGAGAATGGAGATAAATATACAACCAGTTCCTTTTGGCTACCCATACATGCTAAGAAGCAGAAGGTGATATTTGGACACCACCATCTGATTGAAGTTTGAGCTAGGTAGAGGAGCATCATTCACTCCTACAGAGGCATAAGTTTTCATATTTAATTGGGAAAGGGGGGCTGGAATTGTAGCTCATGCCCTTGACATTATGAGCGAATAAACATCAGGCCTAATGGACTTGTGATTGCGCAACACACCTTCCTCTTGAATATAGCCAGGTTTCTTTATTGACAAAACATCTTGGCCACATGTTCAGGAAGATGTAGGATCAGGTTCAGAGACACAACTGTTGTGTTAACATCCATATATATTACTCCACTGGTCACAGCCAATTTAGCACTCTCAGATAAACCTGAGAACATCAAAATAACCCTATACCTCTTTTATGCCTCTTTCCCCTCTTTCTGTCCACCTGATATCCCACTTAGGGCCCCTCTTTTGGTTTATCACCAGCGACATTAGTTCTATCCATCATTTTGTAATTTTCCCTCATCTACTTCGGTAAATGAGAAACAGGAATGAAGCAAGAGTACACTGGAAATTTTCTAATTATGCGTAAACACCTTAGGGGTGAAAGGACAACATTGGCACTGCAGAAATCTCCCCAACTGTGCAAATTATCACCATTAAATTATTAAACTTATCACCATTAAATTAAAAAAATAGACTTGCCAGATGAAGGAAATGCCTGGGGTTGCTTTTTGTAACACACAGATGGCATGATAGATTATTATCATTAAAAATTCATTAATAAATGATTAATATAAATGTTGGGATATAAATATCACAATCATCATTCTGATCCCTCGTTCTTGCTTTAGGTACACTTCTGCAACTCAGCACAAGGACCATTTGTTTTTATTTATTTTTTTTAGCACAACCTCACCTAATGCTCTCATCCCTACTGTGACCCATGGAGTAGTCTTGGCACAAGGCTTGCCAGTGTGAGTGACATCATAGCAGGGGAGAACTGAAGAATAGGAAGCTTGGTGCTTGTGTCATTGGGAGAGCTGTGCTTCTATTAACAGTGAAAGGGAAGAAGTCAGAGTAAAAGTATTTAAAATCCCCAATTTATTTAGCTTATGTTGAGTTTGAATTTTTCTATATCTAGATAGAAATGCTTAGCCTGAAGCTTTTTAAATGTTTTTGTTAATATAAAGGGAACAGAGTTCATGTATTTCATGGATACAATTTTGAGAACGTAATGATACTTCCTGAATGCATGCCTTGATTTAGATATGAAATTATTTTATGCATTCTGTACATGACAATCATATATTTAAAAATATGCATTGAGGGGTGGTATTTGACTTAGCAGGCAAGCTGCTGGTTGGGACTCCTGTATTCCATATTCAAGTGCCAGGCAGTCTTGATTACAGTTCTCGCTAATGTGCACCCTGGGAGACAGTAGGTGATGGTTCAAGTAGTTGGGTCCTTGACACCCACATGGGAGACCTGAATTGAGTTTATAGTTCCTAGATTTGGCATGACCCAGCCTCTTTTTCTCTGCCTCTCAAATACATACAGACATACATACATTTTAATAGTTAATAAACAGTATTTGTTGAGTGCTGTCTTCCAGTTACTTATTGTAATAACTGTAATCTCTTCTAATTTTCAAACCCCCAACCCCTGCTGGATTAGATACTATCAGTCTTAAGAAGTGAAGGGATTTGCCAAAGGTCACACAAACAGAAGGAGTGATTTTAACTCCTCAGTCTGGCCTCTGAGCCCATGCACTTAGTGGCTAAGTTGATGTTATGGGAAGTCATGGACACGAGAGGAGTAAACGGTAGAGAGAATTACCTTTGAATTGGGCTGGGAGGTTTTGAATATGATTTTGGAGAAAATGAGATAACTGGAGGTGAATAAGAATTAACCAAATGAAGGGAGAGGGTGATGCATGAGGCAAGGTGTGTTCAGGGCAGCCAGGAGCTTAGTGTGTGAGAAAGGGCTGACCCCAGAGCACTGTACATAGGAGAGCTGTCAAGAGAGCAGAGGAAAAACTTCACGCCACAGATGAAGCACCAGTATTTGTGAGGTGGAAGAGGGAAAGACACTGCTGTCGTAGGCAAGAGTGTATGATTTAGAAGCTGGAAATATTTTAGGCCATACTCTGACTCTTATTTTCACCTCACCCTTGTTTCCTTTTTACTTACTCTCTCAGTACACTGTGACCCAATATTAGCAGGGAAAACCAGAATAAAATTATGGAATGAGAAGCAAAATCTGGAGGAAACTTAATTATCTGTTGGAAGCTTCCTAGCTCAGAAATGGGATTATCCGAGGCTGCACATTATCCTCCTGCTCCAAGTTTGTTAGTACATACTTGACAAACTAGAGTTGTATGTAGGTATAGTACACAGTGATTGATGGATGTGTGCATTGTGAAATGATCAACCAAATCAAGCTAATTAACATACCCATCACCACCTAGTTATCCCTGTGTGTGTGTTGAGAGCATTAAGATCTTTTAGCAAATTTCAAGTATGCACTGCATTATTGAGCCCCATCCTCCTTAAATATTCCCTGCCTTGCCTTCCAGGACGCCACCAGCTTTTGCTGTACTTCTCTACTGCTTTAACCTTTCTTTGTAAGTCTCCCTGGTCTCCTCTTCCTCTTCTGCCCAATCACCTATGATCTGAGCTCTGCCCTCTCTCAACAGTTTCATCTTGTTTCTGCAGCAGCAGTTGTCATCTGGATTCTGAGGCCTCCCAGGTTATTATCTGGAGTTCTGACCTTTTTTCTAAGCTCAGGCTCATGCATTCAATTAAACATCTCCATTTACATATCTCCTTGGCATCAGGGCTCACACTTGGAGCACTGAGCCCACACTGTCCTCACTTACCCTGACCTACTTCTGCTCTGGTGTCCCCGTCTCTCTGACGACACTGTCGTTCACCTACTTTCCTGATGCAGAAATCTGGGGTAATTGTTGAAGCCTTATCTCTTGGAATGGGCTTTTAGTGGACATATGTCATAGCTGTGGCTTCCTAGCACCTCTTAAATAATTCACACGGAACAATCCCAACCTTACAACTCGGCAGCCAGAAGTGGAATTCCCAGCTCCTCAGCTCCTCTTGCAGCCCAGATGGCCCAAGCCTTGTTTTGTCAGATGCTTCTGAGTGAGGCTTGATTGAAGCTTTCATCTTGCTGTACAGCCTGCTTCATTGGTGTGTGAGTTTTAGGCAAAGCAGAGATTTCTAAGCAAAATTCTTTACAGAAATGTGGCATTTGTGCTGCAGATTTAATGACTGCAGTGTGGCCAGATCTTCACGACCTGTGTTTGGTGGCAGAAGCAGTGAGATTACTCTGTCAGACTAGTTTTGGTGCATGGTTTGAGTGAGGAGACATGGGAAACATGGTCACAGTTCTTCTTTTCACTTAGACTTGACTCTTCCTCAACCATTGCAATAATCTCTGAAGGATTAAAGTTTCCAATAAAGTGGCTACTTCCTTTTTTTAAAGATGTATTTATTTATTTGAAAGTCCGAGTTACACGGAGAGAGAAGAGAGGCAGAGAGAGAGAGGTCTTCCATCCACTGGTTCACTCCCCAGTTGGCCACAACAGCTGGAGCTGCGCCAATCTGAAGCCAGGAGCCAGGAGCTTCTTCCAGGTCTTCCACACAGGTGCAGGGACCTGAGGACTTGGGCCATTCCACTGCTTTCCCAGGCCATAGCAGAGAGCTGGATTGGAAATGGAGCAGCCGAAACTCGAACCAGCACCCGTATGGGATGCCAGAACTGTAGTCAGCAGCTTTACCTGCTATGCCACAGCACTGGCCCTGAGTGACTATTTTCTTAAAATAGAGTAGGTTCTGTTGTTTTCAGTAACAATACTGAGAAATTAAAGATTATTGCTTCCTCTGTGGAAGAAAGTTTAACTGCGTGTATATGTGTTTTGTTGTTGTTGTTAGCTGTGTGACAGTTGCAGAGAGAGCAGGATGTGATGAATAAGAACTGGAGTTGGGTATAGTTGGAGAATGCAGGACTGTCAGTCCGGGGTTAGTTGATCTGATTGTACTCCTATGAAAGGGTTTCTGTATTAACAAACATATAAATGATGAGCACATATTTCAAAAAGGCAGGGCACAGTGATATAAAGAGAATGGGAATTTTCGCAGAAAAAACAATTTTAAATTCTAGCTTTACCAATTACTAGCAGGTATCCTTAAGCCAGTGACTTAACATTTAAATTGCAGTTTTTTCATTTATAAGGCATTAGTTAATATATTTAATGTGGAAGGGAATCTAACTCTCAGCAGCTGAGTGGCAAAGGTTAGTTCTCTGTGCAAGACACATCAGGGACTCCAGAGAATGGATCAGGTATTGACTAGAAAGGAGAGAATGATCCAACATGAGAAGTGGGATACACAGCAGACTCATAGAATGGCAAATGCCCTAAACAGCACTCTGGCCTCAGAATCAGCCCTTAAGGCATTTGAATCTGGCTAAAAAGCCCATGAGAGTTTCTCAGGCATCAAAAGACAAGACACTGTGCCAAAAAAAAATTTAAAAAAATGAACTAAATGAAAGATTTCTGTGAGTGAGATCCCAGTGGAAAGAAAGGGCCATTGAAGAAGGAGGTGCCTTTCTCTGAAGGGAGGAGAGAACTTCCACTTTGACTATGACCTTGTCTAAATAAGGTCAGAGTTTATGAACTCAAGAGGCTTCCATAGCCTTGGCAGCTCATGACAAGAGCCTTGGATTACTGACATCATAAATAAGCGTGTCAATTGTTAAATCAACAATGGGAGTCACTGTGCACTTACTCCCCATGTAAGATTTCTGTCCTTAATGTGTTATACTATGCAACTTTGCTTAGCTGAAAGTGCTTAATCATACTTCTTAAACATTGCTATATTTTATTGTATGTAACATCTGGAATTAATGGTATACAATATAGATCCTTAGCATTGAAGAGTAGGAAGATATTTAGTGAACATCTAACCCAGCCCTGTATGTTTTAAGTTTAATTAATATCATGAGGTAACATATTACTACAGATTAACTTTCAAAGGGCATTAAAAGGAAAGTAATGAGAGTGGTCCCTTCCCCATTCTGCCTCACTCCAAATTCCACTCACTAGAGGCAGCTTCTTTTAGTCTTTTCTCTTTTTATTTGTATATTTAAAATTTTAACTGATATTTAAAGACTACATATTTATAGCATATCATATGGTACTTTAATATACTTACACTCATTTCTTTATGGTAAAAGCATTCAAAATATTTTCCTATGACATTAAAACATAGGTACAGTACATTATCATTAACTATAGTCACCCTTCTGTTCAATGAAACACAATAACTTTTTTCTCCTTTCTATAACTAAATACTCGCTGTTCTTTCCCCATCTCCTTCTCCCTAGTTCCAGTCTCTGATAATCATTCTACTTTTTTTTTTTTTTTTTGACAGGCAGAGTGGACAGTGAGAAAGAGAGACAGAGAGAAAAGTCTTCCTTTTCCGTTGGTTCACCCGGAATGGCCGCTGCGGCCGGCACACTGCGCTGATCCAAAGCCAGGAGCAAGGTGCTTCTCCTGGTCTCCCATGCAGTACAGGTCCCAAGCACTTGAGCCATCCTCCACTGCACTCCTGGGCCACAGCAGAGGGCTGGACAGGAAGAGGAGCAACCGGGACAGAATCTGGCGCCCTGACCGGGACTAGAACCTGGTGTGCCGGCACTGCAGGCAGAGGATGAGCCTATTGAGCTGCGGCGCCGGCTCTACTTTTTTTTTTTTTTCAAAAAAGATTTATTTATTTATTTTAGAGGCAGAGGCAGAGATCGAGAGAGAGAGAGAGATAGAGGTCTTGCATCCCTTGGTTCACTCCCCAGATGGCCGCAATGGCTGGAGCTGCACTGATCCAAAGTTAGGAGCCAGGAGCTTCTTCTGAGTCTCCCAAACAGGTGAAGGTGCCCAAGGACTTGGGCCATTGTGGTGGAATGAGAAGGCCATGCCAAGATGGCGACTGACAACAGAAACTGCCTGGCAACAGGCTGTGATTGGATGGCTTCAGAAACCACATGACAATGGAACCTTCCTGGCAATAGGCTATGATTGGATGGCTTTGGAAATTGCCTGGCAACAGGCTGTGATTGGTTAGGGCATAGACCGCCCCTTGACCAGATTGGCTGCCTTGGCTATTTAAGCTCCTCCTCTCAGAACGAATCCACAGCAACAGGCCATCTTCTGCTACTTTCCCAGACCATAGCAGAGAGCTGGATTGGAAGTGGAGCAAGGCCGGTGCTGTGGCTCAACAGGCTAATCCTCTGCCTAGCGGCGCCGGAACACCAGGTTCTAGTCCCAGTCAGGGCGCCGGATTCTGTCCCGGTTGCCCCTCTTCCAGGCCAGCTCTCTGCTGTGGCCCGGGAGTGCAGTGGAGGATGGCCCAGGTCCTTGGGCCCTGCACCCCATGGGAGACCAGGATAACCACCTGGCTCCTGCCTTCGGATCAGCCTGGGACTTGAACTGGTGCCCATATGGGATGCTGGCACTGCAGGAGGCAGCTTTACCTGCTAGGACACAGCGCTGGACCGGACTTTTAACTTCCATTATATCAACTTCATTAGATTTCACATTAGTAAGTTCATAGAATGTTTGTCTTTCTGTGCCTCATTTATTTCATTTAACATAATGATCTCTGGTTTCATCCATGTTTTTGCAAATGACAGTATTTCATATTTCACCCTTATTATGCCTTTTTTTTAAAGATTTATTTTATTTATTTGAAATGTAGAGTTAGTTACAGGGAGAGAGAGAGAGAGAGAGAGAGAGAAATCTTTCATCCACTGGTTCACTCCTCAAATGACCTCACACAGCTGGGACTGGGCCAGGCTGAAGCCAGGAGCCTAGAGCTTCTTTCAGGTCTCTGACATGGGAGCAGGAACCCAAGCACTTAGGCCATTTTCTGTGGCTTTCTGAGGCACATTACCAGGGAGCTGGGTTGGAAGTGGAGCAGCTGGGACTCTAACCTGTGCCCATATGGGATGGCAGTACTGCAGGCTGTGGTTTTACCACCTATGCCACAGCACCGGCCCCTAATTCTGGGATTTATTTATTTATTTTAAAGATTTATTTATTTATTTGAACATCAGAGTTACACACAGAGAGAAGGAGAGGCAGAAAGAGAGAGAGAGAGAGAGAGAGAGAGAGAGAGAAAGAAAGAGAGAGAGAGAGAAAGAGAGAGAGGTCTTCCATCCACTGGTTCACACCGCAGTTGGCTGCTTTAAATCTTTAGACTATTTTGGGTAGTATGGACATTTAAACAATATTAATTCTTGTAATCCATAAATATGGATGTATTTTCATTTCTTTGTGTCTTCTTTCATCAATGTTTTATAGTTTTCATTGTAGATATTCTTTACCTTTTGGTTAAATTTATCCTTAAGTATTTTTCTTTTAGCTTTTTCTAATAATATGCTGTATCCCTAGATTTCCAGTTTTATCTATTACATATTGATTTTGTGAAAGAGAAAATGAAAATTTAGTTTTCTTATACGTGGTTTTTACTGAATTACAAGAGTCCCACATTTCACAAATACATGTGATTCCCTCTTCCTATTTCCACAATATAGTCATTTTACCATTTCTGGTTAAGTAAATGTTTGCTTTATATTATGACTACTTAAATAAAAATGGTAGTTAAGCCATTTAATGTGTTTACATTTCCTTCCTTATGGATCTTCAATATTTGTTTCTGCAGTCACTGATATTTGCTTAGTTTTTAGGTGTTTAGCATTGTAAGTCTTTCTAAACTGACCCAAATAGTAAAACTTCTCTTAATATAAATTCATTTACTATTGTAATAAACTATCTCTGACCTGAAACACACATACATGAACACTACACACTTTTTCCTTTGCTTCTGTCCTCCTGCTTTAATTTGACAGATTACGTCTCAGCCTGGCACTCGGTAAGGTTCAGGGGCTTCTCTTCACTGTCATCCTGGAGAACTACGGACCACACGTTTGTTCCTGTCAAATTCACGTGCCGAACTTCTAACCCCTAAAGTGATGATGGACTGTGAGCGGAGCATGAGGGTGGATGTCTCATGACTGGGTTTGCTGTCCTTATATAGCAAGCCCAGAGAACCCTTGTATCCCTTCTGCCATGTGAGGAAACGCTAGAAAATGGCTGTCTTCCAGGAGACGGGTCCTCCCCAGAGGCTGAACTTGCTCGCATCTTCATCATGGACTTCCCAGCATCTAGAACTATGAGAAATAAATTTATGTTGCTTGTAAATCACTCAGTCTGTTTTATTTTTGTTATAGAAGCCAAAAAATAAAAAAAAAATGGAGATTCTTGTATAATTTTGGTTCTTCCTAGCATTTACTGAAACTAATTATGAGCTAGGTATAGAGCATCAGATTGAAAATTGCTTTACTTCAAGGGTTAAATAAATTACTCCGTCTTCCCTCTTCCTGGTATTTTTTGTAATTTAAGAAAGATGCGGCTGTAAAAGAAGAAAAATCTAAAATCAGCTAGCTAAGCTTCCACATCAGGAAACTAGAAAGAGAAGAGCAAATTAAATCCAAAGTAAGCAGAAGAAGAATAACTAAAATTGTATAGGAAATAAATGAAATAGTAGACAAGAAACTAATAGACAAAATCAGTTAAATCAAAAGCTGGTTCTTTAAAAAGATCAGTACCTCTAATGATGATAGCTAAGCAAAAAAGAGAGAGGACACGAATTCCTAACATCAGAAACGAAGGGCAGGTCAGAACTACAGATCCAATAGTCATTTAAAGGATAATAAAGGAATACTGTGAGCAACTTTGTGCTCACAGGTTTGATAACCTAAATGAAATGGGCCAGTTCACTTAAATATACAAAATTAACATGAAAGGAAATCAATAATCGGAATAACCCCTTACAGGTTAAATAAATTGAATGAATAATTAATATCCTTCCAAAACTGCATCAAGCTTATACAGGTCCACTGGTGAATTATACCAAATATTTAAGAAAGACATTATACCAGTCTTCTATGATTTCTTTCAGAAGATAGAAGTAGAGAGAATAGTTCCCTAACTCATTCTGTGAGGTCAACATTACCCTAGAACCCAAAGTAGACACATGCATTACAAGAAAAGGAAACTACACACCAACATTACTCATGAATTAAGGTAAAAAATGCTCAAAAATATTAGCAAATTAGATGTAATAATATATAAAATAATTATATACCAAGATCAAGTGGAATTTTTTTTAGTTATGTAAGGATGATTTAACATTGGAAAATCAGTTAATGTAACCCATTACCCAAATAGACTGATGAAGAAAGAACATATGATCATATCAACAGTGGCAGAAAAGGCATTTGCCAAAATCCAGTACAGATGATAATCATCAGTAAACTAGGAATAAAAGGGAACTTTTTCAACTTCATAAAGAATATCTACAAAAAAATCTATAGCTGATCCCATATTTAATGATCAGAAACTGAAAGTTTTTTCATAAAAATCATAACAAGACAAAGGTGTCCTATCTCTCCATTCTTTTTGGCATTTTACTAGAAGTTCTAGCTGTGAAACAAAATAATAAAAGGAAAGTAACAAGTATAAATATTGGAAAGGAAGAAATAAAACTGTTGGTTCACAGACAATATGATAATTTATGTAGATAATCTGAAAGAATTGACAATAACTCCTGGAACAAATAAGTGATTGTAGCAAGCCTGTAGGATAGACAATTTATATACACATTCAATCATTTTTCTGTATACTAGTGATGAACTTGAAATTAAAAATACAGTATCATTTATAGCAGCACTGTAAAATGAAGTACTTAGGTATAAATCTAATAAATGTGTACAATGTCTATATGAGTAAAACCACAAAACTCCTTTGAAAGAAATCAAGAATGAACTAAGTAAATAAATATTCTGTGTTCACGGATTGAAAGACTTAATATTGTCAAGATATCTCTTTCCAACTTCATCTGCACATTCAGTGCAATCAAAATGCTGGCAAGTCATTTTATGGATAGTCACAAATGAATTCTAAATTCTATATGGAGAAGCAAAGAATTTAAATAGGTAACACTTTAGGAAATCAGTTAATGTTGGTGGACTGACACTACCCAACTTCAAGACTGACTACAAATCTACAATAATCAAGTAGGTGCAATATTGGCAAAAGAATAGTCAAACCGATCAATGACCCAGAAGTAGACCCACATAAATTTAGTCAACAGATTTTTGATAAATGAGTAAAGATGATACAGTGGAGGAGAGATACTCTTTTCAACAAATGATGCTGGAAATCTGGATATCCACAAAAAGAAAAAAAATTTAGGTATAGATGTTCCATCGTTCACAGAAATTGACTCAGAGTGGATTATAGCATTAAAAGTAGAATGCAAAAGTCTAAAACTCCTAGAATCTAAGAGATAACCTAGATGACCTTGGATGTGGCAATGACTTCTTAGATACAAACCAAAGACATGATCCACAGAAAAATAGATAAACTGGACTTGATTAAAATGAAAAATTTCTGCTGAGTCAAAGGCGCTGTCAAAAAAATGAATAGACAAGCCATGGATTGGGAGAAGATATTCGCAAAGACATGACAGATAAAATACTAGTATTCAAAATATACAGGGGCTGGCACTGTGGCATAGTGGGTAAAGCTGCCACATGCAGTGCCAGCATCCCATATGGATGCTGGTTCATGACCCAGCTGCTCACTTCTGATCCAGCTCTCTGCTATGCCCTAGGAAAGCAATAGAAGATGACCCACATCCTTGGGCCCCTGCGCCTGCGGCTTCTGGCTTCGGATCAGCTCAGCTCTGGCCTTTGTGGCCAAATGGGGAGTGAACTAGCAGATGGAAGCTCTCTCTCTCTCTCTCTCTCTCTCTCCCTCCATCTCCTTCTCTCTCTGTGTAACTCTGACTTTCGAGTAAAAATAAATAAATCTTTAAAAAAAGCAAACTATACAAAATTAAAATTCATTAATAAGAAAACCATGGATCCTATTAAAAGCAGGTACCTCACCAAAGATGTCAGATAAGATCTATTTAGAAGATTGCGGAATAGGCAGGGAGCACACTATTAGTCCGGGGGGAGAGAAAGTTTAATATAAGTGGAGATACTGCAGGGTCAAGGAAGAGTAGGGGATGAAACAGCAGAGGAAACTCTTCCGGAACTAGTGATTCACAGTGGACCTGCGTGGAGAGCGTGGGAGCCCAAGTTCGGGACACCAGCGGCAGACTCAACACACCAGCGCTGGAACGCGAGGTGAGCCGAACCTCCATAGCCCAAGATACCAGCAGGCAAGCGGAAAGAGGAGGCTAGAGGGAACGAGGCTTGAAACTCCGTGGGGAAAAGTTCACCAGGCTAACTAGAAGATAGAGAAAAAAAATAAAAAAAAGTGACTGATACGGACACAAGTTTCTCTCTCTCCGCTCACCTCTCAAAGGCGAGCAAGACAGAGCAGGTGCCATTTTGGACATACGTCATAAGCAGGGCGACCTCAGGTCTGCACCAGCCCTGAGCCTAGCAGAAAAACCTGACTCTGTGGGGAGGGGTGAAATAACAGGAGATTAGCATCTAACTTGGCAACCCAGTGGGAGACTGCAGGAGAATTGGAGCCCACACTGAGGGCAGCAGAGATTCCCTGTGTGGTCCTTGGGAAAGAGCTTCCAATCTCTGGCTGCTGTGGGTATATCATTTGCCTGCTAACTACCTCCAATTACATTCAGCTGTGCGGAATTACTTCCCTTTTAAATCAAAAAAAGAAAGAGAGATTTACCACACCTAACCTGGGAGTGTCATCCTTGACACACCCTCAACCCTGAGGAACCAAACACAGCTCTCAGTCCACACTCATCTCAAGCCTCTAAGGCTCCACTGAAAGCAGACAGTCCACTTAATATAGAGCCATAGTGTAACAAGAAAAAACACCACAGTGAAGAAACCAAATATCTCCAACATGCCAAACAACAAACGCAAAAACCAAGCTAACAAGAACAAGGAAGAAACTATGACGCCCCCAAATGAAAAAGACACCCCAATTCAAGATTATGAAGATGATGAGATCGAAGAAATGCAAGAAGCGGATCTCAAAAAATTGATAAGAACATTAAGAAGTTCTCAAAAACAAATTCTTGAACTACAGAAATCCTTCATGGACAAGATAGAAAATCTCTCTCGTGAAAGTGAAATATTAAGGAGGAATCAAAATGAAATGAAACAACTAGTGGAACAAAAAACTCTGATAGTGACTAGAAATCATAATGAAATGAAGAGTTCAATTGATCAAATGACAAACACATTAGAGAGCCTTAAAAACAGAATGGGCGAAGCAGAAGAGAGAATATCAGACTTAGAAGACAGAGAACAGGAAAGGAAACAGGCAAACCAAAGAAAAGAAGAAGAAATTAGAAATCTAAAAAATATTGTCGGGAATCTACAGGATACTATTAAAAAACCCAACATTCGGGTTCTAGGAGTTCCTGAAGGCATGGAGAGGGAGAAAGGATTAGAAGGCATTTTCAGTGAGATACTAGCAGAAAATTTCCCAGGTTTGGAGAAGGACAGAGGCATCTTAGTACAGGAAGCTTATAGAACCCCTAATAAACATGACCAAAAGAGATCCTCACCACGACATGTTGTAATCAAACTCACCACAGTGAAACATAAAGAAAAGATCCTAAAAGGTGCAAGAGAGAAACGTCAGATCACTCTTAGAGGATCTCCAATTAGACTCACAGCAGACTTCTCATCAGAAACCCTACAAGCTAGAAGGGAATGGCGAGACATAGCCCAGGTACTAAGAGAGAAAAACTGCCAGCCCAGAATACTATATCCTGCAAAGCTCTCATTTGTGAATGAAGGTGAAATTAAGACTTTTCATAGCAAACAGAAGCTGAAAGAATTTGTTGCCACTCATCCTGCCCTGCAAAAGATGCTTAAAGATGTGTTACACACAGAAACACAGAAACATGGTCACCAATATGAAAGAAGGTAAAGGAAGGAAACCTCACAGCAAAAGATCACAGGAAGCTCAATTTCTCTTTGACATAGAATTAAACTCTGATGCTCTGTTAAAGCAATGTGTTAAAGTAATCTATTATGTTCTCTTGATGTCTGTTAAATTCTAATTGTTCAAAAACAGCTGAATTTTTATTAAGAGCTATGGGTTATTTAAATATGTGCTTTTTTCAAAAATTTGAATAATCACCTTGTAACAATGATCAAATTTGGTCTATGTTATGTCATGATTTTAAGAAATCTTATTTCAACCAGATAGTTTGGATTTTGAGCCTTCTTGGCATTCTTGACAGGCATTCAAAAAATCAAAGTTTCAAACAATCTGGTCTCTAAAATTTCCAGTAAATCATGGACTTTGGTTTTTCCAGTTTGGGCCCAACTGAAAAAATCGAAGGACCTATGTCTCTCATCTTATAGAGACACAAACTAATCAGTCTATTTGGAGTATATTAGAAGGACTGTCAAGATGTGATGTGGTACCAGACTTTAAGTTTCTATAATGGAAAATGCTATTAATACAAATGTTTGAGAATTAAAAAGTCTAATGATCTTGTGTTACTAGACATGATAGTTATCTTAATGAGAAAGCCCCAGAGGCTTAAAGGGTTAAATACTTGTAAAATCCTACAGGTGCTTTCAAAAATACTGTGAAGTAAGCAAGTGCCTCTTGTTGGTTGATGAGTTTATAATTTTAAACATGGCGACTTAAAGTCTTTTGTCATCCACAGTTATATATGATCTGCTGCTCATAAAACTAAAGCGTTGTTGGTTCTGTGTTTAGCTGTCCTCCTATAGGTTCCTATGGACTTTTTCCAGCCACTTTTATTGTATTCAGTACTTTGGAATGGCTCTGTAAACAGATGAAGCCAATAATGTATTAACAGTACCAACTGAGAGAAAGTATGGTTAACTGAGGTTACTAAAAAGAAAAAGCAATTCAAATCAATTGGCAATCTACAAAAAGAGTTAAAGATTTTAAAAGCTATTATTAAAATTGCTATATTGGTCTATTATGCTATATTATATGTGTGTACATATTGTATGTCCACATGGGGAAATTTTATTAAGAGATTTATTTTAAATGGCTTATAGATAAGATTGTCCATAAATTTAAGCTGCTAAAATCAATCAAAGATACATTTTAATTTGTGGGACCTGAATCTGTGTATCATATGTTTTAGACTTGTTGGTAGAAAGAAACTAAAAACATTTTAGATGGTTGTGCTTAAGTTTACTGGCTAAACAAACTACACCATGTTAGATATTTAAGAGGTGTTTTCAAATACATGATTCTTAAAATTTATAGAAGGCATTGGACCTTCTGGTAAATGTTTTCTTAAGTTGTTATCTAATGGTTGAAACGGTTTGTTAAGTATTCATGTGATATTGCTATTGTCAGCAAGCGATCTAGGACTTGCTCCCTCATTTCTCTATTCTAAGCCCAACTTGTTCTTTCATTTCTCTATTCTCTTCAAGGTAGGAAACTAATTCTATTATGAAGGAATCTGTAGGATGCACAATTTAATCTTTAGACCTTATAAAAGAGATGGCTAACATTTTTCTGCAATAGCATAGCCAAAATAAGAACTCAAATAATAATTTCATAGCTAGATTCACTTCGCCATCAGCCAAGTATACAGTAAGTAGAAAAACCTCCCTTTCAGACCAAAGGGAAAGAAAGTTTTAAAGTGAGAATATAATTTTCCTCATGGGCATTGTCTACCTTAGAAAAACTACTACAGAATATGCCTGTGACTATAGACTTGTAGTTCAGGCCACCGAAGATTAGAGATGGGACACGGGCACTCCCTTGACTTGCATCCTCTGGTCTGCTTTAACACAAACCAGGAGGAAAAGAAAGCTCGGCATCAGAAGCAATGGGTGGCAGGCCTATTAATGGCTGATCTGTACAGTGATCTGCCCTCAAGGAGACCCAACAGGCCAGTCCACTGCAGTGGCTTTCAAAGTGGTAAGCCTGGGCTTCAGCAGAAGTCAGCTTGTGAAGAGCCCTGGCAGCTCTGCCAAGAGTTGGATCACTGGAAATGGACCTGCCCTGGAGTCGAAGGATGCCCAGGTCAGAGCCACAGATCTTATTGGCTCTAAGCTGAAAAGCCCTTCACTCAGCCCAACTTCCAAAGTGACCACTGCAGCTGAGGGGATGGTCAAGTAGGGTCAGCAACATTGCAGGCAGAACTGTAAATTTCTTGTTAGAGATGCCACCTGCCTTTACCTGGCCAGCTCTCCTCCCAGGCCAGCCAAGTAATGAAAGTCAACAGAGTGCCTTCCCCTAGGAGGTTCACACCTCGCTTAGGATGTACCCCATGTGAAGAGATAGATAGGTCTGGGCCTCTGAATTTACAAGGCCTAAAGCCCACCAGATTATTATCAAGCCCCTTCTATCAGGTTCTATTTGCCTCTCAATCAGAAAACTTAATTGTAGCTTAGACAGCACCTTTCTTAGCTCCTCTAATAATGACTCTGTCCTTTGTTCTAGGCCCTGTCTAGTGCACTTGGGCCTCATTCCTTTGTAATCATAACCTCTACTCTACCACCAATGGCTCTACCCCCCCAACCTGTGTGTACTGATGGTCCTCTTCCCCACTTAATGCTGTATAATTGTTCAAACCTGGTAAATGCCACTCTTAGGATCATTGGTTACTATCCTCACTCTGTCTTTTATGACCTTGTCTAAATATGATCAGAGTCGGCAAACTGGGAAGGCTTCCATAGCCTTGGCAACTCATGACGACAGCCTAGGATGGTTACTGGCACCATAAACTAGAGTGTCAATTTGTTGGGTCAACAACAGGAGCCACTGTGCACTTGCTCCTCATGTGGGATCTCTGTCCTTAATGTGCTGTACATTGTGATTTAATGCTATAACTAGTACTCAAACAGTATGTTTCACTTTGTGTTTCTATGTGGGTGCAAACTGTTGAAATCTTTATACTAAATTGATCTTCTGTATATAAAGAGAATTGAAAATGAATCTTGATGCAAATGGAAGGGGAGAGGGAGCGGGAGAGGGGAGGGTTGTGGGTTGGGGGGGGAAGTTATGGGGGGGGGAAACCATTGTAATCCATAAGCTGTACACTGGAAGTTTATATTCATTAAATAAAAGTTAAAAAAAAATACAAAAGAAGAAAAAAAAACAGAGATATCAGATAAACATGAAAAGATGCCAGAGAAATGCAAATTAAAAAATAACACATCATTTATTATATGTGAATCAAAATCCAGAACATTGATACCACCAAATGCTGGCAAGGACATGTAACAGTGGGAACTCTCATTCATTTGCAGTGGAAATGCAAAAGCTAGAGTTACTTTGGAGGACAGATTGGTGTTTTCTCACAAACCAAACATACATTTGCTATGCAGTACAGCAGTTGTACTGCTTGGCATTCATGAAAACTCACATCCACAAAAATATCTGCACATGGATGTTTGTGGCAGCTTTATTCATAATTGCCAAAACTTGAAAGCAACAAAAATGTCCTTTAGTAGGTGAATACATAAATACAGAGCGGTCTATCCAAACAGAGGTTTTTATTCAGTGCTAAAAAGAAATAAGCTGTCAAGCCATGAATGACGTGGAGGAAGTTAAAGCCTATCACTTCGTGAACAAAGGCAACCTGAAAAGACACATGTGGTGTGACTCCAATCTACGACATTTCAGAAGAGATGAAACAATGGAGACAGTAAGTAGGTGGATCAGTGGTTGTGGGGACTTGGGAAGAGGGAGGGCTCGTTAGGCAGACAGAGGCCCTTAAGGGCAGTCAATGAAGCTACTATTATGGTGAAAACATGCCACTGTACCTTTGTCTACACTTGTAGAAATATAGCACAAGAGGGGACCCTGCTGTAAACTGTGGACTTCAGTAAGAATGCACTTTATGGGTGGCTCATCGGTTACAGCAAACGTTCCACTCCAGTGGGGATGTTGATTATGGAGAAGCTCCATCCATTTGGAGAAGGGAGTTTATGGACACCTCTGTGCCTTCAGCTTAGTTTTGCTAGGAACCTAAAGCTGCTTTAAAAAGTAAGGTCTCTATTAAAAAGAAACTGATAGAAACCCCAAATTATGTGCCTTTGTGTACGCCTTTGCTCGTTCATCAAACTGCATATTATTTCTTTGATAATTCCTTTCCTCCATTTCTCTGCTCACTCTTGCTTGAGCACTTATTAGCTGGTCATTATTCATCTTGGCACACACCTCTCTATTGCGTATCTTTTCCCCCCATTTTTTTCCATCTCATTGTCTTCTAGGTATACTTTTACAAAGAGTTCTGCAGCTTTATCCTTTACCACTCTATTAACTTTAAAATTTTTCTGCTATCACATTTAGAAAATATGTCTCTAATATCTCTTCTGCTAATTCACTCATTCTTCACATTTATTAGCACTATCTTTTTGTTTCATTGGTGCAATGCCTTCTCTTATCTCTCTGATGACTACATACATATTTTCTTCTATCCTCTGCATTGTCCTTGTTTTTAATGTTCTTTCCCTATTTTTTTCTGTATTTAGAATTAGGGACTTCTTTAAGTGTGATTTATATCTGTTTACCCATATTTACAATTAATATGCACACATGCAGAAACACTACAAATACACACACACAAACTGGAACTATTGGTGCATGGACCAGATTTATTTATGGGGTTATTTCATTATATAATTAACATGAAAAGACCTGAGAATTTGTATTGGAAAACACAAAATGTCAGTTACTGTGGGTATTTTTCCCTTCTTGGGAAAGTCAATATATTGGGTTGTGCCAGTTTTCTGCTTATGCCATAAACCTATCTGTCAGAACCTCAGGAATCAATGAGAGAACTTGCAGATCCACTTTTTCATGTGCAAACTTTAACTTAACCAGTTTCCCACCATTTTGCCTCCACTCTACCCATCTGTACTTTGTGTCCCCAGCTATGTATCTTTCATATTGAGGTTCTGAAAAGCTAATGCTGGGAGGGTAAATACTCAGCTTTACCAGCTCCTCATAGAAGCCTTCAATAAATGTGTTTCTTCCTGGCTTCCCTTGACACATGTTTTCTAAAACCTGAACCTGCAGTTCACTAAGCCTCTCTGGGTTGAGTGAAATGGGTATAAGTGATTCTTATTAGGGTCTCCTTCAACAGGGAGCTTTCTCATTTACTATGACAGTTATCCCACATCCGTCCTTATTCCATCTTCCAAAAATGTATTGTTGATTCTTGTATGTTGTTGTTTCTGTGGGATTCTTTTTTAATTTTTTTTATTAATTTTTTTGACACGCAGAGTGGACAGTGAGAGAGAGAGACAGAGAGAAAGGTCTTCCTTTTGCCATTGGTTCACCCTCCAATGACCACCACGGCTGGAGTGCTGCGGCCGGCGCACCGCGCTGATTCGATGGCAGGAGCCAGGTGCTTCTCCTGGTCTCCCATGGGGTGCAGGGCCCAAGCACTTGGGCCATTCTCCACTGCACTCCCTAGCCATAGCAGAGAGCTGGCCTGGAAGAGGGGCAACCGGGACAGAATCCGGCACCCCGACCGGGACTAGAACCCGGTGTGCTGGCGCCGCAAGGCGGAGGATTAGCCCAGTGAGCCACTGCACCGGCCTAATTTTTTTATTAATATTTTTAAAGATTTTTTTATTTGAAAGTCAGAGTTACACAGAGAGAGAAGAGAGGCAGAGAGAGAGAGAGAGGTCTTCCATCCGATGGTTCACTCCCCAATTGGCCACAACGGCTGGAGCTGCGCTGATCCAAAGCCAGGAGTCAAGAGCTTCCTCTGGGTTTCCCACAGGGGTGCAAGGATCCCGAGAGCTTGGGCCATCTTCTATTGGCTTTCCAGGCCATAGCAGAGAGCTGGATCAGAAGTGTAGCAGCCAGGATTCAAACCAGCACCCATAAGGGATGCTGGCACTGCAGGCAGCGACTTTACCCACTACACAGCTCCAGCCCCCCTGTGGGATTCTTTAGTGTTGTGTGCCTCACTCATTTATTCAGAAAATATTTTTTGAGGAGCTGGCACTGTGGTGTAGTGGGTTAAGCTGCCATCTGCATAACTGGCATCCCATGTGAGTGCCAGTTCGAGTCTTTGCTGCTCCATTTCTAATCCAGCTCCCTTCTAATGTGCCTGGGAAAGCAGTTGAAGATGGCCCAAGTGCTCGTGCCCCTGCACCCATATGGGAGACCCAAATGAAACTCCTGGCTCCTAGTTTTAGTCTGGCCCAGCACTGGCTGTTGCAGTCATTTGGGGAGTGAACCAGAGGATGGAAGACCTCTCTCTTTGTCTCCCTCTCTCTCTTTCTCCCTCTGATCCTGACTTTCAAACAAATAAATAAATCTTCTTAAAAAAGAATTTTGGGGTCCAGTGCTGTGGCGCAGAGGGTTAATGCCCTGACCTGAATCGCCGGCATCCCATATGGACACTGGTTTGAGTCCCAGCTTCTCCTTTTCCAATCCAGCTCTCTGCTATGGCCTAGGATAGCAGTGGAGGATGGGCCCCTGCACCTGTGTGGGAGACCTGGAGGAAGCTCCTGGCTCCTGGCTTTGGATCAGCACAACTCCGGCTGTTGCGGCCATCTGGTGAGTGAACCATCGGATGGAAGACCTCTCTCTCTCTCTCTGCCTCTCTCCTCTCTCTGTGTAAGTCTGACTTGCGAATAAATAAATAAATCTTTTTAAAAAGATTTTTTTAGCACCTTGTTGGTGCCTGGCACTCTGTCAGGGGAGGTGGATCCAGTGAGCAGACAGTGTTCTGCCCTCAGCTGGCTTATGGTTTAGGAGTAGGAGTTAGGAAAAAGAAGTCCATAAGATCTACAGTATGTCAGATGGTAGTCAGTGTCACGTGGACCATGAAATCTAGGAAAGGGGTAGGAATGGTTGGTCAGAGAGGCCTCACGGAGAAGGTGTTCGCTAAGATGACGATTGGTGCAAGTGTGAGAAGGAACCTTGCAGGAGTCAAAGAAGACCCCTTGGCTCTTGGTTGCTTACCTGAGCATGGTGAGGTGCTCATTCTCTGCCCCCATGGCATCTTGAACATGGTTTGGTTAGAACACTTACAATGCAGTATTATGGTTATTAAATTACATGTCTACTTCCATGATCTGGCAGAGCCATTCAGCATCTGGAACCTTTGTATTCCCAGAGTCTAAAATGCAGTGTTACAGGGGAAATGAAACCAGCATATGAAAGGGTTATCTGTATCTCCATGTTTATTGCAGCTCAATTCACAATAGCTAAGATACGGAATTAACCCAAATGCCTGTCTACTGAAGAATGGATAAAGAAGTATGGGCTATATACACCATGGAATACTACACAGTGGTAAAAAAAAAATGAAATCCTGTCACTTGCAACAATATGGATGAAACTGAAAAACATCATACTTAGTGAAATAAGCCAGTCCCCAAAGGACAAATACCATATGTTCTCCCTGATCTGTGATAACTAATAGAGCACCTAAAAGGCAATCTATAGAAGTGAAATTAACACTTCAAAATGCAATGACTTTGAACAGCCCTTGTATTGACTGTTGAGGAACAGTTTTTTTTTCCCCCATAGGATTTGTTGAACTCTTAGAATAGAGTTAATTGTTTGTGAATAAAGCTAATTGAAAATAGATCTTAGTAAAAAATAAGAATTGGAATAGGAGAGGGAAGAGAAAGAGGGGGTGGGAGTGTGGGTGGGAAGAATCACTATATTCCTAAAGTTGTATTTATGAAAAAAATGAAGTTTGCATTCCTTAAATAAAAGGTTTCTGGGGAAAAAAAGAAAAAGACACAACACAACAAACAAACCAAAAACACATGGTATTAGGCATTCAAAGCATTGATTCAGTGAATAAGCTACGAGATGCTTAAGTGCAGGCTGGAACCAAGGCCCCCAGCTCTGAGTGTGGGATTAGGAGTCTGGTTTAGGAAGGAGGACTGTGTTTGTGCTTTCATCTGTCCTCTGAATATCAGGTAAAGGCAAACCCCTGAGTTTCTCCATTAATATCAATAGGTCACCTGCTGTTATTTTTCACAGCTACTCTGACACTTCCTTCTCTGAATCAGTGAAACTTTGTGGCTTGAATCATCTGCAAGTTGCTACAGGAATTTTCTTCTGTGTCTTTAAAGGAAGCCATTTCAGCCAATTCCAGCTGGGGTTGACCAGCTGCTGGCCTGAGAGTCCCAGCTGCATTTGCTGGTGAAGGGACTCACTTATCGGCAGTACCTGTGAATGGCTTAATGTGCTAGCATCTCTGGAGGTTTACCAGTCACCGAATTATATGACTTTGCCCCCTCCACGCTTCCCTCTCTTTAATCCCTCTGAAGAGAAGGCATCAGGCACACGTGTGTGAATCACTGCAGTTGTCCAGAGCTCAGTCCCAAGGAAGAGCTGGGTTTGATGGAAGAGACTGGATGGTTTCCTCATAGGAAAAGGAGGTCAAGGAGAAACCCAGCCTCGCTGTTCACTGCTCTGAGGACTTGAACCTGAGCAAATGGACATCGGCTCTGAAAGGAGGGCTCACCGCCCTTTTGCTGTCACTGTAGCCCTGTCCCCTGCAGACTCCGAGCTGATGTTGCTGCTCTTAAGCTGCAGCCTCCCTGAGGGTTTCCCTGCCAGCATGTTTATAAGACTCAGCTTTATGCCTCAGCCCCCCTGGTGGGATTCCACAGATTACCTGTCAGTCTGACTTGTGTCTCTTGCATAGCACTGGGCAATCAACCATCACAGAGTGCTTCTCTCCCACAAGGCAATGCCTCATTGTCTCACTCCAGGGCCTGCCATGCATCCGCTGTTTCAGCCTGGAGGGATGCTGGGGTCTGCTGGTTGCATATCGCATCATCCATTGCCCTGGTGCCCCTCCCTCCACCAGGAAAGCCTCTCCATCCCTTTCACCTCCACTTTCCCTGTACTCTTCTTCATCAGTCTTTGCTGAAGCATTTTTACAAAAAGACATCCAAGCACCAGCTCAGTCCCAGATCCAGATCACAGCCTCCTTTCCTAGGTGAAAGTGTTTTTTATCACAAAATGTCCAACTTGTGTATGGACAATTAACTTTGAACGGTGGTCCTTGCAAAGGCTCTGTTGCAAATTCTTGATGGATTTGCAGGGATTCGCGGAATCCCTACAGTAATCCTTTAAGGGAGATGGTAATGTTTTCCTTCTTTACCTTGGAAGCTGTGATTTACTGGTTGCCACACAGCTTGTAGACAGCAGAGTCGTGACGTGAGCCCGTGTCTGGCTATAGAGCTGTCAGCCGTGGGCAGCTGGTTAGGGCAGTTGGAGATCCTGGCACAAGGAAGGTAGGTGCGCTTCCTTCACAGCAGTGGAAGAAATGCTGGATGAGCTTTCTGTTTCATAAGTTGTATCTCAAGAGGAATCATTCTAAGATTTTTGCTTTTGTAGCCAATTTTCATTTGGTTCTTTTTTTTTTTTTATTATTTGAAAGACAGAGTTACAGAGAGAGGTAGAGACACACAGAGAGAGAGAGGTCTTCCATCCGCTGGTTCACTCCTCAACTGGCTGTAACGACCGGAGCTGAACCGATCCGAAGTCAGGAGCTAGGAGCTTCTTCGGGGTCTCCCACATCGGTGCAGGAGCCCAAGGACTTGGGCCTTCTTCCACGGCTTTCCCAGGCCATAGCAGAGAGCTGGATGGGGAGCAGAGCAGCCAGGACTAGAACCGGCGCACTTATGGGATGCCGGCGCCTCAGGCCAGGGCTCTAACCCACTGTGCCACAGCACCGGCCCCTATTTGGTTCTTCTAAAACTCCGCTGTACCCTCTTTTTTTGATCACTCTCCTATGAAACAGTCTGTAAAAAAGCAAACAAACCAACAAAAGTAACTTCTCTCACTCTCACGCCTCCCTCCAGCTTCTGTTAGTTCCCTCAGGTGCCTTGACAGCAAAAGAATGGTTTTGCTTGCACTGTACATTTTTTTTTAATCTTCCTTATGTCTTCTTTTTTTTAAATAAAACTTTTATTTAATAAATATAAATTTCAAAAGTACAACTTTTGGACTATAGTGGTTTTTCCCACCATAATCACCCTCCCACTCGCAAACCATCCCATCTCCTACTCCCAATCTTATCCCATTCTTCATTAAGATTCATTTTTAATTATTTTAATATATAGAAGAGCAACTTAGTATATACTAAGTAAAGATTTCAACAGATCGCACCCACACAGACACACTAAGTATAGAGTACTGTTTGAATACTAGTTTTACCATTAATTCGCATAGTACAACTCATTAAGGACAGAGATCCTACATGGGGAGCAAGTGCACAGTGACTCCTGTTGTTGATTTAACAATTGACACTCTTATTTATGGCTCTTGTCATGAGCTGTCAGGCTATGGAAGCCTCTTGAGTTCACAAATCCGACCTTATTTAGACAAGGCCATAATCAAAGTGGAAGTTCTCTCCTCCCTTCAGAGAAAGGTACCTCCTTCTTTGATGGCCCATTCTTTCCACAGAGATCTTTTATTGAGGTTATTTTTTTATTGAGGTTATTTTTTGCCACAGTGTCTTGGCTTTCCATGCCTGAAATGCTCTGCTGTGTATCCTGCTTCCCATGTTGGGTCGTTCTGTACCTTTGAACTAAACTCTTCCCCCTGCTGCTACAGACTCCTGCTTGTTATCAAAGGGCCAGCTGGGTCTGAACAAGCCAATGCTGACTTTAGCAACCCTTTCCCTCACCTCCATAGAAGTCTATCATGCACCTAAGATAGTTGTGCACCTCCTGAAATTGCCTTCAAGTTACAGATACAAGATACAGTTCCTGTATCGTAAAACTGACTTACCTTGCAGTTATGATTTGTTAATCCCAAGATAACAGTGTGTCCCCTCCCCCAAACTGCCTTGTTACTGCCTTGCTAATTTTGGGTATAAAAGAAGAGAAAGACAAAGGATCAGGACTTGACTCTTGAAACCCAAGTCTAGTCAAGCCTGCATGCATATATAAACTGTGCCTTTCCTCCTGAAGCCGAAGCCTCTAGTGCTGAGTGCTGTTTAGTTTGTTTCTTTGGTCTTTTTTCTGTAACACCACCATTCTCCATCAAAACTGCTATTGTCAATGTCACAGGTGATCCCACAGTGCTACACCTCTCATTTCTGCATCCTCATCTTATCTCATGTACCACAAACATGTTACACAGTGGATCCCTTTATCGCCTTAAGAATTATCTTCTCTTAGCTTCTGGATTGCCACTTTATCTCAGTTTCCTCGTGACACCACTAACCAATCCCCATGGTTTCCATGGCCGGTCAACCTTCACCCCTCACACTGTAGACATTGGAGTAGATGCTGCCTCTAGTTTGGACTTCGTGTTTCCCTCTGCATTTTCTCCTTTGGTGAGGTCATCATCCTTGTGGCTTTTACTGCTTTTACTGTGTATGTGTAAACTTCCCATCTTAGTCTAGCACTCTCTTCTGAACTCCACCTGAGTGTAAAATATGTACTTGGAGCTCTAATGAGCGTCTCCAGCTTACCTTGTCTGTCTGATCCCCACATTCCTTACCTCCCCTGAGGGCACTCCATATCTGTTCCTGTGGCATCCTTCTCCTTCTGAGTATCAGTAAAAACTTGATTTTTCCAGGTGCTTAGTATGAAAGTCTAAGGTAGGGCCGGCACTGTGGCATCACCAGTAAAGCCACTGTCTGTGGCTCCAGCATCCCATATAGGCACCAGTTCAAGTCTTGGCTGCTCCACTTCTGATCCAGCTCCCTGCTAATGCACCAAGGAAAGCATGGAAGATGGTCCAAGTGCTTGTACCCCTGTACCTATGTGGGAGACCTGGAAAAAGCTCTTGGCTCCTGGTCTCGGATCAGCCCAGCTCCTGCCATTTTGGCCATTTGGGGAGTGAACCGTCAGATGGAAGACCTCTCTTTCTTTCTCTGCCTCTCCTCTCTCTGTGTAATTCTGACTTTCAAACAAACAAACAAACAAATCTTTAAAAAAGGGCTAAGTTTATTCCTTTATTCTGCTTTGGCATTCCACATTCAGTCTATTGGTGAATTACTTTTCTATAACTTAGTAGAAAGTTATGTGTGCTCATGATATATGTTGAGATCAGGCACTCCCTGTATCTCCACTGTACCTATCCTAGATCAGGGCACCTTCCTCTCTCACCTGCATTATTACGATAGCTGCCAACTGCCCCTCTGCTTCCTCCCTGTGGCCATGTGGGCATGCTGACTGATATGTTAAAAATATAAGTCATTGTGTATGCTTCCCTGCTCAAAACCCTCTTATTTCAGCCAAAGTTACATCAAACTGCTTCCCAGGCCCTTTGTGAAAGAGTCTAATCCTTCCTCCTGACTCTGTCGCCATCTACCCTTCCCTCTTGTCATTCTCTCTCCAATCACACTGATATTCTGGCTTCCTTGAATGTTGCAGGTTCATTGCACTTTCTGTCTTTTTTCCTCAAAGCCCATTTTCCCAGATAGGTCCTCTACTTGCTTCCTCATATGCTCAGACATCTGTCTAAATTTTGCTTTTGTACTTCCTGGTCTGCATCCCTTCTAAGTGGTCTAGTTAAGTTGAGAGGTCCACTGCGCACTCCTAGAACTCCTCTGATCCTTCCTGCTTTATGTTCATCCATAGCGTCGACCACTACTTAATATGTCTTTGTATATTTGTTTGTCGGTTTTTCTTACTAGCAAAAAAATTCCGTGATAACAGATACTCTCTCTTTTTTTATGGAGTCTCTTTTTCTCATTTATCCGAGTGTTTGCTACAAACTGACTACCTGTTAAGTACTTCTTTTCTTCCAAAATAGTTAAAAATGAGAGCTTGGAAAGCCAGTCTCAAAGATCAGAGAAATGATTCTTCAGCTGAATTGCTAAAGACAAAGAATTTGGTGAACCTGCCAATGTGACTCCCCTGGGCTGTCTCATTTCTTACCGTGCTGAATTCCACCAAGTTTTATTCCAGCGTTAGCCCTTGCACAGAGTGACCATGAGCTAGCTGATAGGTCACTTGTTTTGCTACCACAGATCCAGCAGCATGCATGCTATCTGTACTGACATTTTCTTCTCCCTTCGAACTTCTCTATGATGACTTTTACTTGGTTTGTACAACTGAATGCTTGTGTTCATTTCTTTTTGTTTAACTTTTATTTAATGAATATAAATTTCCAATGTACAGCTTATGGATTACAATGGCTTTCCCCCACCATAACTTCCATCCCACCGGCAACCCTCCCCTTTCCCGCTCCCTCTCCCCTTCCATTCACATCAAGATTCATTTTCAATTCTCTTTATATACAGAAGATCAGTTCAGTATATATTAAGTAAAGATTTCAACAGTTTGCACCCACATAGAAACACAAAGTGAAACATACTGTTTGAGTACTAGTTATAGCATTAAATCACAATGTACAGCACATTAAGGACAGAGATCCTACATGAGGAGTAAGTGCACAGTGACTCCTGTTGTTGACATAACACATTGACACTCTTGTTTATTGCATCAGTAATCACCCTAGGCTCTTGTCATGAGTTGCCAAAGCTATGGAAGCCTTTTGAGTTCACGGACTCTGATTTTATTTAGACAAGGTCATAGTCAAAGTGGAAGTTCTCTCCTCCCTTCAGAGAAAGGTACCTCCTTCTTTGATGACCTGTTCTTTCCACTGGGATCTCACTCGCAGAGATCTTTCATTTAGTTTTTTTTTTTTTTGCCAGAGTGTCTTGGCTTTCCATGCCTGAAATACTCTCATGGGCTTTTCAGCTGGATCCGAATGCCTTAAGGGCTGATTCTGAGGCCAGAGTGCTGCCATTCTATGAGTCTGCCATTCTATGAGTCTGCTGTGTATCCCACTTTCCGTGTTGGATCATTCTCTCTCTTTTTTGTTCCATCGGTTAGTATTTTCAGACACTAGTCTTGTTTATGTGACCCCTTTGACTCTTAGACCTATCAGTATGATCAATTGTGAACAGAAATTGATCACTTGGACTAGTGAGATGGCACTGGTACATGCAACCTTGATGGGATTGAATTGGAATCCCCTGGTATGTTTTTTTATTTTTTTTAAATTCTAATGCTGTTAAAGGTTTAGTCTTGCTATTTTTCTTTAACTTTTATTTAATGAATATAAATTTCCAATGTACAGCTTATGGATTACAATGACTTCCCCCCCGCCATAACTTCCCCCCCACCCACAACCCTCCCCTCTCCCGCTCCCTCTCCCTTTCCATTCACATCAAGATTCATTTTCAATTCTCTTTATATACAGAAGATCAATTTAGTATATATTAAGTAAAGATTTCAACAGTTTGCACCCACATAGAAACACAAAGTGAAACATACTGTTTGAGTACTAGTTATAGCATTAAATCACAATGTACAGCACATGAGGAGCAAGTGCACAGTGACTCCTGTTGTTGACCCAACAAATTGACACTCTAGTTTATGGCACCAGTAACCACCCTAGGCTCTCATTATGAGTTGCCAAGGCTATGGAAGCCTTCCAAGTTCGCCAACTCTGATCATATTTAGACAAAGTCTTCAAAGACAGGGTGAGGATAGTAACCAATGATCCTAAAAGTGGCATTAACCAGGTCTGAACAATTATACAGCATTAAGTGGGGAAGAGGACCATCAATACACACAGGTTGGGAGTAGAGCCATTGGTGGTAGAGTAGAAGTTATGATTACGAAGCTGAAAAGCCCTTCACTCAGCCCAACTTCCAAAGTGACCACTGCAGCTGAGGGGACGGCCAAGCAGGGTCAGCAACATTGCAGACGGAACTGTAAATTTCTTGTTAGAGATGCCACCTGCCTTTACCTGGCCAGCTCTCCTCCCAGGCCAGCCAAGTAATGAAAGTCAACAGAGTGCCTTCCCCTAGGAGGTTCACACCTCCCTTAGGATGTACCCCATGTGAAGCGATAGATAGGTCTGGGCCTTTTAACTTACAAGGCCTAAAGCCCACCAGATTATTACCAGGCCCCTTCTGTCAGGTTCTATTTGCCTCTCAATCAGAAAACTTAATTGTAGCTTAGACAGCACCTTTCTTAGCTCCTCTAATAATGACTCTGTCCTTTGTTCTAGACCCTGTCTAGTGCACTTGGGCCTCATTCCTTTGTAATCATAACCTCTACTCTACCACCAATGGCTCTACTCCCAACCTGTGTGTACTGATGGTCCTCTTCCCCACTTAATGCTGTATAATTGTTCAGACCTGGTTAATGCCACTCTTAGGATCATTGGTTACTATCCTCACCCTGTCTTTTATGACCTTGTCTAAATATGATCAGAGTCGGCAAACTTGGAAGGCTTCCATAGCCTTGGCAACTCATAATGAGAGCCTAGGGTGGTTACTGGTGCCATAAACTAGAGTGTCAATTTGTCGGGTCAACAACAGGAGTCACTGTGCACTTGCTCCTCATGTGGGATCTCTGTCCTTAATGTGCTATACATTTTGATTTAATGCTATAACTAGTACTCAAATAGTATGTTTCACTTTGTGTTTCTATGTGGGTGCAAACTGTTGAAATCTTTACTTTATACTAAATTGATCTTCTGTATATAAAGAGAATTGAAAATGAATCTTGATGTGAATGGAAAGGGAGAGGGAGCGGGAGAGGGGAGGGTTGTGGGTGGGAGGGAAGTTATGGCGGGGGGGAAGTCATTGTAATCCATAAGCTGTACATTGGAAATTTATATTCATTAAATAAAAGTTAAAAAAAAGTAAAAAAAAAGAATTTTATTGAATGCTTTCTCTGCATCTATTGAGATAATCATATGGTTTTTCTTCTGCAGTTTGTTAATGTGGTGTATCACATTGATTGATTTGTGAACGTTGAAGCATCCCTGCATACCAGGAATAAATCCCACTTGGTCTGGGTGGATGATATTTCTGATGTGTTGTTGTATTCTATTGGCAAGAATTTTATTGAGGATTTTTGCATCTATGTTCATCAGGGATATTGGTCTGTAATTTTCTTTCAATGCTGCATCTTTCTCTGGCTTAGCAATTAAGGTGATGCTGGCTTCATAGAAAGAATTTGGGAGGATTCCCTCTTTTTCGATTGTTCTGAATAGTTTGAGAAGAAATGGAGTTAGTTCTTCTCTAAATGTCTGGTAGAACTCAGCAGTGAATCCATCTGGTCCTGGGCTTTTCTTTATTGGGAGGGCCTTTATTACTGTTTCAATTTCTGTGTCAGTTATGGGTCTGTTTAGGTTTTCTATGTCTTCATGGTTCCATTTAGGTAGATTGCATGTGTCCAGGAATCTATCCATTTCTGATAGATTTCCCTGTTTGCTGGCATACAGGTCCTTGTAGTAATTTCTGATGATTTTTTTTTTTATTTCTGTGGTGTCTGTTGTTACATTTCCTTTTTCATCTCTGATTTTATTGATTTGGGTCTTTTCTTTTTTTTAGTTAGTTGAGCCAATGGGGTGTCAATTTTATTCATTTTTTTCAAAAACCAGCTCTTCGCTTGGCTGATTTTTTGCAATGTTTTTTTTTTTTTTTTTTTTGGATTCAATCCTGTTGATTTCTTCTCTGATTTTAATTATTTCTCTTCTCTTACTAGATTTGGGTCTGGTTTGCTGCAGTTTTTCTAGATCCTTGAGATGACTTGAAAGCTCATCTATTTGGTGCCTTTCCAATTTCTTGATGTAGGCACCTATTGCTATAAACTTTCCTCTCAAAACTGCTTTTGCCGTATCCCATAAGTTTTGATATGTTGTGTTATTATCCTCATTTACTTCCAGAAAGTTGTTGATTTCTCTCTTGATTTCTTCTATGAACCAGTGTTCATTCAGGAGCATGTTGTTCAGTCTCCATGTGTTTGCATACTCTCTAGGGATTCCTGAGTTGCTAATTTCCACCTTCATTCCTTTGTGGTCTGAGAAGCTGCATGGTATGATTCTAATTCTTTTAAATTTGCTGAGACTTGCTTTATGGCCTAGTATGTGGTCAATCCTAGAGAAGGTTCCATGCACTGCTGAGAAGAATATAAAATCTTTAGATGTAGGATGAAAAGTTCTGTAGATATCTGTTAGATCCATTTGGGCAATAGTGTCGATTAAATCTGCTGTTTCCTTGTTGATCTTCTGTCCGGATGATCTGTCTATTTTTGAGAGTGGAGTATTGAAGTCCCCCAGTACTATTGTATTGGGGTCTAAGTCTCCCTTTAAGTCCCTTAACATATCTTTTAAATAAACCGGCGCCCTATAATTAGGTGAATATATATTTATAATAGTTACATCTTCTTGTTGAATTGAACCCTTAATCATTATATAGTGTCCCTCTTTGTCTCTCTTAACAGTTTTTGTGTTAAAGTTTATTTTGTCTGATATTAATATGGCTAGCTTGTGTTCATTTCTATGGTATGCATTTTATCCTCCTGGGAATCCAATTTGTTAATCCTTAACTTGCTTGGCAAAGTCTTTGATTCTGAGATCCTAACCTGATAGCCTGGATTTTCATGTACCCGCTGCTCAATAAGATGGGTCTATGAATGAGCAGATGGCTTGAAGTGTGGCCCAAATTTTCACCCACCTCTAAGTTCTATGTGCTGTCTAAAATCTTGGATGGGGGCCAGTATTGTGGCACAGTGGATAAACCTGCCACCTGCTACACTGGCATCCTATGTGGATACAAGTTCATGTCCAATTACTCCATTTTTGATCCAGTTCTCTACTAATGGTTTGGGAAGCCATCTGAGAATGGTCCAAGTGCTTGGGCCCCTGCATTCCTGTGGGAGACCCAGATGAATCTCTTGGCTTCACTCTGACCCAGCACTGGCCATTGCAGCAATTTGGGGAGTGAACCAGCAGGTGGAAGAGCTCTCTTTCTCTCTCTGTTTTTCCCTCTCTCTAACTCTGACCTTCAGGTAAGTAAATAATTCTTGAATAAAATACGATAAAATCTTGGGTGAAATTACCATGTCTGGGGTGAGCGTTAGGTGCAGTCATGAAGACTTTTGATGCCTGCGTCCTGTCTCATAATGCCTGAGTTTGGGATCTCAGCTTTGCCTCAGCTCTCTGCTTATGTGCTTCTTGGAAGACAGCAAGTGATGGCTTGAGTAGATGGGAACCTTCCAACTACCTGGGAGACCCAAATTGACTTCCTGGCTTCTGGATTTGGTCTAGCCTAACCTCTATTGTTGTGGACATTTGAGGAGTAAACCAGCAGTTGGGACTCCTCTTCCTGTATGTCTTTCTGTTTCATTATCTCTCTGCCTTTCAATTAATCAATAAATATTAGAAATTATAAAAGAGAATTGAACAGAAGGACTCTCCCAAATTAGAGGCTCCAAACGCAATAATTTTAAAATTCTAAACACATCTCTATTTAATAGCAAAAGACAATAGTATTTATATAATATTTGTGTGAGTATATGTATTATACAGCATAGATGTATCGATTCCCATACTTTATTTATATGGAGGCTAAATTCAGCTATTTAAGTGATTATTAAGACATAGTTCCATATTATGTCTTAATAGAAACTGTTATTTAACAAGTAATGCCTTATATTTTCCAAATTATGTTAAAATGTAGTTCATAGAAATGGCCACAAGGTGACAGCAGCTACACACAACTGCTCCAAGTAACCAATTGTTTTACATTTTTCTGATCTGGCACAAGAAACAGTATCTAGGAGGGTTGGCACACACACGCTGGAGCAATTTTTGAATATCTTTTATTCCCCCAAATCAAAAATTAATTCTTCCATTTGAAGAATAATAGGACCAAATTTTTCCTATTGCAACTTTGCTGTTCTAATGATCCTTGGATTTATATCTCAATTAGCTAAAAGTGATCAAGTTTGAGACAAGATTAGAGACTCAAGAGTGAGTACAAGAAATGACTGTAAAGAATTCAATTAAGCTCCTTTGCAGCTCTCAAATTCCACCCATGATCATCTTTAGGCCTACTTTTTTTTTCTTTCAACTTTTATTTAATAAATATAAATTTCGAAAGTACAACTTTTGGATCATAGCAGTTTTTCTCCCCATAACCTTCCTCCCACCCTCAACCATCCCATCTCCCACTCCCTCTCCCATCCCATTCTTCATCAAGATTCATTTTCAATTATCCTTATATACAGAAGATCAACTTAGTATATACTAAGTAAATAGTTCAACAGACTGCACCCACACAGACACACAAAGTATAGAGTACTGTTTGAATACTAGTTTTACCATTAATTCGCATAGTACAGCACACTAAGGACAGATATTCTACATGGGGAGTAGGTGCACAGTGACTCCTGTTGTTGATTAAACAATTGACACTCTTATTTATGATGTCAGTAATCACCTGAGGCTCTTGTCAAGAGCTGCCAAGGCTTGAGAATCCTCTTGAGTTCACCAACTCTGATCTTATTTAGACAAGGTCATAGTCAAAGTGGACGTTCTCTTTTTCCTTCAGAGAAAAGTACCACCTTCTTTGATGTAGGCCTACTTTTTTTTTTTTTTTTTTTTTTTTTTTTTTTTTTGGACAGGCAGAGTTAGACAGTGAGAGAGAGAGACAGAGAGAAAGGTCTTCCCTCCATTGGTTTACCCTCCCAAATGGCCACTACAGCTGGCGCGCTGTGCCGATCCAAAGCCAGGAGCCAGGTGCTTCTCCTGGTCTCCCATGCGGGTGGGTGCAGGGCCCAAGTCCTTGGGCCATCCTCCACTGCCTTCCTGGGCCACAGTAGAGAGCTGGACTGGAAGAGGAGCAACCAGGACAGAATCTGGCGCCCCAACCGGGGCTAGAACTAGGGGTGCCGGCGCCGCAGGCAGAGGATTAGCCAAGTGAGCCACAGAGCCGACCATAGGCCTACTTTTAATAGAGTCAATGTCTTTGTGTCCCATGCAACCTATAGCTATTAGGGTGGGAAACAGTTTTTGCTTTGTTTTCTCTGTTTCATCCTTTATCGTTCATTGAATTTTCCTTTTCCATAGCTATCTTATGTCTTCAGGCAGAGTGATACATGCAGTTCTACTCATGACCTCATCTTATGGAAGGTAGAGGAGACCTGGGGCCTTTTTTTTTTTTTTTTTTTTTTTTTTTTTGACAGGCAGAGTTAGACAGTGAGAGAGAGAGAGAGAGAAAGGTCTTCCCTCTGTTGGTTTACCCTCCCAAATGGCTGCTATGGCCTGCGTGCTGTGCCGATCCAAAGCCAGGAGCCAGGGGCTTCTCCTGGTCTCCCATGTGGGTGCAGGGCCCAAGCCCTTGGGTCATCCTCCACTGCACTCCTGGAGCAACCGGGACAGAATCCGGCGCCCCAACTAGGACTAGAACCTGGGATGCCAGCCTAGTGAGCCATGGCGCTAGCCCCCTGGGGCCATTTTTAATGAAGTTGGCACCCATCATCCATAGATGGCAGAGGTCAGTAGATGAAAAGAGAATGAAAATATATGAAGACATGTAATCTTGGAAAGAAGCAGCTGAGGTAGATTGTGATCCCAGTCTGTAAAAGTTCTGTAAAATTAAAATGGAAGTTTGAAAGTGATAAATGAAATGATGAGCGAAAATGTACATTTCACTTCAAGGAAAATGAGAGATATATGGTGATGTATATGCTCTTCCACAAATATTTCTTTGATCCCACTATGTATGAGATGAAAAATGGCTTATGTGATGGTGTATGTTGAGTTGACTCCTGTGCTGTCAATGCGGAAGGGAGACTTACTCTGTAAAACCTCCCTGAAATACCAGTTTTATGGAACTAACTTTCAAAGCTAGTTTAACTTCTCTGTAATATCTCTGACATAGAGTCATCTACGAAAGGCCACCACAAAATATACCAAACTCTGGAGTTAAAGGAGAAGTTTATTGTTGGGGCTGGGAGGGGTGTGGGACCCGACAGGCTGAAGAGAGGGCAAAAGAAAAAAAAAAAAAAACATAGAAGAAAAAAAAGAGAACCTGTGTAGGAAAGCAGGTCCTGTTATAGCCTTACAGGGATAGGGAAGTGGGAGCAGTAAATCCTGTTAGGGTGAGGGTGCAGCTGATGCTTGTGGTTGGGCCATTTGGTCACCTGACTTCTAGGAAGCCAGGCTGGGCTTAGGACAGAAGTTTATTGTACAAGATGGCTACAGGGCCAGATCCTAAGATGGCATCTGGGGCTTGAGATGGTGCCTCAGAGAAAATAGCACCATTTCACTAACAAACCACTCTTGGCTCTAATCATTACATCATTCCTCTTTCTGATAAAATCAAGATGAAGTTCAGTGTAGAACTGCTCAAGTTCTATTGGAAACAAGAGCTAATAGTTTCTTATGTCCTCTTCTGCTTGAGGGTACCCTAAATAATAGTACACAACCATCTTGCTAACATGGTCTTTTTAAGATATAGACTAGATTTTGTTTTTTCAGATTAAAATATAAATTAACCATAGATACTGAAGATCCAAAGCAGATTGTACAGCTGCATTATTGAGACACTAGTGAGAGACAGGAAGTCATCACCCATGTGTCCATTCACCCATCCAGTAGATATCTAGTAGGTCTTTAAAAGGTAATAAGGCCTCTTTTGGGTTCTACTGGTAAGACAGAGTTAAAAATAAATCCAAAAAATTTTAAAGAAAGATTTATTTATTTATTTGAAAATCAGAGTTACAGAGAAAGAGGAAGAGTCAGAGAAATATTTTCCGTTCACTGATTCACTCCCCATGTGGCCGTAATAGTCAAGCCAAAGCCAGGAACCAGGAGCTTCTCCCAGGTCTTCCACATGGGTGCAGGGGCCCAAGCTCTTGTGCCATCTTTTGCTGTTTTCCCAGGTGTATTAACAGGGAGCATGGTCAAAAGTGGGGCCACCAAGACTCAAACCGGTGCACATTTAGGATGCCAGCACTACAGATGGTGGCTTAATCTGCTGCATCACAATGCTGACCCCAATCCAAAATCTTTGTTTTATATTCCAATATTGGGGTAGACATTTTTTCTCAAAAGTTACAGCAGGTAATGTATTGAAATAAGTGCTCCGAGACAAGGAAAGTGGTTATTTTTGTTTTTTTTTTTAAACTTTTATTTAATGAATGCAAATTTCATAGGTACAACTTTAGGAATATAGCGGTTCTTTCCCTAATACCACCCTCCTACCCCAACTCCTATCCCACCTTCTACTCCCTCTCCCATCCCATTCTTCATTAAGGTTCATTTCTAGTTTAACTTTATATACAGAAGACCAACACTATACTAAGTAAAGATTTCAACAGTTTGCACCCATACACACCCACAACATATAAAGTACTGTTTGAGAACAAGTTTTGCAGTTAATTCTCATAGTACAACACATTAAGGACAGAGGTCCTACATCGAGAGTGAATGCACAATGACTTCTGTTGTTAATTTAACAATTGACACTTTTATTTATGACATCAGTGATCACCCAAGGCTCTTGCCATGAGCTTCCAAGGCTATGGAAGCCTTTGTGACCACACACTCCATCAGTATTTAGACAAGGCCATAAGCAGAAAGATGGTTCTTAAGTAGCAGGTGTCAAGGGACTTTGACATTGAGGAGAAGTTGGAGCTGATATTGGTCAGCGAGACTTCCCCAGGAAAGTGATCGTTGGGCTAAGTTATGCATGGTTTTGAGAGGAACATGTGAAAGGGCCCTGTAGCAACAGGCTTGGACTTGAGAGCTTTATAAAGAAAGCCAAGCTGGGTGCAGCACACAGCGAATCACCAGAGGGCAGTATGAGATTCCTCTGAGAGATGACAAGCAAGACTTCTAGAATGTGTTTAGAATTCTTTGTTAGATAATTTTTAAATTGAAGAGAGGGAAAAGGAGAAGGGGTGGGAACTACCACTATGTTCCTAAATCTGTATTTAAAAATACTTGTAATTTGTATACCTTAAATAAAATCAGAAAAAGAAAAAAGTAAAAGACATCCAAAATGGAAACATTTTTTGTTTGGAGAGAAATCAGAAATGACCAAATGTTTTTTCAGGATCTCCCCCTTCAGGAACTGGCCGGGTTACTACGAAGGAAGAGTCGAGGAGACTGAGGAAGGTCAAGCTAAACACACTTTATTGATACTCTAGGCGACTCGGAGGAGAGATCGCTCAAGCCTACTCCTGCGGGCACTAGGCACTGCAGACTAGGAGCTTCTCCCCGTGGGCACTAGGCACTATGGACCGGGGAGAGAGGCTGAGCAACCTCTGGTTTACAGCGGCTGAGGGCCCCCTTATATACAGTTTCTAGAGGCTAGCCCCGCCCACATTCTGACCGCCCAGGGTCCCGTAGTCATGGCAACGACAGTTTGTGGTTAGGCCGTCTCATTAGGCCTTTGGTTTTCAAATCTTACCAGCTAGGGTGGTTACCTTTCTACTTTTCTTTCAAGCTGTGCTACTATACAGCTACTCTCTTACAAAGGGTGCTACAGTTACTTTGTTTCAAACGGTGCTACAGTTACTTTCGCCATGAATAGTTCCCTAACAGTTTTAAGCAGATATACCAATTTAGCAATATAAAGCAATCCCTTTGGGGTCAAGGTGGGAAATATCTGAAGGGTCCAGTTTGGCTAAGGAGATGATAATTATTCCCGTAGGAATGCAGAGATCATGGTACTTTGACCAGGTTGTGAAGTGGCAATATACTGCATCCAGAGAGATCTGGGAGGAAGTGACATTAGGATGTGGTGATATGTTAGAAATGAAAAGTTAGTGAGTAAGCCTTGTGAAGGAGGAAATTTCAATTTCGTTCAGATATTAAGATAATCAGAGTGAAATATACACGTGTGTATGAATACATGGAGATAAACATATACACATGTTTATGTGTGAGTGTGTATATATTGCGTAACTATTATAGTGTGCCACAAATGCAGAAAACACACAAATCTTAAGATTACAGTTCAATAAATTATCAAAAAGTAAATATGAGGAGACTTCAAAAAGCTCATAGAAATGCAGTTGATAAAAAATCTTTGCATGTATTTCAAATTTTTGCAGGAAAATAAATTATCTTTTTAAAAAAGGGTTTATTTATTTGAAAGGCAAAAATGTAGAGAGAGAGGGAAAGAGAGAGATATCCCATCTGCTGATTCACCCCCCTCCCAAATGGCAACAATGGCTGGAGCTGGGCCAGATCCAAGCCAGGAGCCAAGAGCTTCTTCTTGATCTCCCACTTGGGTTCAGGTGCCCCAGTACTATGTCATCTTACGCTGCTTTCCCAGGTGCATTAGTATGGAACTGGATTGGAGGTGGAGCAGTAGTAACTTAAGCTGGTGCCCATATGGAATGCTGGCACCATAGGCAGAGGCTTAACATTCTATGCCACAGCACTGGCCCCAATTAATTATCTTTTAATTCCATTTTTCTGCAGATGTACTGAAGTACCCTTGTATGCCATGGCAAAATAGAATCTTGGTTTATAAAGGAATTTTATTAGAACCCCTGAAGTCCCTTTGTGGCCTTTCCAAGACTCATGCTAGGAGGTGGTCTTGAATTCTAATACAACAGATTAGGTTTTCCTGTTTTGGACATAAAAGGAAGTGCACAACGCCTTTATTTTGTGTCTCCTTCTTCCAAATGTGTATTAGTAAAGTTCCACTAATGTTGCACTTTGTAGCAGTAGTTGTTTAATTTTCATTACTATAGAATATTCCATGTAATTGATAATTATATAGATAGATAGATAGATAGATAGATAGATAGATATGTATGGAGAGGGAGGGCAGTTTAGCTTTGATTGTTATTTGAGTCATTTGTAGCCATTTTAAAGAGTAGTACTGAGGATATTAAAATATATTATGAGCATTGTGGCTTGGCTAGACACCTGTGAATGAAATGACTGGATGTTAAGTTTATATGGAATTTTAGCGAGTAGTGTTCCAAACAATTTTCCAACATGGTGCATCAATTTGAGAATTCTACTTCACAGGGTTTTCAAAATCAGATTTATTTTCTGAAAGAGATTGTTAGCATGGCTTTAATATTAGTTTCCCTGGTGATTTCAGGCTGAGCACTCTTGAAATGCTTATTGGCCATTTTTATATTATATTTAAAAATGTGTTTATGGAAATAATTTATAGTTTATGTATTAGGACTTTGTTTTACACAGAAATATAGACTATCAAAAAATGTACTCAAGGTCTACCACTATCACAGTCAATAAATGGAAATCTATGTGATTTTCTGTCATTGTGTGGCTTGCTTTCACACACTACCAGTGGTGGTTTTTGCTGAGTAGATGTTGTGGGGTCCCAGCTGTCACTCCCTTGCATAACAGTGGCGTAGAGGCTCATCAAGAGGCAGAGTTTCTGTCAATGCGGTGAATGTGGGCTTAGGTGTATGAGTCACTTTGGCCAATCCATGTTAGTAAATGTGATCTTACGGGCTGCTTGAAAAAAATGCCTGGACTGGAGCTTGCCTTCTATCTCTGAGCACCCTTCTGCTTTCATGTGAACAAACCTGGCCCAGGCTCCTGGAGGACGTGAGGTCACTAACAGCGAGCTTACAGTCATCACAGCAACCCCAGTGGTCCACACTGAAGCCCCAGCTGTGTGTGTGAGGCCATCTTATCACCCATCTTCACCTGAGCCAGCTGTGACCAGAACTACATGATCTACAGAATTACAACAGATAAATATTAGATGATTTATGTTGCTAAGATTTTGGGAAATTTATTATGCAGTCGAGAGTTAACTGGTGCGCTCCAGCCTTTTGTGCTGTCATCTTTATATATTTTACTTCCATTTATTATAAAACTCATAAAATGATATCATCATGATCGTCATCCTTGTGGTATTAAAGTATCAATATTCTTTTGTATTAACCCATATATGTGCCTTTTAAAAATGTTCTTTATCCTTTTCTGAAGCTCTTGGTTCTATATGGCATTATTATTTTTTAAAAGATATTGATTTGAAAGAGAGAGTTGTAGAGAGAGAGATTAAGAAATGAAAAGAGAGAGACAGACAGAGAGACAGAGACTTGAGAGAGATAGAAGGAAAGAGAGATAGATATCTTCCATCAGCTGCTTCAACTACTCAAATGGTCACAATAGCCAGGTCTGGGTCAAGCCAAAACCAGTTGCCTGGAATTCCATCTGTGTCTCCCTTGAATGTCAGAGGCCCAAGCACTTGTACTATCTTCCATTACTTTCCCAGGCACATTAGCTGGGAACTGGATCAGAAGTGGAGCAGCCAAGACTTGAACTGGTGCCCCTGTGGGATGGTGGCATTGTAGGTGGTGGCTTAACATGCTGCACCACAACACCAGCCCTATATACGGCATTATTTTCTTTCAACTTGAAAAGTTTTCTCTACTATTTCCTGCAGTAGGTTTCTGGTTGTAGTAAGTTCTCTTACATATGTGTGGAAGTAGGTTTGCCTCTTGTCTGGGGAAGCCTTGTGCAGAGCTGCAACTTAGTGGGGAGGCCCCACTCAGCCATGGGGACTGGATCAGGATGGACGCTCCCTTTGCAGATAGTATAGACTTGAACTTGCCTCCCAGTTTGGGGAAGCATTAAACAGAGCACCAGGACAAGACAGGGAAGCTGGCAAGGAGCGAAGGCCTAGCTGACCTGTGGATCATGATTCCAAAGCAATGCTGTTGGCTGACCTCCCTGGTTGGGTTCCTCCATTGTCCAGAATGCAGAGGCATTGCCAAGGTCCTTGCACTGGTCTCTGTCAGATCCACCTCCTTGCTTGTTTCTAACTGACCCTGAGCTGTGTAGCCCTACTGATACTTCTACTGTCCACTATGGGGCAAGGCAAAAGGAGGCCTCTTGCAACGCATCACAGAATGCTAGGGAAGCTGAATGTCTGCATCCAGCTCTCTTTCCTCACTCTAGAAACTGTGGCCCCAGGAGAATCCCCTCTGCATGGTGCTGTGCCAGCTTGGGAAAGGGCTAACACTGTGAAAGTAAAACTGTTCCCTTTACTCATTTAACGTGGCTGTTCTCAGGCTTGTGTTCCCAAAAATGTCTCAACCTCACTCTCAAGTTTTGTGATACTCACAAAGTTATTATTGTCTGTGGATAGTTGCTAGTTGGATTCCTGTGAGAGGCACTGGGTCTAGACTTCACTCCTTGTATTTTCTTCTTTAGAGGTAATAATATTTACACTTTCCACTCACCCTTGGCCATTTATTCTGGGTTAATTTGTCTTTTTTTTTTTTTTTAATTCAGTTGAGGGACAGCATTGTGGCTCACTGCTACCTGCAATGCTGGCATTCCGTATTGGAGTGTTGGTTCCAGTTCTGACAGCTCCACTTCTGATCCAGCTCCCTGCTAATGCACCTGAAAAGTGGTGGATAATAGTTCAAGTACTTGGACTCCTTCCTGCATGTGGGAGACACAGATGGAGTTTTGGGCTTCTGGCGTAGGCCTGGAGTAGCCCCCGCCATTGTGGGCATTTGGGGAGTAAACCAGCAATGGAAGATCTTTCTGTCTCTGTCTCTGTCTCTGTCTCTCTCTCTCTTTCACACTTTCCCCTTCCAATAAATAAACAGAATCTCTTAAAACATCAATTGATAAGGAATACAAGGGAACTAGAAAGAAAAAAGAAACAAAGTGAGTTAAAAAAAATTGAAGTCAAGCTGAAATGAGTCCTTTTGACTCTGCAGCTGCACCAGAGGTCTCTCTTCCAATTAAGGTAGGCTGGGAGAGACAGATGTCAGTGGACCTTCTAAGAACATCCATGGGCCACTACACCTGTCATTTCCCACCTAGGGGCTCTTAGTTATCTATCTCATAGCATGTAAGTAAAGAATGCAATGCTATCATATGAAAAATATGTCTGGGCAACACAAGAACAATTGGTTCAGATTCATCAGGTTAAATACCAGTTGAGCTTTTCATCCATTCAGGCCCTGGACACTTTTTTTTTTTTAAAGATTTTCTGTTTGATATTTGTTTTTATTTATTTATTTATTTGACAGATAGAGTTAGACATTGAGGGAGAGAGACAGAGAGGTCTTCCTTCTGTTGATTCACCCACCAAATGGCCGCTATGGCCGAGCTACGCCAGTCCGAAGCCAGGAGCCAGGTGCTTCTCCTGGTCTCCCATGCGGGTGCAGAGCCTAAGCACCTGGGCCATCCTCCACAGCCCTCCTGGGCCACAGCAGAGAGCTGGACTGGAAGAGGAGCAACCGGTATTAGAACCGGCGCCCATATGAGATGCTGGCACCGCAAGTGGAAATTAACCAAGTGAGCCACGGCGCTGGCCCCTGGACACATTAACACATTGGTACAGGTTGGGTTCCCTAAGAAGAAACTTCTGAGATAGACAGGTATTTTCAGGAAGTATCTTTTAGTGTGCTTTTGGTATTAATAATTGTGGAAAAATGAAAGAATTTAAGAGGGAAACTTTCTTTCTTTCTTTTTTTTTTTAAACAGGCAGAGTTAGAGAGAGAGACAGAGGGAAAGGTCTTCCTTTTTTGTTGATTCACCCCCCAAATGGTCACTATAGCCGGTGCGCTGCAGGTGGCACGCTGCGCCGATCTGAAGCCAGGAACCAGGTGCTTCCTCCTGGTCTCCCATGTGGGTGCAGGGTCCTAGCACTTGGGCCATCCTCCACTGCCTTCCCGGGCCACAGCAGAGAGCTGGCCTGGAAGAGGAGCAACCGGGATAAAACCAGTGCCCCAACCGGGACTAGAACCCGGGTACCAGTGCCGCAGGCGGAGGATTAGCTTAGTGAGGCACGGTGCTGGCCGAAGAGGGAAACTTTCAAGTTCAATGTGGTTGAGCCCATCTCACCCTTCAGGGTTGTAATGAGTGGATGAAGGTGGGAAACACTGCATACACCTGCATTGATCAAGGTGCAATGTCTCTCACTAGGAGAGAGATGCTTGGAGTGAGTCTTAGCCTCTGTGGCAGGTCCTCTGAGGACCAGTAGACAACTTCTGGGAGCCCTGCTACAGAATCCATAAAACATGCATTTTGATTTTCTGTGAAGCAGGTATGTAATTACCTTATCAATGGGTGAGTGATGTTAGCTTGTTAACTCTTTTGGAAGGCATCCACTTGCTCTTAGCATGGCTCAGAATTTCTTGGAGTCATTTGGGAAACAAGATACAGGTACAGGTGGTGGATTTCAGTCATCAGTAATAAAATGTGTGTTGCTTAGTCTGGAAGATCCAACTGGACATACACAGAACCAAGGAGAAAACTTTTTGTGGTGGATCTCATTGGAACCAGCATTTTCTTGAAATTAGGTTTGTTGTAATCTTCACTAGGGCCCCTCATGAACCTGCCTCAAGGTGCCGTCAGCAGTCTGACTCAAACTCCTACACTTGACCTTGTAGGCCTGTTTTACCTTTTCTGTATTTCTCTTTGGCTCTAGACATAAAGTTGCATTTTAAAAGTGGCATTTGCTTGTGAAACAGATGAAAATATCTCTTATCTCTGTTAATTTGGAAAAAATAAAGACACAAAGTAATAGATAAAAATACTTATAATCCTATGATCTAGGGAAAACTGTACTCAACTTTAGCATAAACTCCCTAATCTGTCCTTGTGCATGATTTCATTGTTCCTTTATTTTTTTTTTTTTTTATTTTTTTTTTTATTTTTTTTATTTTATTTTTTTTTATTTTTGACAGGCAGAGTGGACAGTGAGAGAGAGACAGAGAGAAAGGTCTTCCTTTTGCCGTTGGTTCACCCTCCAATGGCCGCCGCGGTAGCGCGCTGCGGCCGGCGCACCGCGCTGTTCCGATGGCAGGAGCCAGGTGCTTCTCCTGGTCTCCCATGGGGTGCAGAGCCCAAGCACTTGGGCCATCCTCCACTGCACTCCCTGGCCACAGCAGAGAGCTGGCCTGGAAGAGGGGCAACCGGGACAGGATCGGTGCCCTGACCGGGACTAGAACCCGGTGTGCCGGCGCCGCAAGGCGGAGGATTAGCCTGTTGAGCCACGGCGCCGGCCTCATTGTTCCTTTATTCAATAAAAACTTATCAGACATTCTGCTTAGGACCTTACTTTTTATTGAAGCAATTGTGAATGTTTAGTATAATATTCCTCTGAACTATTTTTTTTAAATTTTTAGTTTTATTTATTTATTTATTTATTTATTTTTTTGACAGGCAGAGTTAGATAGTGAGAGAGAGATAGAGAGAAAGGTCTTCCTTCTGTTGGTTCACCCTCCAAATGGCCGCTACGGCCGGCATGCTGTGCCGATCTGAAGCCAGGAGCCAGGTGCTTCCTCCTGGTCTCCCATGGGGTGCAGAGCCCAAGCACTTGGGCCATCCTCCACTGCCTTCCCGAGCCACAGCAGAGAGCTGGCCTGGAAGAGGAGCAACCGGGACAGAATCGGCACCCCAACTGGGACTAGAACCCAGAGTACTGGCGCCGCAGGTGGAGGATTAGCCTAGTGAGCCATGGAGCCAGCATCCTCTGAAGTATTTTTAATATTTACAATGTACATTGTAATAATATATACAATGTATACAATATATACAGTGTAATTGTAATATGTAACTGTACCATATTTTATTTCATCAAATTCCTTGTTTGAATACTTAAATTATTTTAATTTTTTATGATTACAATGGTTATAGTTCTCTTTTGTAAACACTGGTGCATAACTCACCATTTCTTTTTTTTTTAATTTTATTTATTTATTTATTTTTTTACAGGCAGAGTGGACAGTGAGAGAGAGAGACAGAGAGAAAGGTCTTCCTTTTGCCGTTGGTTCACCCTCCAATGGCTGCCGCGGTAGGCGCGCTGCAGCCGGCGCACCGCGCTGATCCGATGGCAGGAGCCAGGTGCTTCTCCTGGTCTCCCATGGGGTGCAGGGCCCAAGGACTTGGGCCATCCTCCACTGCACTCCCTGGCCACAGCAGAGAGCTGGCCTGGAAGAGGGGTAACCGGGACAGAATCCGGTGCCCCGACTGGGACTAGAACCCCGTGTGCCGGCGCCACAAGGCGGAGGATTAGCCTAGTGAGCCACGGCGCCGGCCCATAACTCACCATTTCTAAGGGTACATTCATAAAAGTAGAATCGATTCTCCTTTTTAATTCCCCATTTAACTCTTATCTCAGATCTCTGAAGCCTCACCCCTGGTTTAAATGAACTTAATCTGTGCTTTCATTATTGACAGAACCATTTCTAGGAATTTGAGGAAGCTTGGACAAGTATTGAGGTCCCTCACTTTTATGCCAGGATAAACTGAACATTCAGGACAGTACTGGATGGAGGACCAGTGATTTCTTATGTTCTGGTGGACTCAGTAGAAGACAAAATCAGAGGCACTCCTGGGCTTCAGAAGTGTTTCAGAGAAGTTTTGCATTCCTCACATAACAGAGGACTTAAAAACCGTTAAAATTTACCTTGTTGCAAAATAATTTTGAAATCTATGTACAGTTTTCTTATAAAGCACATTTTTCATGAGTTTTTTGAAGGCCTCTGGCATTTTAAATTGCAAACCAAAGATTCAGATTCAGAGAGTTTGTTATGCTGTTCTGGCAGAATGTAGGACTTGAAGTATTCCTTCTGCAATACTCGGTTTTAAAAAAATATTTCTCTACTTGAAAGGCCGAACAACAGAGAAAGAAAGCGAGGAGACAGATATTTTCCAGCCACTGGATCATTCCCCAGATGGCTGCAATAGGGGCAGGAAGAGGCCAGGAGTCCAGAATTCCCTGTGAGTCTCCCACAGGGTGGCAGGGACCCAAGTACTTGAGCCTTCATATGTTACCTCTCAGGATGCATTACCTGGGTCAGAAGCAGATTAGCCAGTACTTAAACTGGTTAATATATGCAGTGCAAGTGTCCCAAGCAGCACTTACCTGCTGTGCCATGATGCCAACTCCATACATTCTTTTTTTTTTAAGAAAGCTTTTATTTAATGTATACAAATTTCATATGTACAGCTTTAGGAATATAGCAATTCTTCCCCCTATACCCACACTCCCACTCCCACTCTCATCCCACCTCCTACTCCCTCTTCCATCCCTTTCTTCATTGAGATTCATTTTTACTTATCTTTATTTCAGAAGACAACTCTATACTAAGTAGAGATTTCAAAAATTTGCAGACACACAAAGTTTAAAGTGCTATTTGAAGACTAGTTTTACCGTTAATTCATATAGTACAACACATTAAGGACAGAGATCATACACAGGGAGTAATTGTGCAGTGACTCCTGTTGTTGATTTAACAATTGACACTCTTGTTTATGGTGTCAGTAATCACCTGAGGCTCTTGTCATGAGCTACCAAGGCTATGGAAGCCTTTTGAGTCCACAAATTCTGTCGGTATGTAGACAGGACCATAATCAAAGTGAAAGTTCTCTCCTCCCTTCAGAGAAAAGTACATCCTTCTTTGATGGCCCATTCTTTCCATTGGGCTCTCACTCACAGAGATCCTTTATATACATCATTTTTTGCCACAGTGTCTTGGCTTTCCAAACGCATTCTGTTTTTTTATCTAGATGTCGCTAGGTTTCAATTCTCTTCCTAACCTCTCTAAGTTTCTTTTTTTCATCCCAGCTGTTTGCCTGGCTTCCAGAGGCTTACCACTGAGCAAAGTGAGGTTTCCTCAGTGGTAATGTCCTTAACCACAGTTCTTATCTTTCTTCAGCCTTAGAAGAAACCGATGCTGATGCTGCTACAATCTATCAGACAAGAAGGGTTGCACAAAGGCCACGTGACACTCATGGTGCTGAAATCAATGAAGCCTTTTGGTTTGAGATCCAAGAAAGGAAGCAATAGATGTTTCAAGATATAGTGGCTACTGAGAGGGAATTATTTTTCTTTGTAAAAGGTTTTAATATATAGCTAAAGAAAAAATTTACCCCAAAATAATCATTGTAGCATAAAAACATGTTGCTGGCACAGGGGTCTCCAGAAGTGATTAATGGCTTAGTTATGTTTGACGGTGAGTCTGACTAAGAGGTCAGTTTCCCAAAGCACATTAACAGAAAAGCTGATGAAACCCTTCCCCAAATAAATAAACTTCCAACTCAGCCCCTTGAAATATTTGTGAATTCAGTGTTTGTGGACCAGAAGGTAAGTTCCTATACATAATTTTATATTGGTTAATAAGAACAACTTAGTCATCACCCTGAGCTTAAAGTAACTTTAAAAATAATTTATTCCAATGTTTTATGTATAAGCAGAATTTTAAAAAACACTAGCAGGTAGAATCAATATGCCAAAAATCATGTATAAACTCACAAAATATGGCTTTATTCTTAAGAATCTGTCACTCAGAGCTGATGTTGTGACATACTAGGTTAAGCTGCCTCTTGTGATGCCAAGAGCCCATATTGGAGTGCTGGTTTCAGTCCTGACTGCTCTGCTTCCAATCCTGCTCCCTGCGAATGTACCTAAGAAGGTAGTAGGTGATGGCCCAAGTACTTGTGTTCCTGCCACACATATGGAAGACTTGGATGGAGTTCCTGACTCCTGGCTTCAGCCTGGCCCAGGCCTGATTATTGAGGCCATTTGGGAAGTGAACCAGTGGATGGAAGATCTCTCTCTCTCTCTCTCACACACACACTTTAATTAATTAAATAATATATCTTTAAAAATTTTAAAAAGAATCTGTCATAATCATTTCAACTTTTTATCATTGAGCCTTTGAACAAAGGATTCTTTCATAAATAATTTTTTAAACTCCATGTTATTTTGTACGTTAGGTGTATTATCTTCATTTTAAGTGGCTATTGTTATCAATGCAAAATAACAATAACTGAGTAATAAGCCAGAATAATTGGCCTAGAAGACCCATAAGTAGGGCAGAAGTAAAGAACTGTGATTAAATGAAGAAAATAGAAAACTAGTATTCGGGGACCTTTTAGAAGTGAGAACAATAAAGATTTATATCCGGGCCTCAGGGATCAGTACTGTGTAGTCTGGGGAATGATGTGAAGAACCAGAGATGAAGCCGCTTATCCTGCATCTGGAATCAGGGCAGAGAAACCGAGGGGAAGATTCTATCCTGGGAACTCTAGAACAAAGTGACCTTAGATGGGAAAATCAAGTTCTCTCTCTCACTTTTGAGCCTTCAAACTGGCAAGCTACTTACTAGTATATAACACCTTAGGCTGTAAAATTAAACCTTAAATACTGTCCCCTAGGTGGTTTATCAACATTTATTCTTTTTCAATCTGGACTTGATTGTGATTTGTTTCTTGTCCTTGATTCCTTACTCTTATTTAGACCCTTGATCTTGCATCATTGGTTCAAGACTGTCGTGGATTTGTTGACTTAGACAACCATCCTGCAGCCCCAGGATCTTCCTTCCCCCTGTCTCTCCTAGCTGCTTACCCTGGAGATGCCCTGTCTTCTCTGTCCACCAGTCATGTCCTCTGTGGGTCTTCCTGGTCTCTCAAAGGGACTTGGGACTGGAAAGATGGACACAGAGGCAACGTGTTCTAAGTTAGACATGTCTGAACTTGCCAACATCTGTTAGCTATAAACCTGCTACTTTCTTTTTTTTTTAACTTTTATTTAATGAATATAAATTTCCAGTGTACAGCTTATGGATTACAATGGCTTCCCCCTCCCATAACTTCCATCCCACCCGCAACCCTCCCCTCTCCCGCTCCCTCTCCCCTTCCATTTGCATCAAGATTCATTTTCAATTCTCTTTATACGCAGAAGATCAATTTAGTATAAAGATTTCAACAGTTTGCACCCACATAGAAACACAAAGTGAAACATACTGTTTGAGTACTAGTTATAGCATTAAATCAAAATGTACAGCACATTAAGGACAGAGATCCCACATGAGGAGCAAGTGCACAGTGGCTCCTGTTGTTGACCCAACAAATTGACACTCTAGTTTATGGAGCCAGTAACCACCCTAGGCTGTCATCATGAGTTGCCAAGGCTATGGAAGCCTTCCAAGTTTGCCGACTCTGATCATATTTAGACAAGGTCATAAAAGACAGAGTGAGGATAGTAACCAATGATCCTAAGAGTGGCATTTACCAGGTTTGAACAATTATACAGCATTAAGTGGGGAAGAGGACCATCAGTACACACAGGTTGGGAGTAGAGCCATTGGTGGTAGAGTAGAGGTTATGATTACAAAGGAATGAGGCCCAAGTGCGCTAGACAGGGTCTAGAACAAAGGACAGAGTCATTATTAGAGGAGCTAAGAAAGGTGCTGTCTAAGCTACAATTAAGTTTTCTGATTGAGAGGCAAATAGAACCTGACAGAAGGGGCTTGATAATAATCTGTTGGGCTTTCGGCCTTGTAAGTTCAGAGGCCCAGACCTATCTATCTCTTCACATGGGGTATATCCTAAGGGAGGTGTGAACCTCCTAGGGGAAGGCACTCTGTTGACTTTCATTACTTGGCTGGCCTGGGAGGAGAGCTGGCCAGGTAAAGGCCGGTGGCATCACTAACAAGAAATTTACAGTTCTGCCTGCAATGTTGCTGACCCTACTTGACCATCCCCTCAGCTGCAGTGGTCACTTTGGAAGTTGGGCTGAGTGAAGGGCTTTTCAGCTTAGAGCCAATAAGATCTGTGGCTCTGACCTGGGCATCCTTCGACTCCAGGGCAGGTCCATTTCCAGTGATCCAACTCTTGGCAGAGCTGCCAGGGCTCTTCACAAGCTGACTTCTGCTGAAGCCCAGGCTTACCACATTGAAAGCCACTGCAGTGGACTGGCCTGTTGGGTCTCCTTGAGGGCAGATCACTGTACAGATCAGCCATTAATAGGCCTGCCACCCATTGCTTCTGATGCCTAGCTTTCTTTTCTTCCTGGTTTGTGTTAATGCAGACCAGAGGATGCAAGTCAAGGGAGTGCCCAAGTCCCATCTCTAATCTTTGGTGGCCTGAACTACAAGTCTATAGTCACAGGCATGTTCTGTAGTAGTTTTTCTAAGGTAGACAATGCCCATGAGGAAAATTATATTCTCACTTAAAAACTTTCTTTCCCTTTGGTCTGAAAGGGAGTAAACCTGCTACTTTCAAAGCTGGAATTTTCTGGCATATCCGACTGATGCGGAATTCCTTAGCCACATTACCAGAGTTTGGGTTTTTATTTTGGAGAATACGGAACAGAGGAATCATGTGTTATTTGACCTAAATGACAACACAGGAGGATAAAAGCATAGGTTCCTGCAAACAGAACAAAACAAAATGTGAGGAAAGGGATAACCTTCAACTTACTGTTTGAGTTATAAAAATGGGGAAAAATAGAGTTGAAATTGAGAGCTTGTGTGTCATTAAGGTGAGAACCCCATGGAGAAAAGTCAGTTTCCAAGGGAATGATATATTGTGTTTTCTTTTTTTTTTTTTTTAAACTGCACAGGAATTATTGAACAGGATAATGTATGGACAACTCTAATACTTTCTTTTCCTGCATCTTGCAGAACTGTGGGACCTCACTTTTAGGCAATAAGCATCCTCCAAGCTATTAAGTAGTATGGCATCGACAGAGCTATAGAAAAGGAACTGATTTTGTTACCCAGGGTTTTCTAGGTTATCTAGCGTTTGGAACTGTAGTTCTCAGAAATGACCACAAGGTGGAAGTAAATACATGTACTGAGCCAAAGCAATTAAGCTCCTAACAGCCTTACAATTCCTTTCTAGGTCACTCCCAGATCTACCTTATGTGTAGCAAATTTCTATGTGCTCACGCTGCCACTGACTTTTAGGGTAGACGCCAGCTTTTCTTTTGTTTTCTGTGTATTTCATCTGTAATTCCGGTTGAGAGTTCTTTCTGCATGACCGTTTTGTTTGAATATAGAGGGCTCTATGCTGTTCTGCCCACAGTATCACCTCATGGAAGGTAGGAAAAAATCTAAAAAATTCTTGAATGAAGTCAGAGCTGACAATCAGTGGATGGGAGAGATCAGTAGATGGAAAGAAAGATGACAAATTATGAGAATACTTAACCCTGGTAAAAAGAAGTTGAAGGAGATGGTAACCATGGCCTACAAAATTCCTGTAGAATTAAAAATATGTGAAATAATAGAGAAGAAATTTGCATCTGATTACTAAGTAAGTGATATATGTGGTGGTCAGAAACGCTTTTCCTCCAACATTTCCTTGGTTCCACTAAGTGTGAGATAAAAATGGCTAATGTGATGGAATACGTTATTTTGACTTTGCTGGCCTCTGTTGATTCTGTTTTCTCTCCTACACTGTCAATACAGAAGGGAGACTTTATCTGCCAGCCTCTCTGAAACATCAGCCTTATGGAGCTAAGTTTCCACTGGAAGGTCCATATAACTTCTTTGATATCCCTGACAGAGAGTCAACCGTTTTTGCTCTTTGAAATGCAATAACAGAGGACTCATTATGCTTCCTAAAGCAGCTCATTCTACTCTTAGACAATACCACTAATCAATGAACCTAATGATTAAACCATCCATTAAATTCAAGTGGATCACCTTACTACTTCTGCTTTAAAACTGCACAAGTCCTGTCAGAAACGAACTCTAATAATTTCACACACTCTCTTCAGCTTGAGTGTAATTTAAATAATTGAATATGACTGTCTTGATACATGTCGTTTTTCAAATTATGACTAAAAGTTGATTTTGAATGATTAAATATAACTTGGCCATGGGGAATGGGGGACCTAATCCACATTTGATAGCAGCATTAAGGTGGCATTGATGAGGAGCCAGTATGTCATTCATTTGTACATCAATACATCCGTGCATCCAGCCATCCTATTCATTTCCAAGTATATACCAGAAAAGGATTTTTAAAGCAACAAAATATTTGTAGGAATTACAAAATAGAAAAAGAGAAAGTGTTACCAGAGAAATTTGCAGGGTTCTTCTTGTCTTTGTGCAAGAAAGAATTCAGGCATGAGACAGAGTAGTGGAAAGTAAAAGTAGCAAAGTTTATTGGGGAAGGGACATCCACAAGAACGGATGGGCACCTCTCCAGACAGGACCTGGGAGAGAGTGCAGTTGCTCGGACTTGGGGGGGGGGAGAGGAGCGAGGTTACATGTTCAGTGGAGAGATTACACCTGGCCGGACCAGGCGGGTGGCTCAGCAGGGAAGCAGAGGGCTGAGTGCTCAGTCTGGTTGAGGCGAGGGGGGGTGGGGGGGGGTGGGGGGGGGTTAAGGAGATGGGTCTCTGTCTTCACACATTTCCTCCTGAAACAAAGGATTTTATGGCTGTAAATACTAAGAAGCTCCTATCTGAGTTTTCCCTTGAAGGTATCAGACAGGAGGATGCCTAGCTGTCGCCATCCTGGGTTCAGAGGAAGGGTGAGCAGGACCCCCTGGAGAATCGGGATCAGGAGCAGGGTGTTTGAAATGCAGATACTGGGCTGCATCTGGGAGATTGTGGAGGATTTGTCAGGCAGAAGGGGCGGGGACCCCCACCTGGCAGGTTATCAGGTAGAAGGGGGCAGGACAGGATGGGAACACTGGGCTGCCCCTGAAGCATTATCTAGATAACTTTGAGATGTAGATGCATATGCTGGATGTAGAAGTCTTCTCCAGAGGCCTTTGTCATATACACATAAGCTCATACCTAACTTCCTGCCTAACAAAAGGAAGAAATCAAAGAACATACACACACACACAAAATCAACAAAACACAAAAAAAGTCAGTAAGAATTTTAAAAGAACAAAGGAGGGTCGCGCTGCTGCTGAGGCCCACGCTGCTTGGGTCTGTTTGTCTGCGCCTGCTCCTGCCTGGCACCCGCGATGCCCGGGTCTCAGCAGTCTGGAGAAATGAGTGGTGGATTGGCCCCCAGTAAAAGCACCCTGTATGTCTCCAGCCTGCCCTTCTCCCTGACGAACAACGACCTGTACAGGATATTTTCCAAGTATGGCAAAGTTGTAAAGGTTACTATAATGAAAGATAAAGATAACAGGAAGAGTAAAGGGGTTGCATTCATTTTGTTTTTGGATAAAGACTCTGCGCAAAACTGCACCAGTGCGATAAACAACAAATAGTTATTCAGTAGAGTGATAAATGCAAGCATTGCTATTGACAACGGAAGAGCAGCTGAATTCATCCGAAGACGGAACTACTTTGATAAATCCAAGTGCTACGAATGTGGGGAAAGTGGACACTTAAGTTATGCCTGTCCTAAAAATATGCTTGGAGAATGGGAACCTCCAAAGAAGAAGGAAAAGAAGAAAAAAAAAAAGAAAGTTCCTGAACCAGAAGAAGAAATCAAGCCAAAATTGAAGAAGAACAAAGAAAATGGAGACCCGGTCCAGGGGGTGCCTCCACATCCGATGACTCAAGACGGCCGAGGATAAAGAAAAGCACCTACTTCAGTGATGAGGAAGAGCTCAGTGACTGAAATGGCATTTACTGTGTAAATGTTCCTGAGATAGAAAAGCCCGGGAGCATACAGTTCAGCTGAGGGCCATGGTTACTTTTAGAATTTGAGATAAAAACACTTAATACCAAACAGTTTTTTTACTAGAAAGTAGTTCATAGGAAATTTAAAAGTAAATAGAAAGTATTATGTTTCTCTCTTGCCTTAGCACAGTACAGTGTGAGCATCCCTAATCTGAACTCCTGAACACTGCACAGTCTGGAGCCTTGTCAGTGCCAACACAGTGTCTCAAGTAAGACATCGTGACAGTGTTACACATCCTGTGTCCTGCTACCTTCAGGCTGTGTGCATAAAGCTTGACAAAACCTAAATGAAGGTCATATTTAGGCTTGGTCCCTTCCCATCCCTGTGATATCTCCTTATGCTTGTGCAACTACTAGAAAATCCAGAAAAACCCAGAATCCAAATACTTCTGGTCCCAAGTATTTCAGATAAGAGATACACAACCTATACTAAAAATCAGAACTTGCTAGTACTAATCTGAAAAGAGCTAATTTTAATAAAAATAAGAAAGTATTATAATGCTGTTGTCATCCCATGAGAAAAGGGTATTAAAATGATTTATTTGAGATGTTCATTATGAAGGACTTGTGAAAATTTACCAGAGCCTAACCTGCTGAAAAACAAGGAAGTTTCAAGAAGGGTCAGTTAGAAAGTTTCAAGAAAGGTCAGTTTCTGGGAAACTGCAACTTAGCAGATAACAGGGAATATCAGTTTGGAAACCCCCCTTGTGCAATGGTTAAGATAAGTAAAACTGATGTGTACTATGATAAGTAAAACTGCTGTATACTAAGATAAGTGAAACTGCTGTAAAGAAAAACCCCCTTCCCCTTTGTATTCACTTGCTTAAGATAATTTTGTGGTTTTTGCCTTTAAATACTGCCTGTAACCCTCGTCCGGCACCTCACTCTCTCAGGAGGGAGGGGTCCGTTTTGCGCAAAACGTAAATAAACCGCCTCTTGTGTTTGCATCGCTGGTGTCCGGAGTCTGAATTTCTGGGTCCCCAGGGTGCTACCCAGGACCCCGCCAGCTTTGGGTCCTTCATTTGGAGGTCCCACCGAGATCGTCCCCAGAACTTCTGCGCTCCGGGACCCGTCAGAGGATCGGTGAGCCAGGTGCCTATTTTCTGTTGTGTGTGTGTGTGTATGTGTACGTGTCTCCTTCCCAGGGAGAGCCTGGCCAGACGGCTGCTCCCGTCTGCTACTCTGGAAGCTCGAGCGTTTTGGTAAAAGTGACCGGTGAGGGTGGCAGACGTGCCTTCTGGCCCCTGGTCCCCGCCCGGGAGGATGCTCCCGTGGTGGTCTGGAGGAAGGAGGAGACAAGGGTCTCGCTCCTCCCAGGGAGAGCCTGGCCAGACTGCCGCTCCCAGGGAGAGCCTGGCCAGATGGCCGCTCCCATCTGAATATTTGAGTTTTCTGTTTTGTCGTTCCGTGATTGTACGCGTCATGTCGTTTGTTCTTTGTGTGTCTGTGTTTTTATTTTCCCTTCCCTGGCTTTTTCCTTTTGAGACTATGGGACAGAGATTAACCACCCCCTTAAGTTTGACTCTAGGACATTGGAAGGAGGTGCAGGAACGGGCTTATAACTTGTCCGTGGAAGTGAGGAGGTGAAAGTGGGTAACACTGTGTTCCTCGGAGTGGCCTACTTTCAACGTAGGATGGCCTTCTAACGGGTCTTTTTCCCATAGTCTCATCCTGCAGGTGAAAGACCGAATCTGCAAACCTGATCAAGAAGGGCACCCGGATCAGGTCCCCTACGTTACAGTATGGGAGGACCTGATATCGGAGCCGCCCTCTTGGGTTTCACCCTTCTTGCAGGACAAAGGACATAAATCGCTGCCCCCTCCTTCGGTTGTTCTGATGACTCCCGTCCCTGCCCCTACTGCGCCGGCACCGCTCCCGACCTCTCCTGCCGTCTCTACCTTGTATCCCTTACAGGAACTGAGAGAACAGAAGCCTCGGAGCCCCCCTGTGCTGCCGGACAGCCAGGGGGACCTCCTGATGCTGAACCCTCCTCCTCCCTATGGACGTCAAGTGGCGAGGCACCCGCCGCCAGACTCTACCACCGAGTCTGAGGAGGGAACAACTCCCACTCCCGCTGACCCATTCTCATCACCCCCAAGCAGCCGATTGCGGTTGCGTAGGGAAAGAGGGGAGGGGGGTGGTGGGGAATGGTCTTCCCAGGCTTTTCCCCTGAGGACGGTAGCTGGACAGATACAATATTGGCCGTTTTCCGCCTCTGACCTGTAAAACTGGAAAACACATAACCCGTCTTTTTCACAGGATCCACAAGCCCTGACCGGACTCATGGAGTCTATTTTACTAACACATCAGCCTACCTGGGATGATTGCCAGCAGCTCTTGCAGACTTTACTAACCACTGAAGAAAGGCAGAGGGTTTATTTGGAAGCCCGTAAAAACGTGCCGGGAAACGACGGGTGACCCACGCAGCTTCCAAATGAGATAGATGAGGCTTTCCCCTTGACTAGGCCCGACTGGGACTTTAACACCGTGGCGGGAAGGGAAAGACTCAGACTCTACCTCCAGACTCTCCTGACCGGCTTGAGGGGAGCGGGCAGGCACCCCATGAATCTGGCAAAGGTTAGGGCCATTGTGCAGGGAAGCGAGAAAACCCCAGCAGGATTTTTAGAAAGACTGATGGAAGGATACAGGATGTACACCCCCTTCGACCCTCTGGCCCCGGACCAACAGGCCGAGGTCATCATGTCCTTTATTGGACAGTCGGCCCCTGACATCCGGATGCGCCTTCAGAGGCTGGAGGGGCTTCAGGGGTATACATTGCCTGATTTAGTGTAGGAAGCAGAAAAGATTTTCAACAAACGAGAAACGCCTGAGGAAAGGGAAGACAGGCTAAGGCGGGAGCAGGATCGAAAGGAAGAACAGAGGGAAAAGCGTAGAGGGAAGGAACTGACTAGGATCCTGGCCACCGTAGATTCCAAAGCAGAGCAAGGGAGGACCAGGTCAGGAAGGGACCCGGGAGACTGGCAAAGGCCCTGTCTTGACCGAGACCAATGCGCGTATTGCAAAGAAAAGGGGCACTGCGCAAAAGAGTGCCCGAAGAAACAAGCTCGTCTGAGATCCGTTCCTGTATTATCTCTGGAAAATAAAGACTAGGAAGGGGATCCGGTGGTGCCCAACTGCCATCAAGTCCTTGCCGAAATCCACGGGACTCGAGCTGACCTGACCGACATTCCCCTGCCAAATGCGGACCATACCTGGTATACTCACGGGAGCAGCTTCCTGCAAGACCCGAGAGAAGAGCTGGGGCAGCGGTGGTGGACGGCCGAACAAGGTCAGTAGTCTGGGCTTCTGCTCTGCCCCCCGGAACCTCTGCTCAGCGGGCAGAGCTGATCGCTCTGACCCAAGCACTCCGCGCAGCCAAGGAAAAGCGGGTGAACATCTACACGGACAGCAGGTATGCTTTTGCCACTGCCCATGTCCATGGGGAAATCTATAGGCGAAGGGGGCTCCTGACCTCCGTGGGAAAGGACATTAAATACAAACAGGAAATTTTAAACCTCCTAGAGGCCCTGCACCTGCCGCAAGAACTTAGTATCATCCACTGCTTGGGGCATCAGAAAGGAGGGGGTCTCGTGGAGGAGGGCAATCGGCTTGCAGACAAAGTGGCTAAAGAGGCAGCCTTGACTAGCCAACTATTGGCCGTAAAGGACTCTCCTAATGCAAGATGGACAAGGGTATTTCATCATTGGACTGGACACTCTCCAACAAATTATTGAGGCCTGTGTGCCCTGTGCTAAAGTAAACCCCAAGCACCTCAAACCCCCAGAGGGGGCCAGGATCAGAGGGGCACGATCTGGCGTAAACTGGGAGGTAGATTTTACAGAGATTTGCCCCGGCAGGTATGGAGTTAAATATCTTCTAGTATTTGTAGACACCTTCTCAGGATGGACAGAAGCCTTCCCGACCAAGAAAGAAACCGCGCTGGTAGTAGTCGAGAAAATCCTAAGAGAAATATTCCCCCGATTTGGACTACCAAAGGTACTAGGGTCAGACAACGGGCTGGCTTTCGTCTCCTGGGTAAGTCAGATGGTGGCACAGGTGTTGGAAATAAAGTAAAAGTTGCCTTGTGCTTATAGGGTAAGTCAGATGGTGGTACAGGTGTTGGGAATAGAGTGGAAGTTACATTGTGCTCGGGTCAGGTAAAAAGAATGAATAGAACTCTTAAGGAAACTTTAACAAAACTGGTCATGCAGACTGGCACTAGGGACTGGGTCGAATTGTTACCTATGGCGCTGTTCCGGGTTCAAAACACCCCCTCAGCCTTTGGCTTGACATCCTATGAGATCCTGTATGGGGGGCCCCCACCCATTGCCGATCTGTTGGGTCCCAGCATTGATTCCTATGCTCCCTCCCCTGGCTTGCAGACGTGGCTGCGCACTTTGCAGCTAGTCCAGGAGTATGTCTGGAAGCCACTAACTGCTGTAGGTGGTTATATGGCTGTATATTTTGTGTGGTTTTGTACTATGTGAATGCTTTGTAAGAACACTGATGTATTTTTCAATTACTAAAAGCAGTAAAAATATTTCCACTTTGAAAACTAAAAAAAAAAAAAAGGAGAAGCAGATGTTCACACAGAAAAATCAACAAAACACAAAAGAAGACAGTAAGAATGCTAAAAGAAGAACAAGGGAGAGGCAGATGTTCAGCACAGTGGTTAAGTTGCTGCTTGTGACCATTGCATTCCTTATCAGCATCCATGGGATTGAGTCACTGCTCAAATACTGATCTAGTTTCATGCTAAGTGCAACCTGGGAAGCAACAGGTGATAACTTAAGTACTTGGGTCTTCACCACTCATATGGGAGACCTAGATTGAGTTCCAGGCTCATAATTTAGGTCTGACCCAGGTCTAACTATTACAGGGATTTGAAGAATGAATGAGCATATAAAAGATATCACTCTCTTGTTGTCTCTTTCTCTCTGCATTTCCCATGAAATAGAAACTTTTTAAAAAGGTACTAAAGAAAAATAGCAAATAGAAAACAAAAATGACAATAGCAAATCCTTTAATCATAATTATTTGAAGTGCAAAAAAATTAAAATTTCCAATCAAAAGTCAGAGTGACTAAATAGTTAAAGAAACATGATCCAACTATATGCTGTCTTTAAGAGATTCTTTTCAAGGGTGCACATTTTGGTACATGGAGTTAAGCTACCACTTAGGAGTGCATGAGATGGAATCCTGCCTCTGCTTCCCAACCCGTTTCCTGCTAATTTGATACTGAGAGGTCACAGATGATGATTCAAATACTTTGTTCCCCGTCACCCATGAGGAAGACACAGGTGGATTATTGGTTCCTAGTTTTGGCCTGGCCCAGCCCCAGCTGTTATGAGTATTTGGGCAGTGAACCCATTGTGGAAGATCTTTCTCTTTCTTTCTCTCTCTGTTTCTTTCTCTTATCTTTCAAATAAATAAAAACAAATTAATAAACTTAAAAAAAAGAGACTCTCAACTCTATACTAAGTAAAGATTTCAACAATTTGTACGGGATAGCCAGTGCCGTGGCTCAATAGGCTAACCCTCCTCCTGCGGCGCCTGCACACGGGGTTCTAGTCCTGGTCGAGGCGCCGGATTCTGTCCTGGTTGCTCCTCTTCCTGTCCAGCTCTCTGCTGTGGCCTGGGAGGGCAGTGGAGGATGGCCCAAGTCCTTGGGCCCTGCACCCGCATGGGAAACCAGGAGAAGCACCTGGCTCCTGCCATCGGATCAGCCTGGTAAGCTGGCTGCAGTGGCTGGCTGCAGCAGCCATGGTGGGGTGAACTAACAGAAAAGGAAGATCTTTCTCTCTCATTGTCCACTCTGCCTGTCAAAAAAAAATTTGCACGGGGGAAAAAAAAAACTATTCCTCAACAGTTGAGACAAGGGCTGTTCAAAGTCATTGCATCTTGAAGTTAATTTCACTTTTTTTTTTTTTAAGAAATGTAATTACCTTTAAACCTTTAAAGAAGCACCCAAGAATAATATAGCTTTTGTGAGCACTTAGACATAATTATAAAACAATTCTTTGAGGACAGAGGTCTTGCAAGGGTAGTGCACAGTGACTCTTGTTGTTAATTTAACAATTAACACTCTTATGTATGACATCAGTGATCTCCTGAGGCTCTTGACATGAGCTGCTTAGGCTATGGAAGCCTTTTGAATCCAAAAACTCTGTCAGTGCTTAGACAAGGCCATAAGCAAAATAGAAGTTCTCTCCTCCCTTCAGAGAAAAGTATCACCTTTTTAGATGACCATTTCTTTCTACTGGGGTCTCACCACTGAGATCCTTCATGTAGGACATTTTTCACTACAGTGTCTTGGCATTCCATGTCTGAAATGCTCTCCTAGATTTTCAGACCAGATCAGAATGCCTTAACAAATATTCCTGAGGTCAGAGTGCTACTTAAAGCGATTGTCATTCTATGAGTCTGGTGTGTGGACTGCTTCCCATGTTGGAGCATTAACTCCTTTTTAATTCTACCTGTCATTATTATGAAACACTTAATCCTATACATATGATCACTTGAACAATTAAGATGGTATTTTTACCACCCAGCTTTATGGGATTTGGGGTCCAAGGCAGGTTTTTAAAATGTACCCTTAGAAGTAAGTCCGTAGGAATGTATGCAGAACTAAACAGCTTTACAGATACAAACTTCATACACTTCATGATTGCAACTTTAGGAACATGGCAGTGGGGGCTAGAGCCTAGGATGGTATACACATATGTTTAACTCTATGTTAAGTAAAGGGTTCAACAAATAGATGAACATGTATCTTAGTGGAAAATGGGACTGGGAATGGGAGAGGGAGGAGGTGGAGGGGTGGGAGAGTGGGTAGGAGGGGGGTATAGTGGGAAGAATCACTATATTCCTAAAGTTGTACTTATGAAATGCATGAAATTTGTAAAAGATTTCTTTGAGAGAAAATAAAATTAATTGAAAATAAAAAAGTGAAGAAATTATAGGTGAATGAAATAAATTTTTTTTTTTTTAAAAGAGACTCCCTGGAAGTTAAGAGAGGAAGAAAGATGCTCAATGTAAATCATAATCAAAAGAGAGCAGAGATTGGTATACTTAGGCAAGAGACAACTTTATTACATAATAAACAGGTTAATTCAACAGTACTATGTAATGTATAAATATGTATGCATATAATAACAGATTTCCTAAATATATGAAGCAAAAATCAAAAGAACTAAATGTAGAAACAGGTAGCAATACAATAATAGTAGAAGACTTAAATGCCTCACTTTCAATGATGGATAGAACAACCAGGCAGAAAAGCAAGAAGGAAACATACTTGAGTAATACTCTAGTCCAAATGGACCTAACAGATATATCCAGAGCATTCCATCCAATAGCATCACTCTACACATGTTTTGAAATAAGACATGGAGCATTCTACAGGATAGATCACATATTGTGTCACAAAGCAAGTCTTAACAAAGTTAAGAAAACTGAATTTTGTCAAGTACTATTTTTCAACTAAAATAAAATTAAACTATAAACCAACAGTATTGAACTTGCACTCATTTGGGATCATATGGACAGTTGAATAATATTAAGAATTCCAATTTGTAGACATGATGTATCTTGAACTATTATAAAGATTAACTGATATAAACCACAAGGCACCAAGTATATTATCAATAAATATAATATTACATTTCAGTCTCAGATATCTACATATAGAGCCTCTGTACTCTAAAATAAATTAATTATTTTTCAGTGTTTGTCTAATGTAAGTCCTTTCCTGCACTGACTTCCTGAGGAAATGTGGTTGGAGAACGAGCTACTGAGGACCTACTGGTACTTGAGTAAACAAATGGGAGCAGATATTTCAAATCAAACAGGTCCAGAAATTCTAAATATGTAGTGCTGTCTTGTAAATCGCCAGAAGGACTCTCATTCAGAAACAAGTGACCAATCATGCCTCATTCAGTAGATCAATTCTGAAAGGATATCCCAGGTACTGGATTAGAGCAACCCTTGTCATGATACAGGGCTTGACAATTGGAACAATGGCTGGATTCTATCCCCTTAAGTGCTCTCTCAGCCGGTATTCCTTGTGCAGAGAACAGCTTGTTCATTCTTGATCAGGGTCAAATAACAAAGTATAAATCCAAATGTTGCTTGAGGCTTTTGTGCCCCACCCGGACTTGCAAAGCACAACTATTTGCTTTTAAGCAACCCATAAGGAATAACAGAGATTCCCGGGGAAGTGCTCTTTTAGAAAATAAAAAAGGTTTGTTATTTTCCAAATTAAAAAATTATAGATACACAATATGGCATTTAGAAAATACAGAAAAGTATAGAGAATAAAGCAGAAAACACTCCTAATACCATATTCCCTATAATGAAGAAGTGGTAAATGCATTTCTAATACACACACATACTTTCTTTGTACTTAGATCTTATCTAGGTAAATATCCTTATCAGAGGCATCTATGTTCTCAGAAAGTGGACTGCAGTGAAGTTTCCATATGTGAATCAGGATTGAGCGTTTCTTCTTTCCTCACCTTGATTACTTGGAAGAAGAGACAAAAGCAGAAAGTTGAGATGCTTCTGGGCATATATTTCTTTCATTCACACTGAGTATTGGCTCCTGGGTTACATAACTTCCTCTATTCCCTTCTATAAGATCACTTTCTTTCTAATCCATTTATTTTAATGAATCTGTGTATGAATCACCCTTGGTTGGCACCATGAAATGAAATGTTCATGCCTGCCCAGCGTGAGTACCTGTGGAAGATCAGGAACTGCAGGGAGCAGTGACAGGAGAGAGGGAGGAACTGATATACACAGTGCTAAGAGTAGAGGGAAAGTTCTCATTGGGCAGAAAAGTGGGAGGAGGATACAAAAGGTATTCCTGGTGCAAGTGCTGTGAAAGGAAAAGTGGAATGTTTGATTCATGGTCCTGAGAGCTGGAGAGATCTAAGAATAAGTGCATTTCTGTGCTTCTGCGAAGCTCAGCCTTTCTGTTTGATCTGCTTGCATTCAAATGTTAACCTTTTTTAATGTTCCAACAATCCCATATGAATGTATGTGTCAATGTGACAGAGGATGAGCCTCTGTCTTAGTTTTCTAACAGCTGGTATGTTTATTTTCATGTTTATTTTAATGGCAGAAAAACAAAGAGAGCTCTTCAATCTTCTAGTTCACTCCCCAAGTGCTTATAAGAGCTGGGGTGGTCCAGCTAAAGTGAGTGAGGATGTAGTTCTCTTGACATTCCCTGTAGTAGTCTCCTATTCACAATTACCCGTGGCCCAGGTGGAGGTGACTGCACTTGGTCACATCATGGCCAAGTAAGGCAGGGTTGGATTTGATCTTAGCACATACATATGAAGGCATTTGTGCATGGTTGTCTGTGCTTCCTCTGGACAAAGAATCTCTAGTGTGTGCATTTTTTTTTTTAGCAAGGTTGAAAAACAACTCATTATTAGAGATTTGATAAATGCTATAAAGAAAATAAAGAGACATGTTCAGGAAATCTTGGCAAGGCACACTCAGTTGTGAAAGTGGGAATGCCTGTGAAGTTCAACTAGAGGAAGGGATTTGGGTCAGTCTAGCAGTATACTGGGACCAGCGAGGAGACTGGTGTAGGGGGCTCTAAACAAAGAAGTGCCATGTGTTAAGACACCTGATATGGGAAGAAGCAGGAACTTAGAACATGAACCCTGAAGTGTGGTCTTTAGCCATAGTGGGGAGTAGTGAAAGGAACCGGAATGTAAGGTATAAAGCTCCTGTGGTAGTCATCCCACTCTCACCTCCTCACACACTTTCTCTGCATTTAGATCAACAAACACAATAACCCCAAGTCTGAAGTAATTTCATAAGTTCACATCTTGTGCGTTGCAGAGGACTTAGCACCCAGTGAACTGTTCAACAATACGTTGACTCATGAAAGAGATATATTAAAACAATGAAATTATATTTAATCAGAAATTAGATGAGAACCTGTTTCAAGATTCTGATCAAAATCAAGCCTTAGGGAGTTACAAAGAATGGGAAGAGGAGGGAAGAGGAGCTGGTGCCTTGTTGAAGGAGCTGCTGAGTGGGAAAGTATGGGAGAATCATGGTGGGCCACAGTTGTTGCTGTGCTGACTGTATACGTTTATGGGGGCTGATGTTGTGGTGTAGCGGGTTAAGCCATGGCCTGTAGCTCCAGCATCCATATAGGTGCTGGTTGGAGTCCTAGGTGTTCCACTTTCTGTTCAGCTCTCTGCTAATGTACTTGGGAAAGCAGCTTTGGGGCCCTATACCCATATGGGAGACCTGGAAGAATCTCTTGGCTCCTGGCTTCGGCCTGGCACAGCCCTGTCATTTTGGCCATTTGCAGAGTGAGCCAGTGGATGGAATATCTCTCGTTGCCTCTCATTATTTCTCTCTGTAACTGTGGCTTTAAAAAAAAAAAGAAGTTTATGGAAGGTGACTCTGCTTGTGGAAGGGGCTTCATCCTTCTGGAGTCAAAAATTTGTGTGAAAAAAAATTTGTGTGATTAGCCTTTCGTTTTTGAAGGAAAGCACATTTCTTTTTCCTGGTTATTGTTTTTCAAGATGAGTTGCATATGATATACAATTTTTCCTTTATAAAAAGATTTGTTTAATAAAAGGCAGAATTACAAAGAAGGAGGGAGGGAAGGAGGGAGGGAGGGAGGGAAGGAGAGAGAGAGAGAGATCTTCTACTCCCCAAGTGGGCACAATAGCCTGGGATGAACCACGCCCAGGCTTGGAGTCAGGAGCTTCATCTTGGTCTCTTAGAGGGTGACAGGGGCTTAAGTACTTGGGCCACCTCCCACTACTTTTTCCAGGCCATAAGCAGGAAGCTGCATTGGAAATAGAACAACTGGGTCTTGAATTGGTGTTGATATGGGAAGCCAATGTCACAGGCAGCAGCTTTTACCTGCTACACTACAACACCTATCCCTTCTTTGTGACTTAAGTCCTATTTTTACACAATTTTTCCTCTACCATTTTTCTCTGGAATAATATAATAAATTTGGTTTTCTTAATTTACATTCTACCATACACAGGGTCCAGCATCATTGTCTCCAGTCTGAATAGATAAAAACTCAGAGGATGGAATTTCACCAATTTTAGACATGATCTTGGCTGTACTCTTGGTGCAATCTGATATGAACCAACCTGCCAGTCACATCTCTTGGGGTTATTTTTCGGTAGTAACTGTCCCTGGTTATGAGGGTAGCATATTTCAGGATAAAAATCACTGAACTGAAGAACACCGACAAGCCTTTCTTATCAAATACACAAGAGATTCTTGTTATCCGCTCCAGGCTGCTAGACTCAATTCTCCTTTTTGGGAGAATGGATCTTCACCTGGCTATAAGTATGCTCTCAAAGTCACAGCCCCAGAGGCAGGATTACGCTACACTTGCTGTTCACATTTAGGCAAGCAAAATTGTTGTGGATTCTGGTCCATAATCAGAAGTGTTTCAGATTACACCTAGGGGAATCCCAATATCTGCTTTTTTAGAACTTGTTTGAGAAAGGACAGGGTGTGTTTGAAAAATCATTTTCTTTTAACTCTCTTCCCTAAATTTGCTTATTCATTTATTCAAATTCAAAATAGATAAGGTCAGAATTTTTAGTTTTGAACATTCATCATTTTAAAGCAATACATCCTACAGAGAAACAAATACCAGGATAGATTTTTAAAAATCATGTATCAGGCGGAGCCAAGATGGCGGATAGTGAGGACGTGCGCCGTAGTTTGGGAAAATAAAGTTTCATAAAAGTGGAATTACTGTAGCCTCAGGAAAAGACTCAAGAAAAAAACTGAAGAGGAAATGCTTCCGGATCTAGTGGATGTGACACAGAGGACCTACAGGGAGCCCACCGCGTGGAAACCCAACCCCGGGAGACGAGCCTCAAACTCTCGCCAGCGCGGGAACCAACGGGAGGTAAGACAAAGACCTCAGAAACCCGAGACATTGGGGGGGGGGGGAACAGAGGCCTCTCCCTTCACTCACCAAGCAAAACAAAGAGCACCGCCATTTTACATATGTAAAGCGCAGCCAAACTCAGTAACTTTGGCACATTGGGGGCTGCATAAACTCTTTGTGTGGTCCCAGAGGTAGATCAAACGAATATTCACAGAGGCCAGATTTCAACTACCCTCAATTCCACTCCCAACTGAGTCAAAAAAAAAAAAAAAAAAAAAAGAGAGAGAGAGAGCGATCCAGCAAGGAGCAAGGGAGTGAACAATCTGGGAGAGTCGCTCTTTGCACAGCCTTAAACCTGAAGAATCAAGCATAGCTCTCTGGCCACACCCATCACAGCCCCTAAGGATCCAACAAAGTAGACAGCCCACTTAGAGGCATAGTATAACGAGAAAAAAAACACCACAGAAAAAAAAACCCCAAAAACATAAATTATCTCCAACATGCCAAACAACAAACATAGAAGCTGAGGTAACAAGAGCAAGGAAGACACTATGATGCCCCCAAATGAAAAAGACACACCAATGCAAGATTATGAAGATGAAGAGATAGAGGAAATGCAAGAAGCAGATCTCAAAAAATTGATAAGAACATTAAGAAGTTCTCAAAAACAAATTCTTGAACTACAGAAATCCTTAATGGACAAGATAGAAAATCTCTCTCGTGAAAATGAAAAATTAAGGAGGAATCAAAATGAAATGAAACAACTAGTAGAACATGAAACTGTGATAGTGACAAAAAACCACAATGAAATGAAGAACTCAATAGATCAAATGACAAACACATTAGAGAGCCTTAAAAACAGAATGGGTGAAGCAGAAGAGAGAATATCGGAATTAGAAGACAGAGAACAGGAAAGGAAACAGGCAAACCAAAGAAAAGAAGAAGAAATCAGAAATATAAAAAATACTGTCAGGAATCTACAGGATACTATTAAAACACCCAACATTCGGGTACTAGGAGTTCCTGAAGGCATGGAGAGGGAGAAAGGATTAGAAGGCCTTTTTAGTGAGATACTAGCAGAAAATTTCCCAGGTTTGGAGAAGGACAGAGACATCCTAGTACAGGAAGCTCACAGAACCTCTAATAAACATGATCAAAAGAGATCTTCACCACTACACATCGTAATCAAACTCACCACAGTGAAACACAAAGAAAAGATCCTAAAATGTGCAAGAGAAAAACGTCAGATTACTCTCAGAGGATCTCCAATTAGTCTCACAGCTGACTTCTCATCAGAAACCCTACAAGCTAGAAGGGAATGGCGAGACATAGCCCAGATACTAAGAGAGAAAAACTGCCAGCCCAGAATATTATATCCTGCAAAGCTCTCATTTGTGAATGAAGGTGAAATAAAGACCTTTCACAGCAAACAGAAATTGAAAGAACTTGTCACCACTCGTCCAGCCCTGCAAAAGATGCTTAAAGATGTGTTACATACAGAAACACAGGAACACGGTAACCAATATGAAAGAAGATAAAAGTAGGAAACATCACAGCAAAAGATCACAGGAGTCTCAAACCATATATTAGAAAAAATCTTTGGTAAATGACAGGGCAAAGTTACTCCTTCTCAATAGTCACATTGAATGTTAATGGCTTGAACTGTCCAGTTAAAAGACACCAATTGGCTGATTGGGTTAAGGAACAAAACCCATCTTTTTGCTGCTTACAAGAAACTCATCTTTCCAACAATGATGCATACAGACTGAAAGTGAAAGGCTGGAAAAATATATACTATGCCAACAGAAATGAAAAAAGAGCGGGCGTAGCCATCTTTACCACAAAAACTGTCAGGAGAGACAAAGAGGTGCACTATTTAATGATTAAGGGATCCATTCAACAGGAAGATATAACGATTATCAATGTATATGCACCTAATTACAGGGCACCAGCTTATTTAAAAGACTTGTTAAGGGACTTAAAGAGAGACTTAGACCCCAATACAATAGTATTGGGGGACTTCAATACTCCACTCCCAGAGATAGACAGATTAACAGGACAGAAGATCAACAAGGAGACAGTAGATTTAAATGACACTATAGCCCAAATGGATCTAACAGATATCTACAGAACATTTTATCCTACATCTAAGGACTTTACATTCTTCTCAGCAGTACATGGAACCTTCTCTAGGATTGACCACATACTAGGCCATAAAGCAAATCTCAGCAAATTCAAAAGAATTAGAATCATACCATGCAGCTTCTCAGACCACAAAGGAATGAAATTGGAAATTAGCAACTCGGGAATCCCTAGAGCACGTACAAACACATGGAGATTGAACAACATGCTCCTGAATGAACAATGGGTCATAGAAGAAATTAAAAGAGAAATCAAAAATTTTCTGGAAGTAAATGAGGATAACAGCACAACATACCAAAACCTATGGGATACAACAAAAGCAGTGTTAAGAGGAAAATTTATATCAATAGGTGCCTACATCAAGAAATTGGAAAGGCACCAAATAGATGAGCTTTCAAGTCATCTCAAGGATCTAGAAAATCTGCAGCAAACCAAACCCAAACCGAGAAGGAGAAGAGAAATAATTAAAATCAGAGAAGAAATCAACAGGATTGAATCCAAAAAAAAAATTACAAAAAATCAGCCAAACGAGGAGCTGGTTTTTTGAAAAAATAAACAAAATTGACACCCCATTGGCTCAACTAACTAAAAAAAGAAGAGAAAAGACCCAAATCAATAGGATCAGAGATGAAAAAGGAAATGTAACAACAGACACCACAGAAATAAAAAGAATCATCAGAAATTACTACAAGGACTTGTATGCCAGCAAACAGGGAAATCTATCAGAAATGGACAGATTCTTGGACACATACAACCTACCTAAATTGAGCCAGGAAGACATAGAAAACCTAAACAGACCCATAACTGACACAGAAATTGAAACAGTAATAAAGGCCCTCCCAACAAAGAAAAGTCCAGGACCAGATGGATTCACTGCTGAATTCTACCAGACATTTATAGAAGAACTAACTCCAATTCTTCTCAAACCATTCAGAACAATCGAAAAAGAGGGAATCCTCCCAAATTCTTTCTATGAAGCCAGCATCACCTTAATTCCTAAGCCGGAAAAAGATGCAGCATTGAAAGAGAATTACAGACCAATATCCCTGATGAACATAGATGCAAAAATACTCAATAAAATTCTGGCCAATAGAATGCAACAACACATCAGAAAGATCATCCACCCAGACCAAGTGGGATTTATCCCTGGTATGCAGGGATGGTTCAACATTCGCAAAACAATCAACATAATACACTACATTAACAGACTGTAGAAGAAGAAAAACCATATGATTCTCTCAATAGACGCAGAGAAAGCATTTGATAAAATACAACACCCTTTCATGATGAAAACTCTAAGCAAACTGGGTATGGAAGGAACATTCCTCAATACAGTCAAAGCAATATATGAAAAACCCACGGCCAACATCCTATTGAATGGGGAAAAGTGGAAGCATTTCCGCTGAGATCTGGTACCAGACAGGGATGCCCACTCTCACCACTGCTATTCAATATAGTTCTGGAAGTTTTAGCCAGAGCTATTAGGCAAGAAAAAGAAATTAAAGGGATACAAATCGGGAAGGAAGAACTCAAAGTATCCCTCTTTGCAGATGATATGATTCTTTATTTAGGGGACCCAAAGAACTCTACTAAGAGACTACTGGAACTCATCGAAGAGTTTGGCAAAGTAGCAGGATATAAAATCAATGCACAAAAATCAACAGCCTTGTATACACAGGCAATGCCACGGCTGAGGAAGAACTTCTAAGATCAATCCCATTCACAATAGCTACAAAAACAATCAAATACCTTGGAATAAACTTAACCAAGGACGTTAAAGTTCTCTACAATGAAAACTACAAAACCTTACAGAAAGAAATAGAAGAGGATACCAAAAAAATGGAGAAATCTTCCATGCTCATGGATTGGAAGAATCAATATCATCAAAATGTCTATTCTCCCAAAAGCAACTTATTGATTCAATGCAATACCAATCAAGATACCAAAGACCTTCTTCTCAGATCTGGAAAAAATGATGCTGAAATTCATATGGAGACACAGAAGACCTCGAATAGCCAAAGCAATCTTGTACAACAAAAACAAAGCCAGAGGCATCACAATACCAGATTTCAGGACATACTATAGGGCAGTTGTTATCAAAACAGCATGGTACTGGTACAGAAACAGATGGATAGACCAATGGAACAGAATAGAAACACCAGAAATCAATCCAAACATCTACAGCCAACTTATATTTGATCAAAGATCCAAAACTAATCCCTGGAATAAGGACAGCCTATTCAATAAATGGTGCTGGGAAAATTGGATTTCCACATGCAGGAGCTTGAAGCAAGACCCATACCTTTCACCTGACACAAAAATCCACTCAACATGGATTAAAGACTTAAATCTACGACCCGAAACCATCAAATGATTAGAGAGCATTGAAGAAACCATGCAAGATATAGGCATAGGCAAAGACTTCTTGGAATAGACCCCAGGAGCACAGGTAGTCAAACCAAAATTAACATTTGGGATTGCATCAAATTGAGAAGTTTCTGTACTTCAAAAGAAACAGTCAGGAAAGTGAAGAGGCAACCGACAGAATGGGAAAAAATATTTGCAAACTATACTACAGATAAAGGATTGATAACCAGAATCTACAAAGAAATCAAGAAACTCCACAACAACAGAACAAACAACCCACTGAAGAGATGGGCCAAGGACCTCAATAGTCATTTTTCAAAAGAGGAAATCCAAATGTCCAACAGACACATGAAAAAATGTTCAAGATCACTAGCCATCAGAGAAATGCAAATCAAAACCACAATGAGGTTTCACCTCACCCCTGTGAGAATGGCTCACATTCAGAAATCTACCAACAATAGATGCTGGAGAGGATGTGGGGAAAAGGGGACACTAACCCACTGTTGGTGGGAATGCAAACTGGTTAAGCCACTATGGAAGTCAGTCTGGAGATTCCTCAGAAACCTGAACATAACCCTACCATACAACCCAGCCATCCCACTCCTTGGAATTTACCCAAAGGAAATTAATTTGGCTAATAAAAAAGCCATCTGCACATTAATGTTTATCGCAGCTCAATTCACAATAGCTAAGACCTGGAACCAACCCAAATGCCCATCAACAGTAGACTGGATAAAGAAATTATGGGACATGTACTCCATAGAATACTATACAGCAGTAAGGAACAATGAAACCCAGTCATTTGCAACAAGATGGAGGAATCTGGAAAACATCATGCTGAGTGAATTAAGCCAGTCCCAAAGAGACAAATATCATTTGTTTTCCCTGATCGGTGACAACTAACTGAGCACCCAGGGGGAAACCTGTTGAAGTGAAATGGACACTATAAGAAAAAATGACCTGATCAGCTCTTGTCCTGACTCTAGATGTACAATGTAATACTTTATCCTTTTTAGTATTTGTTGTTGTTATTGTTGTTCTAGTACTAGTGGTTGAACTCAGTAATTAACACACAATTATTCTTAGTTGTTTAAATTTTAACTGAAAAGTGATCCCTGTTAAATTTCAGAGTGGAAAAAGAGAGGGAGGAGATGTACAATTTGGGACATGCACAATCAGACTTGCCCCAAATGATGGAGTTAGAAATGTGCCAGGGGATTCCAATTCAATCCCATCAAGGTGGCATGTACCAATGCCATCTCACTAGTCCAAGTGACCAATTTCAGTTCACATTCGATGGCTCTGATAGGTCTAAGAATCAAAGGGATCACACAAACAAGACTAGTGTCTGCTAATACTAACTGATAGAATCAAAAAGGGAGAGAACGATCCAACATGGGAAGTGGGATACACAGCAGACTCATAGGATGGCAGATGTCCTAAACAACACTCTGGCCTCAGAATCAGCCCTTAAGGCATTTGGATCTGGCTGAAAAGCCCATGAGAGTATTGTAGGCATGGAAAGCCAAGATACCATGGAAAAGAAAAAAAAGAAGAAGACCTAAATGAAAGATCTCTGTGAGTGAGATCCCAGTGGAAAGAATGGGGCCATCAAAGAAGGAGGTACCTTTCTCTGAAGGGAGGAGAGAACTTCCACTTTGACTATGACCCTAACGGAATAAGATCAAAGTCAGCGAACTCTAAAGGCTTCCATAGCCCTGGCAACTCATGACTAGAGCCTAGGGAGATTACTGACGCCATGAGCAGGAGTTTCAAATTGTTAAGTCAGCAACAGAAGTCACTGTGTACTTACATCCCATGTGGGAACTGTCCTTAATGTGTTGTCTAGTGTGCAGTGATGCTATAACTAGTACTGAAACAGTATTTTTACACTTTGTGTTTCTGCGTGGGTACAAACTGATGAGATCTTTACTAATTATATACTGAATCGATCTTCTGTATATAAAGATAATTGGAAATAAAAAAAAAACCTGGTGTTAAATTGGAAATGGCATAGAAAATTAATTAATTTTTAAAAAAATATTATGTAGGATCTCTGTCTTTAATGTGCTGTACACTCTTATTCAATGCTATAACTAGTACTCCAACAGTATTTTTTTTCACTTTGTGTTGCTATATGGGGGCAAACTGTTGAAATCGTTACCTAATAAATACTAAATTGATCTTTTGTATATAAAGAGAATTGAAAATGAATCATGATGTGATTGGAAGGGGAGAGGGAGCATGAAAGGGGAGGGTTGTGGGTGGGAGGGAAGTTTTGGGAGGGGGAAACCACTGTAACCCATAAGCTGTACTTTGGAAATTTATATTCATTAAATAAAAGTTTAATTAAAAAAAATCATGTATCATGACTATATTAATTACAACAGGGAAAGCACATATCTAATGATTTATATGTGGTGTCAGTTTGTGCAGTTTTTGACTCTTCTGGTATTCAGTGATGTAATCCTTTTGTACCACTTGCTGATAAAGAGGTTGAGGAGAGGGCTTGAACGGCCTGCTGCTGGATTGTGGCCCTCTGCTTAGAACAGACTCCTACTGCTGTCATGTAGCTCAGCAATCAGGGTATTAAATCCAAGCCTATGGGGCTGGCACTGTGGCTCAGTACTTTAAAACCCTGGCCTGCAGTGCTTACATCCCATGTGGTCACCTGATTGAGTATCACCTGCTCCACTTCTGATCCAACTCCTTGCTAATGCACCTGGGAAAGCATCAGAGGTTGGCCCAAGTGCTTGGGCTCCTGCACCCGCTTGGGAGACCTGGAAGAAGCTCCTGCCTCCTGTTTTTGGATTGGCACAGTCCTGGCTGTTGTGGCCATTTGGGGAGTGAACCAGTGGGTGGAAGACCTCTCTCTCCCTCTGTCTCTAGCTCTTTCTGTAACTCTTTCAAATAAAATAAATCTTTAAAAAAATCCCAAGCCTGACTTTATTTATCCTGAGATATCTATGTTCATATCCATCTAAGTATAATGCAGAATATGAACATTAAGAGCTTGGGCTTTGGTTCAGAAGATATGGTCTTGGCACACAACATTTTGCATAGTGTGATAGACAACTAGGAAATAAATGAGTGCATTGCAATACCATATTAAAAACTCTCAGAAGAAAATGGGATGGATCTAAGAATTCGAAAATATGGGATAAATGTAAAAGATGTCAGAGTACAGGTTAATGTCTCAACATTCACCACTATGCATTACAAATGGAGAATCTAAAATTAGAAGGAGAAAAAATTCAAAGATCAACAAAGAGCATAATGGAAGGAAAACCTACCAAGACACAACGTAGAGAAACAGAATTTCAAAAACAAAGCACGAAACTTGAAAAATTCTAGGAACTCAAAGGCTGAAGAATTAGATTCTCAACAGCAAAACTATATGAATGAGGAAAAGGGTACCTGCCCTAAATTCCTTATCTGCACTTCTGAAAGCAAAAACATTTTTGAACTGAAATGATTGCTTTGTGTGTGCATGTGCATGAATCCTTGTACAATAAACAGCGAAAATACTAGCAAAATAAAAACTAATCTGAGGTGACAGGAAAGAGATTTCATTTCAGTGTGAGTGTTGAAATGCTTTGCTGCAGAGGTACTAGTGTGTTTCATCTAGGAGTCATTGCTCAGCTCCTACTGTAGCATCTATGTATTGCTGTGTTTACAGTGTATGCAGATGTGACCCCAAGGTTTGAGAGGGGTTGCCTACTTTTCTTGAAAAAAAATTCATTTTGAAACTAGAATTTTATATTTAGACAAAATGCCATTCAAATGTCAGGGCTTAAAAACTTCTGATATAGGCAGGAGACAGCTAAGGGTTAACCGGGGAAGCTGAGAAAAGCAAATTCCAAAACTGTTTCTTTGTCTCTTTGTATCTTGACCTCCTTATCCTTGGCCTTGAGTCAGGAGACAAAAAAGGGCAAATTGGGGAAGTTGAGAGGAATAATTGCAAACTTAAAAAACCTTGACTTAGGGCTGTATATAGATATGATAACAGCCAGATAGCCTGCACCCCAGCTGACTTCCAAACAACACTAAGGGCCCCTTATGCAATACCAACTCTTGTAAAATCACAGCCCCAATGATCTTTGGGGCCTTGAAGTCTCAGGCTCGATCTGAGCTTTGATGCTTGGCCTGCTTCTACTCTCCTACAAAATGTACATTTCCTACAACAATCTGTTGCATTGTCTTGTGAGCTTCATTCTGCTCATTGACTGAGGATCTAAAAAACCTACATCTGGTCCTCGCCTTTCTACTCTGGACTCCAACACCAGTCACAGACGTGTAAAAGAGAGTCCAAACACTCTTTTGGAAATAGTACTTAATGAGCCAGCACCACGGCTCACTAGGCTAATCCTCCGCCTGCGGCGCCGGCACCGCGGGTTCTAGTCCCCGTTGCTCCTCTTCCAGTCCAGCTCTCTGCTATGGCCTGGGAGGGCAGTGGAGGATGGCCCAAGTGCTTGGGCCCTGCACCCGCACCAGGAGAAGCACCTGGCTCCTGGCTTTGGAACAGCGTGGTGCGCCGGTCGTAGCGTGCTGGCTGCAGCGGCCATTAGGGGGTGAACCAACGGAAAAGGAAGACCTTTCTCTCTGTCTCTCTCTCTCTCACTGTCCACTCTGCCTGTCAAAAAAAAAAAATAGTACTTAATGATAAAATAAAATAAAGACATACTCTATGTTAAAAAATAAATAAGAATGGCTTGATAATAACAACATTAAAAAAACACAACTTAATTAGAGCTTTTGATATCTTAAAAAACATAGAATAAAAGTAATAAGTTGAAATTAAAATGATAGAAACTAGTCAAGTGTCACATTCAATAAAATATGCATAAAAACAAAAGCTATTAAGAGACAGTTTCTATAAAAACATCCACATTAAGGCTGGTGTGGTGGCATAGCAGGTTAAGCATCACATATCAGTGCTGGTTTGAGTCCTGGCTGCTCCACTTCTAATCCAGCTCTCTGCTAATGGTCAAGGAAAGCAGCAGAAGATGGGCCAAATGCTTGGGCCGCAGAACTCATATGGGAAACCCCGAAGAAGATCCTTGCTCCTGGCTTCGGATCGGCCCACCTTCAGCCATTGTGGCCATTTGGGGATGAACCAGTGGATTGAAGATCTCTCTCTCTCTCTCTCTCTCTCTCTCTGTTTCTCCCCTCGCCCTGCCCCATAACTCTGCCTTTAAAATAAATGAATCTTTTTAAAAAATCTACACCTACATCTACATTGTTAAAGAGGTAATTTAAATGTTAAAAAATCATTGGTTATGAACAAATTGAAGAGAGGAGCTCAGATTCTAAACATAAAGTAACATCAAGGAGAAGTCAATGTTAAATATCTTGGTTTGATCAATATTTATCATATATGTTTATTGAAATATCACACTGAACCCTAAATATGCATAATTATTATTAATTTTCCCATAGAAACCCTTTATTTAATGAGTACAAATTTCATAAGAAAAACTTTAGGAATATATTGATTCTTCCCACCATAGCTACTCTTCCACCTCCACTCCCACCCCACCTCCTCTTCCTCTCTCATTCCCAGTCCCATTCTCTATTAAGACACAGTCTGTCTGTGTCTTTTAACTGGAGAGTTAAGACCATTTACATTCAAGGTGACTATTGATAAGTAATGACTTTGCCCTGCCATTTTCCAAAAATATTCCTATTTTTTACTTCAAATTTTCTTTGGACATTTACTGGGAGCTTTCCTTCCTTTACTTTCTTTCATAGCGATGACCATGTTTCTGTGTTTCTGTGTGCAGCACACCCTTAAGCATCTTCTGCAGGGTTGGGTGGGTGGTGACAAATTCTTTCAATTTCTGGTTGTCATGGAAGGTCTTTATTTAACCTTTGTTCAAAAATGAGAGCTTTGAAGGGTATAGTATTCTGAGTTGACAGGTTTTTTTCCTCTTAAGTTTTGGTCTATACCTTGCCATTCTCTCCTATCCTGTAGGGTTTCTGATGAGAAGTCTGCTGTGAGTCTAATTGGAGATCCCCTGAAAATAATCGGGCATTTCTCTCTTGCATATTCCAAAATCTTTTCTTTATGTTTTACTGTTGTGAGTTTTATTACAATGTGTCAGGGTGACGATCTTTTCTGGTCATGTCTATTAGGAGTTCTATGTGCTTCCTGTACTTGGATGCCCCTATCTTTCTCCAAATTGGGGAAATTTTCTGTTATTATTTCACAAAAAGGCTTTCTAGTCCTTTCTATACACACCTTCAGGAACTCCTAGAATCAGTATGTTGGGTCATTTGATAGTATCCTGTAGATTCCCAACAGTGTTTTCTTAGTTTTCTAATTTCTTGTTCTCGTGTTTGGTCTGACTGTATAATTTCCCGTGTTTTGCCTTCTAAGTTGGATATTGTTTCATCTTCTTCACTGATTAAGTTGTTAAGCTTTCTGCTGTTTTTTAATTTGTTCTATAGAATTCTTCATTTCCAATATTTCATTTTTATTTCTCTAGGATCTCAAATTCATGGGATAAATTTTCTTTCATGTCATGTATCATTTTCTTTTTTTAACTTTTATTTAATAAATATAAATTTCTAAAATACAACTTTTGGATTATAGCGGCTTTTCTCCCCATAACCTCCCTCCCACCTGCAACCATCCCATCTTTCCCTCCCTCTCCCATCCCATTCTTCATCATGATTTATTTTCAATTATCTTTATATACAGAAGTTCAATTTAATATATACTAAGTAAAGATTTCAACAGTTTGCACCCTCACAGATACACAAAGTATGATATACTGTTTGAGTACTAGTTATACAGTTAATTCACATAGTACAACACATTAAGGACAGAGATCCTACATGGGGAGTAGGTGCACAGTGACTCCAGTTGTTGATTTAACAATTAACACTCTTATTTATGACATCAGTAATCACCCGAGGCTCTTGTCCTGAGCTGCCAAGACTATGCAAGCCTCTTGAGTTTGCCAACTCTTACCTTATTTAGACAAGGCCACAGTTAAAGTGGAAGTTCTCTCCTCCCTTCAGAGAAAGGTACCTCCTTCTTTGATGGCCCATTCTTTGCGCTGGGATCTCACTCACAGAGATCTTTCATTTAGGTTTTTTTTTTTTTGCCAGAGTGTCTTGGCTTTCCATGCCTGAAATACTCTCCTGGTCTTTTTAGCCAGATCCATATGCCTTAAGGGCTGATTCTGAGGCCAGAGTACTGTTTAGGACATCTGCCATTCTATGAGTCTGCTGTGTATCCCACTTCCCATGTTGGATTGTTCTCTCCTTTTTAATTCTATCAGTTAGTATTAGCAGACACTAATCTTGTTTATGTGCTCATCCTATCATTATTGTTATTATCATTGTTGTTCATCCTATCATTATGATCAATTATGAACTGAAACTGATCACTTTGACTAGTGAGATGGCCTCAGTACATGCCACCTTGATGGGATTGAATTGGAATCCCCTGGCATATTTCTAACTCTATCATTAGGGGTAAGTCCGAATGAGCATGTGCCGAACTGTACATCTCCTCCCTCTCTTATCCTAGCATTTGCTTCTGATTACTCCTGTGTAATATTATGATCAACATTTTTAATTCCGTTTCTGGCATTTCTTCAATCTCATGATCTTCACAATCTAGTATTGAAGTTTAGTGTTCTTTTGGGGGTGTCTTGAACTTTGGCAGCTTGGTCTGCTGCAGTCTGGTCTCACCTCACTCTCCAATGCTTGTGTAGGCTCTTGGCTGCTGGAGTCCTAAGCTGTGCATGTCCTTGCCCTCCACTTATGTACATTGTGTTCATCCAATTTGTTTAGAGTTTCCTCTGCTGTTTTCTCTCTGACTCTTCTCTGAATCTGCACTCTTTCCATTCAATAATTTTTCAAAGATATATTTATTAATTTGAAAGTCAGAGTTACACAAAGAGAGAAGAAGAGGGGGAGAGAGAGAAATTTTCCATCTGCTGGTTCACTTCCCAATTGGCCACAACTGTCAGAGCTGTGCTGATGAAGGCAGGAGACAGGAACTTCATCCAGGTTTCCCACAAGGGTACAGGGGCCCAAGAACTTGGGACATCCTCTCCTGCTTTCCCAGGCATAGCAGAGAGCTGGTTCAGAAGTGGAGCAGCCGGGACTTGAATCCCATATGGATGCTGGTACTGCAGACCGTGGCCTTACCTGCTACGCCACAGTGCCTGGCCCTCCATTCAATAATTTTAAGAAACTTTTAAGGGTATGGAAAGGTAACTGACCTGATTTGATCATCACACACTGAATACAGAGATAATTATTGTACTATATATCCATAGACTTGTGCAATTAAAATAATAATTTTAAAATGTTAGATATTTTATCTTAGAACTGTAACTTGAACAGAGTATCTTGTCCCAATTAGTTTAGTTTTCAATAGAACACACAATAATGAGTGTCATCAGAGCTGAAGCTTCACTACACAATAATGCAAGATTTAAGACCTGGGGATATACAGCAGTTCTAATAACAGTTAACCTTCTCTATGTACAGATCCTACAGCTATGGATGCAAGCAATCATAGATCGAAAGCACTCAGGAAAAAAACTGCATCTGTACTGAACATATATAGACTTTTCTTGTTATTCCTTAAACAATACTATGTAAGAATAACTATTTATGTAACATTTATGTTGTATTGAATATTATAATTAACCTAGAAATAGTTTAAAGTATACATGAGAATATATATGGATTATATGCAAACATGTTTATATAAGAAGATTGAACATCCATGGATTTTTTAAAAAGATTTATTTATTTGAAAGAGTTACAGAGAGAGGTGGAGACAGAGAGAGGTCTTCCATCTGCTGGCTCACTCACCAGTTGACCGCAACAGCTGGAGCTGCGTCAATCCAAAGCCAGGAGCCAAGAGCTTCTTCCCGGTTTCCCACATGGGTGCAGGAGCCCAAGGACTTGAGCCATCTTCTAATGCTTTTCCAGGCCATAGCAGAGAGTTGCATCGGAAGTAGAGCAGCCAGGACTTGAACCAGCGCCCATGTGGGATGCTGGCACTTCAGGTCAGGGTGTTAAACTGCTGTGCCACAGTGCCAGCCCTGGATTTTCTTTTTAACACTGATTCTTGGAACCCAAGCATACTGATCATTGTATATACTTCCTAATAGCAATAAATGCATATTTTATTATGTAGCATATTTCTTTTTTTGTCCTGATATGTGTATATGATATTAAAATGCAATATTTACACAGGTATAAAGTAGTAGTTTAAACTTTGTTTACTGTTATATATTTATAATTATTTACATTGCTATTTTAAGCAGTGACATATACACACTGTACTATCAAGTAGATTTCTCACATGCTTTTTATATGTATTTGTAATATAAAAATAAAATATATACATATACTAGATATACAATACTAGATTAGAAATTCTGACAATTGAATGAAAAGTTTCACATGATCATGCTTATATTTCAAAATTTTAGCATATTTCATTTACTGAACAAAATAAGGAAAAACAAATGGAAAATTATTTAGAAAAGTTGACCAACGTGGTTAACAAGTTTAAACAAAATGCTTCAAACTAAGGCTTAGAGAATGCTGACATATTTACATTCCTTTCACGTACACAGTGTGGAGGTCACCTGGGTGCTTGGCAAAAAGGAAGTCATTAGAGAAAATCCCCAGCAACAAGGAAGTGGTTAGAGAAAGGCATTAAGGAAGTCACTAGTGATGGAAAAACCCATCTAACTCATTTATATAGAGATATTTATCCCCGATTGTAGTCTCTGGGAAGCAGTCCACGAGTCCCTAGCTATCCTGATTACCCAGTGCTCCCTTGCAGTGTATTTAAAAAATCTAACTCTGCTCACTCTATGTGACAGCTCTGTTGAACACTGGAGAACTCCATCGGTTACTCCCTGTGACAAGCACGAAATGTTTATGTATGTTATGTTATGCAGAAAGCCTAAGGCATTCCAAATGGTAGCTACACATTTAAAAGCTATTTCATTCCTACAAACTCTCACCACCAAGGTTTATCTCTGATATTGAGGGAAGCAGACAGAAGGCACAAAATGACTGAAATGCAGTCTTTCACACCTGTTGCAGAATGGAGCTAAAGTAAAAGTTAAAAATAAATGTGGAGGCGAATTTTGTGGCATGAATTTGGGTCAGCGGGAGCGCACTGAGCCTGTTACAGTGTGGTAACAGGGCAGTGGCCAGTGGGGCCTGCACAAGTACAAACACCTAATAGGAGAAGACATGAATAGGACAGGAAGCGAGCAACTCTGGCGTCATCAGACAGCAAAGCTCATTTTTCTATCAAAAGAAAGAGAGTAAAATAAAGAAGCCTGAGAAGGAAATGTGCACCAGCTGGGAGACAGAATATTCTACACAGGTGGTGCTGAAGGAACAGAATGAAGTGGTGGCCCCACATGACTCTCTAGGGTAGAGGCCTGGAGGCAGGTGGCCTGGGGCCTGAGCAGTAAAGGGGAGTAAATTCCTCATGTCATGGCCAAGAAAATGGACATCGGTAAAGATCTCTTTGTTGCCTGCCAGCTCTCAGAAACCCAGTTCATGGCTTGGTCCCTAAGGGGATGGCTGAGGTTCAGACTGGCAGAGTTGGCCACCCTCATCCAGGCTCTAAAATTTCCCCCAGCTGTGGTGGATGCTAAGAAGGACAAGACCACAGAGGTCAAAAAGTCATAGCTGGAGGAGTAGGGCACGCTTCTGATGCAGACCTTCTGTGAGGTGCCCGACCTCCACCGGATCATCCCTAGGCTGCTGGAGGAGGTCCTTGAACGTTTCCTAAGGCACTGAAGGCTGAGTTCAGGGTACTTCGAAACCGATATAGGCACATCCACCCTGCGTGACAGTGGTTTCCTGAAATATTTTGAAGAGGCAGCTTTCACCTTCCAATACAGATATGATGGGCAGAAGGCACTGTTGCATGTTGTGGAAGGTGGAGGAGGTCAAGACCTTCAGCAGGAATCAGGGAGACAATACAGACAGTGCTCTGACATCACCAGTTACATTCCCAAGATAAAACTTTCATTGGTCAAATCCTTCATTCTGCACAGGAAAGCTGTGGCTTGGGACTAGGAAAACAAGTAAATGCAGCTATTTCAAGAAAACACCACTCACAAACACAAGAATGTTTGTCAGATGTGTTAGTCTTTGACTTCATCTACTTCAACAGGGTCCCTATTCCCATGAGTCCATGTCTGACACTGACAGCTACTCTGTGAGAACTTTGAAAAGACTAAGGGCAAGTTCTTCTTCACCTCCCTCCTGGACATCAAGGACATTGATCAAATCTCCAAGTTCTTGGAGCAGTTTGTGAAAGACTCCTGTGAAGGTTGATGGTGAAGACTGGATATTCTTCCCATCTACAAGATTGCCAAGAGATTGTACAACTGACTAAAGCTGCAGAAAGACTATCTTTATGGCCTGGGTGACACCCTTGTCATGTAGTGATTGGTGTTTACCTAGGGTGGAGGAAGTGATCTGCTGTCCTCTTATTAAGATAACAGTGGGGAGCTACAGGCCATATGTGAGTCTAGAATTGGCCTCAGTGCTGAGGAGCTGGAGAACACCACGAGAACCTCCAAGTGCTGATGCTGTCTACCCCATATTCCTGTATATGTACATGTGCTTCTGTGTGGGAGGTTAAGTGCACCCAACTATCTCCCTTCTCAATTACCCTACTGCTCGGAGACTTGGTAGACTGTAATGCTGATCCCCCATACCTTCTGTTGGTTTGAATGCGTCTGTGAAGACAAAAAGTGAAAGGGGGCTGCCACCATTACCGAGGTGCACTCTCTTTGCTAGAAGAAAAATCAGATTAAAAACCAGCAAGGCAAGGACTTAGACTCTGACTTTGAAGAATTTTTACTAAGCCATGCCCACTTGATGTGAAGGGTGGCAGTAATGGAGGAAACCCTAACATATCACCTTTGTTTTTAAACAATCTGGTATTGCAGTCTGCATAGTTTTTGACAGTTAGATGTTTGGGATTCACCTGGTTGTTTCCCTCAATAAATAATTAGCAGACAAAAATGTATGGATTTGTTGATACCATGCATTTGAATAACTGTGTTTGTAAAATTGAGACATTTTAATTTACATTTGTATGTTTCTTTCATGCTTGGTAAAATTGGGGTAATACCATTTAATACAGCTTTATGTCCAGATATGCTTTTTCCTTAATAGCATTTCATGATAATTTTTCATACCATTATCTTGTACTTTACCCACTGCAGCTACCAAGTTTCCTATGCACCCTCTAGTCAAGAAAACCAAAGCCCTCTTCTAAATATCAACTTATATTAATAGACACTCCAAGAATTAACTCAAAGTCTATAATTGGCCAAATGTATTTCCCTATTTTCAGGCCTCAGTTGTGATAGAACACGTCTATTATTTTCCTAAGTGAAAGATTAGAATAAAAATTCTACAGTTTTAATGCTCTGAGTGTAGTTTATAACAGCCTATATCCCTTACTCTACCACCTGGCAAAACTAAAACTGATTTCCCTCTGGTGATTTGGTTATAAATGCAGTACCTGGATTTGTCTTTCCAAGAAAACCTCACAGAATTCTCTTATCTCAGGACTTATTCTGCAATAGACTAGATATTAAGGTCTATGTCAGAAATACAGGAATCACTGGTTGCTTCAAAGAGTAGGATCAGAAATCAGTAAAGTTCTCAAAATTGAAACTAAAATATTAACATCTCATGAGAGAAGGGCAGCAGGAAATGAAACATTTTCAAATGTAACAGGAAACATAACACTGGTTAATCATTTAATACCTTCGCTAGTTCTGGCTTTGTCGTCTTGAGCTATCTCCAAGGAGAGAGGAATTACAGAATAGTAATTCCTGTACTTCTAATGTTCTTGGCTTTTGATTTCTTTAGCAAGAGAGACTAGGTAGTTTCCTTTTTTATAAATACCTTAGTCACGATGGAAATTTAGAGCTGATTTTTTCTCTAAAATATTTTTGTTGTTACAAACATCTGTAGTTGAAAGGAGTTACATTAAAACTTTCATATCCATAAAATTAAAGTGTGGGTCAGTAGAAACCAAAGCTCCTTAAACGAGGCTCAAATATCAAATGAGAACTCTGAAGTTGCCAGCAACTTCTCTCTTCTTTTCTGTTGACCCAGTACCAGTAGTAGCAAGAGATCTTGGTAGAAATATTTATCAACACGAGTACTCAAGCACCTCCAAGATGTAGAAAGGTCTGATGTGAGGTTGCTTGTGGTTTGAAGTATGTGACAAAGTCACATAATTGGCATATGTGAGGCATCATAAAGGGACATCATTATATATATATAATTGTTATTATATATATATGCATCTTTTTCAGAGTTTTTGAAAATGAATTTTGCCCTAATTGCTCACTTACTTATGACTAAGATCTTATTATTACCCTTGATATCCTGAACTATACACAGAAAACACAGATGGATTATAACAGTGTGGCCTTCACACTCTGAGAATGCATATTTAAAAGAGTTTAGGGGCTGACAAAAACCTCTTTTGCACTACTTATTTTCTGTTGTTAAGGGCACTGAGTGCACTATGGAGAATTCTAACTTGAAGATGTACAGTAAGTAGAATCAATAAGCAGATGTAACATGGTAATCCATTAACTGATCTTCAAGAAGGATGAGAACCTTTATGGAGAAAGGATCCCAAAGATGAGTAAGTTTGGTAAATGATCTGAAATCATCTGAAGGGAGAAGAAAAGTAATTAAATTAATTAAAACTAGGATCACAGAAAAGTCAAAATCTGAATTTGGAAGTTGCATGGAACTCCATCAAAGCCAGAGTGAGTCGACGAAAATCAAGGAGGGGCCGGCGCTGTGGCATAGCAGGTAAAGCCATTGCCTATGGTGCTGGCATCCCATATGGGCACCTGTTCTGGTCCCGGCTGCTCCACTTCCAATCCAGCTCTCTGCTATGGCCTGGGAAAGCATTAGAAGATGGCCCAAGTCCTTGGGCCCCTGCACCCTTGTGGGAAACCTGGAGGAAGTTCCTGGCTCCTGGCTTCTGATTGGCGCAGCTCTGGCCGTTGCAACCACTTGGGGAGTGAAGCAGCGGATGAAAGAACTCTTTCTCTCTCTCTCTGTCTCACCTTTTCTCTCTTGTTAACTCTGACTTTTAAATAAATAAATAAATCTTAAAAAAAGAAAATCAAGGAGATTTGCTGTGACTATCACAAACACTTTTGAGTTCTCAGGATAGCTTGTTAAACTCCTTCAGTTTGTTTCTTATGAGATACATTGAGCTGCTTTTAAGGTCAAGGGTAGAGAGGGGCATTAAGGAGGTTAGAGAGGATTCCAATCCCAATTCCAGAGCAAAGACACATGCATGACTGGAAACATCATGATTATGAATATCTTTTCAACTTTACTAGAAACCAAGGCTTGTGATGTAAACCCTCTCTTGGTCCCCAAGGAAACAACAAATAGATTACTGATCCTAATAAAAAGAAGTTGTAAAAATGTTTTCAAATCCCGGTACTGCAGTTGGAATTTTAATATACGAATCAAATAAATGAAAAAGAGTGCACTTTTCTTGACTTTTAGGTAATGGTCACTACACAGAAAGCTCACAAATGGAAAGTGAGGGAAACTATTCAAATTTTCATTATGTCTATGAATAGCTTAAGGTGGAAAATATTCTATTTATTGCTTTAGATAGGAACTGTCATGAAATGTAGAATAAAGGTGATGAGCTCAATTATCCTTACTTTAATTCTGATCAAAGGAAATGTGTTTAGTCCTTCATAATTGTTATTGATATTAACTACCATTCACTTGTTGTTCTTGTGAATGTCCTTTGTTTGTTGAGGAAATTCCTTTGTAGTATTTATTTTTTAGCATTAAAGAGTGTTGAATTTGTGATGTATGAAAACCAATGTATGATATAAAATTTTCAATTTCTATACATGCATATATTAATTTCATCTAGTGTTTCCTCACAGTGACTTTATAGCAATATGCAGCCTTCATGTTGTGCAATGAACCCAATTATTCCATAATAAATTGTGATATTAAGGAAAAAGAGAAATGAATACAATTGACTATGGCATGAAAAAAGATGTGTGTAATTCTTAGTTACAGGACCAGAGTGAGTGGCTTTCTCAAAATAAAAGAAAAAGATAACAACAAAAAATAAAAACTATAACAGAAAAAATTAGAAGTACAGGGTTATCATCACTTAGGTAGTAGAACTGCTAATAGCAAAGATACATCTGGAAGGAGATAGATAAATTATATTTGAATAAAAGATAAAAAAGTTTCTCCAGGAATTAAAGAGAGATGAATGGACTCACATCAAAATGCATGGGGTATGCCAAACTTGATGGAACAAAAAACTTCTCACCTATATGCATTATGATGTGGTTACAGGGAAACTTTCTAAAATCTTCCAGTGAAGGAACATATCATGTCAGGGAAGCGACTGATTGAGGATGGTGTTGCTGGTAGTGAAAGAGTTCACTGAGCAGCTGGATGGAGTGAGCAGAGGTAGATTTATTGAACGTGAAGCAGGGGAGCATCTGGCAAGCAGGACAGCTTAGTAGTTGATTGCAGCTGTGACACAGTCTAAGAAGTTTACTTATAAATGGAGTGCTTTCACTGTTAGGGTGAGTTTTTCTTTCCATGATTCAACAGACTTTCCCAGGTAGAAACAATTTGCATTTCTGGGCTGAGTTGGGGAGCCTACACAGCCCATAAGTCTCACATACAATATGGAAAAGAAAGGAGGCTCATGCTGACAAAAACATTTTGGAATATAGAGCAAGATTTTAACATTCAACCAGGGAAATCATTAGTTCTAACTACAAAATTCTCAATTCTCTAAGAAAGATTATTTTAAAATGTTTTAATTCAAAGCTTATTTGGCTGCCAAACCTGAATTAAAGTGGTGTCAGATTGTTTGCAGCCACAGTGTATCCTAATTTGCATGAGATAACCTAGTGGAGAAATTTTAGAATTAAATTGTCATATGGTAGTCCAAATAAGAGTTCACATAAGGTATAAGCACATCTTGCCTTGCTTTTCTGCCTATGTCTATCTGTATCTCTTGGTTGCATTCCTACACATGGGAAGACAAAAATCTGGATGAAGGCTAGCAGGGAGTCTCTCCAAATCCAGCTGGGTCTCCCAGTCCCCACAAAATGAGCTTTAGGCCCAAATCTCCATAATAAAACCATCTAGATGGAGTTATTTTTGTGGAAATATTTTTGTTTATTGAATTCATTTTATTTAACAGGTATAGGACTGTTCAGGAGTTCTATTTCTTTTAAAAAAAGTTTTTCAAATTAAAAATTAATAGGCATATGAAAATTGTACATATTTATGGAGTACTATTTGATGTTTTGATACATTCCACACTGAATAATGTCAATCAAAGTAAATACATTTATTTCTTTAAACACTGAATGTTTCTTTATGATGAAAACATATTTTTGTCTCAAAATAAATTTATCTTTATTTTGCATGAACTTTATGAATTAACCTTATAGGCTTGGATATTACCACTGAATCAACTATTTAAAAGAAAGGCTCAACTTTAACAATATCACTCCCAAAAACATTTGGTTGATTTGGAGGGTGGGTCATTTCTTCAACTTTCTGACTTAAATTAAAATCCATGGGTGTCTTCTTGCATTTTGTGCCTTTGGTGACCTTGAAGGAGAGAGAAAAGACACAATGAGATCCCAGCAATTTATGTGAAACTCAGCTTTCACCCCTAACTCTCTGTTCTTCCCACAGGCTACATTAGTCCCTCTTCGGCCCTCTCAAGCACTGTTCATTTTTTCTCATTCAATTCTTTTCATACATTACTATCTTTTGAGCCCCCCTTCACCTTTACCTGGACATAAGAGATATTTTCTCATGCCCAGTATGGGTACATTTGAAAAGAGCAAGAATTCTTCACGTGTGATCAGGGGAACAATAAGCAAAAAGATAAAGACTGATTTATCCAATGTGAAGCATTGACTGAGGCATAAAAGTGAAAGCAGTCAACATAATGTATTATGTTCTCTGTGCTATTGCTCTGGATTACTAGGTAGACATAAAACACAGGGAATTTTGCATTAGAGCATCTGAGAAGTGGAGCAACTAATGTATATATGTGCAGGTCTCTACATATTAATATGTCTGTATTGAATCAATACTTGAATTATTTGTACTTAAATTTAGCTTTGATATGTGTTATCAAGAATTCAAGAAAGGGGGGCTGGCATTACCTCCTTTGCCAGCAACCCACATGAACACCTGTTCAAGCCCCAGCTGCTGCGTTTCTGATTAGTTCTCTGCTAATGCACCTGGGAAAGCAGCAGAAGATGGCTTGCATGCTTAGGCCCCAGTCACCCACATAGAAGACTCAGACAGAGTTTCAGGCTCATGGCTTCAGCTTAACCTGGCCCAGCTCTTACAGTCATTTTGGGAGTTAACCAGCATATGGAAGATCTTTCTCTTTCTGTCTCTCCTTGTTTCTCTGTGACTCTGCCTTTCAAATAAAGAAAATGAATCTTAAAAACAATCTCACTGTAGATCTCTTTGTGTGTGATTATGTGAGTTTATTCAGATATTAGAGGAATATTGTGAAGTCATGTGGAGTCAATATTATCTTTCTCTTGTGAGCTGGGATGTGCATTTCACTTTAGATCTTAGATGCAGTTATTCCAAGACATTGGGACCCTTTGGTCATTTGTTTCTGTCATAAGCTGTGTGGACCCTTTCCTCAATAGATTTATTTTCGATCCTATTGATAGATATTTCCCATTTTGCCTTTGATCTGTCCAATTTTTAAATTCTCAATTGTATTGTCCTTTACCTCCAGCCACTCCTAAATCTGTACTAATCAGTCCTTTCCATGACTGCACCCTCCCTGTCTGCTCTTATTTATTTTGCTTAGGACCCTGCATTCTGGAGCGGGGCAACCTCATATGACTCTCGATTCTATCATTTACTTGCTGTGTTGGCTAGGCATATTACTTAAAATTATTGAGCATCAATATTTATACCTTTGAAATGGGGACAATTTTTTATAGCTCCATCATTGTCTCAGTTGACATAGTGAGTGCTCAGTAAATGATTTCTGTCAGTGTCAATGAAGTGTTATTATATTATTATTATTTGTTTTAGAAAATATCATCCAAACCCATGACTTTAATTTGTATCTCTAAACTCAAATACACACACACACACACAGTATCTAGTACAAATTTTTTTGTTCCAATCTGTATATCTAGATTGATGGAGAAATAAGTCTTGAGTATCCTATAGAAATAAACTTGTCCAGAGCAGAACATGTTTTCATTTCCTGTACCATGCTTTTCTCCTGTATTTTCACTATCAGTGGCGAGTGGCACCATTTATCCAGTTGATGTTAGATTATCTGAATCATCCTTGAACTCTCCTCAAATATTTTCTCTTTTTCACCATCATCAATTCATTAGTCACACAATCCTGGAGATATGCCATCAAACAAATCTATTTCTTCCTATTTGCTTTCTCCTTCTTGAGTAGAATTCTGAAATACTTATGTGATATCCTGATAAACTAGATGTCCACTTTTTAAAAATTTATTTTTATTTTTGACAGGCAGAGTGGACAGTGAGAGAGAGAGACAGAGAGAAAGGTCTTCCTTTGCCGTTGGTTCACCCTCCAATGGCCGCTGCAGCCAGCGCGCTGTGGCCGGCGCACCGTGTTGATCCGAAGCCAGGAGCCAGGTGCTTCTCTTGGTCTCCCATGGAGTGCAGGGCCCAAGCACTTGGGCCATCCTCCACTGCACTCCTGGGCCATAGCAGAGAGCTGGCCTGGAAGAGGGGCGACTGGGCCAGAATCCGGCACCCCGACCGGGACTCGAACCCAGTGTGCTGGCACCGCTAGGTGGAGGATTAGCCTGTTGAGCCATGGCGCCGGCCGATGTCCACATTTTTTAAAAGTCTCAATTCGTAGTGTTTTCAGATTTTTGTGATATAAAAACTTCTACTATGGTTAATTTCAAACTGCCTAAGTTTTAATGAACAGCATGTAAATTTCCTGAATGTTTAACCATTATAGTTGGGGTATGAGTAAACTCTAACTTATCACTGCATCTATCTGCTATCTTTGCCATCATACCTAGTGTCTCTCCACTGTATTCTTCCCAGATAGTTTACAGAGCCTTCTTTTTTTTTTGCTAAAATATCAAAGCGATGAGTATTTTTCTAAATGAAATCTTCCAACTTGTACTGCTTTCACACTGATTTTTTTCAATTCTTCATTTCTGACCAAAAAAGCTACATTTAACAAGTTCTTGTTTTCTCCATTGGCCTCACCTTCCCCTGGTCTTCTATATCTACAGAGTTTCACCTATACAGAAAGCACAGTTCCACACTCCCGAGTATTTGCATACGCCATTCGCAGTGCTTAAATCTATCTCTCTATTATCCTCACCTTGATAAGAAAAGTAATACCTGCCAGAGATTAATTACTCATATAGTGCTGGGCGGTGACATAATTGATGTATGCATTTTTCCCTTAACATTTAACCTGTCTGAAGAAATGAAGACACCCATTATTTTAGACAACTAATTAAATTATTTACACATTCAAGCCAACTAACCAGTATCGAAGCCAGGATTCAAATTAAATCTGTCTTATTCAAAGCCCTACCTCGTGACTACTATTTGGAATTTCTTCCTTGTTTTCCAAATTTCTCCTAATAATTTATCATTTAGCACAATCATCACACCTTTCTTGTGCATACTTACTCCTTAATATCTTTTAAAAAACATCTGCTTAGAAATAAGTGCAATGACATTTTTGGACTCTCCTCCTATTTGCTCCCCAAACCCAAAAATAATACTTTACTTTTTGCAACATAAAGTTTCTGTGTAGTTCCCACCTTAATGAAACTGTGAATTCCACATGTGAGTTTTAGATTCTTGTCAATTGTTTTCAGGTGAAAGCAGAAGAGTTGAAGTTTATCTCCTTCTTCACACTTCATGTTGTGCCATTTTCCATTCCCCACAACATCCATCTTTCCTGTGTTATCTTGTATTTCATAAATTGTGTTCTTCAGTTTCACTGTTTTCTAAAAAAAATTAATATTCAGTTTCTAACTCTCATATGTTTGAGAAACATAAAATAATAAAGAGCCAATTATGGGCACAGATGTACACATAGCTTTGACAAGGACTTCTCTGAGTATCTTACTTTTATTATTACGCTTATTTGCCTTTCTTGTTCTAGGTTTTTCCTGCTTGGGAATTATAGAACAAGAATTTGTTCCAATTTTCTATTTCTTCCTTCACAAAAGAAGTTTTGATTTCTTTTACTTTTCCTAATATTTTTTATTTATATAAATGGAAAAAATTCATGAATGTCATAATACAGTTTTATATACATAATAACACTTCCCACCCCATCCTCCCTCCCTCCCTTGCTGCCACCCTTCCTCCTGCTTCCTTCCTTATTCTTCTTTTAATTTTTGTGATAATATACTTTTTTTTGAGAACAAGTTTTATTATTAATCAAAGAAGAACCTGAGGAAACAGGCAATGGAGTTGGACATTAAGGCTTATCTAAAACTTATGAGATGTAAGATTATCCTCCACTTAATACACTAATACAAAGTAGATCTTTAAAAACAAGTTTTACTATTAACTCTCATAATACAGTTCTTTGAGGACAGAGGTGCTGCATGGGAAGTTAGTGCACAGTGACTCCTGTTGTTAATTTAACAATTAACACTCTTATGTATGATTTCAGTGATCACCTGAGGCTTTTCACATGAGCTGTGTAGGCTATGGAAGCCTTTTGAATCCACAAACTCCTTTAATATTTAGACAGGACCATAAGTAAAGTGGAAGTTCTCTCCTCCCTTCAGAGAAAAGTGCCTCTTTCTTTGATGACCACTTCTTTCCACTCGGGTCTCACCCACAGAGGTCCTTCACATAGGACACTTTCTTCCACAGTGTCTTGGATTTTCATGCCTGAAATGCTCTTGCGGATTTTTGGACAGGCCAAAATGCATTAAGGGCTGATTCTGAGGTCAGAGTGTTACTTTAAGTGATTGTCTTCCTATGATTCTGTTGTATGGACTGCTTCTCATATTGGTGCATTCACGCCTTTTTAACTATCTATTAGTATTGTCAAACACTTAATCCTATTTGTATGATCATTTTAACACTTAATCCTATCTATATGATCATATTAATGCCTAATCCTATCCTTATGATCACTTTAACACTTAAAATGCTTTTTTTTTTTTAACCACCCTGCTTATGGGGATTTGGCATCCAATGGCAAGTTTTTAAACTGTACCCTTAGAAGGAAGTCTGTGGGAATATATGCAGAACTGTATGCAATTGTATGCAGAATGTATACAATCACAGGCTTCATATATTTCATATTTACTACTTTAGGAACATGGTGATTCTTTCCGCCGTGCCTGCCTTCCCACCCACACTATCAACCCCCTATGGTATTTCACTCACTAAGCTGTTATTTGTAAAATCTATAGTTGCATTTATAAGTATGGTTTCTTAAATAGAGTGTAACAAGGCAATTGATATTAAGTTAAGGATCTCTCTGAAAGACAGATATATAGAGTTATGAAGCAGTAAATTATTTAAGATGTTGAGTTCATAAAAGTTTGTAAAGTTTGCATTGATTCAATGCATCATTCTAACTAATATCCTGAATTTGGGCACTGAGATCTTCAGCAAAATTTCTAATTTTTTTTTTCATAAAAGAGGAGATTGAATTACTTTGTTTACCAAACATCATGGTATAAAATAATTCTCAAGTGTTCTATAAACTCTGCATGAACAATTAATTAAATGAATGAGTAGGGAAGATGATCTGTAAATGTTATATCATTTACCTAACTACTAAATATGTGTTTGTATTCAGGAGAATGCCAACAAATCTGTTCATTAATTTGAGTATATGTCACAAGCAGAATGCAACCATGTTAAGGAAATCCATTCTTCAAAATAAAAGGAAAATGATGATTTATATAGTTGTAGCAGAGCTCAGGAAATACGATAATTAGCGTTAGGATATTGTGTGCCCTGCATTGTCTATGCTCATTGTGTGCTGAGAAAAGGTAATAACCCTTGTTGGAATGAGGTTTCTTAGTAAATATTTTTCAAAGAATTTATACAAAGGCTGTCTGGGGGAAGTTGAATAATATTAAGTCACATAACCCTACTCCTTATTGCTACCTGTCTATACAAGGTATATACATATAGTATATCTACATAAGACAAGGTTCTAAGTTCTAATAGTCAGTACAGAGTTTGGCAAGTTAAAACACTTAATTCCAGGAGTTGGAGAAAATGAACAACAATAGTAAAACCATTGTGATTACCTTTTGTAATTTAAACGACCCATACACTATTGTTCCTGATGCTTGTTTCTGGAGTTGATCAATCTTGAAGCTTTTGGTTGCTTTACTGATAATGCTTCTGGGGACTTCAATCTGTTGATCAGGACTAGCTTCAGAAACAGATGATGTATCATAAATCTCCAGGATTCCTTTATATTTGAAGTAATCAGATATGATAATGACCTTGTTTTTTGTAAACTTCTCTTTCAGATTGGTATCGAACACTTTCACTTGGAAAAGCTCAGTCTCACTAGCCACTGTAGCATGAAACATTGTGCCTTTCTTCTCTTCTGAAATCTCATATTCAAATGGAGCCATTGCTTTCAGGACCATCACTATCTTGGGGTCTTTGTGTACATGATTTCCTCTTGCAGCCACCTGATGCTGAGTCTGCCTTTTCTGTGTCAAATGGACGGAAGAAAATAAACTTACACATTTGAGTGGAGAATACAAAGTCACTTTCGTATGAAAGAAAACTCAGCAATAGCATTGTTCCCAATAACTTTTAGGGAAATTTGGATTTAGGACAACACTAGAGAGGGAATGCTCAACAGAAATGAAAGACTTGTTGAGTATAGTTCAGACAGAAAAAAATATATAAGGTATTAGATAACAGGCACAGCAGTAGTACTGTCACTGAAATAGAATAATCTTTCTGAAATAAGGCTTGATCCTCTGCAAGCATACCACAGTGGTGGATAATGTTCATTTTAATGAAGTACTTAAGTGAAAGATAATAATATAAACATAAATATATTTTAACTCACTTAATAACACAAATCACAAATGGTAAAGGTTTTCAGTTACTAGTAGAATATTCAGGGTCTTGTGAATCAAGTCCTTTCTAAGAAATAGTGGTCTATTTTAAGTGGTCAGAAACACATGGACTGGTTCAAACTCTCCCATCTAAAACAGACTCAGGTAGAGACACTCTGGTTACAGTCACATTCATAAACATGAATAGACCACTTTTCCAACAAAAATACATCTCTGGAAAACCAGTAACCAATTGATATACCTCCATTGTCTTTTCTCCACAATATTCTGAGTTATTGTGTTATAACAGAAGGCTTTCATGGAAGGAAACAGGTTAACCCATCAGAGAAAATGTGAAGCAAGGGTGGACTATGAGCTTTACAGATACAAGTGTATGATGATGTACGAATTGTCTCCCTACGTTCTGACCTGGCATTCTACACACAGCAAACCCCAGTGAGTGAATAGACTTTTACTTAGATCTGACTTTTCATCAATGTAGCCAATTATCATAATACAGGGAAAACTTTTGAAGAAGCAATTTAGCTAGTAGTAAAGACTCATATGTAAGAAAGACATTATTCTCATGTCATTTGGCAGTATTCCTAGAGATTAAATGTGATCCCAATCAAAATACCAATGAAGCTCTTCTTAGATCTACCAAAAATGATGCTAAAATTCGTATGGAAACACAAGGCACCCCGATTAGCTAAAGCAATCTTAAACAACAAAAACAAAGCTGGAGGCATCACACTACCTGATTTTAAGACGTACTATAAGGCAGTTATAATTAAAGCAACCTGGTACTGACACAGAAATAGACATGTAGACCGATGGAACAGAAAAGAAACTCCAGAAATTAATCAATGCATCTATAAACAACTAATATTTGACACATAGGCTAAAATCAATCCCTAGAGAACGGACAGGCTCAACAACAAATGGTGCTGGAAAATGGATTTATGCATGCATAAATATGAAACAAGACTCCTGCTTTACACTTTACACAAAAAGTCAACTCAAAATGGATCAAGGATCTAAATCTATGGCCTAATACCATCAAATTCCTAGGGGGAACATCAGGTAAACTCTGTAAAACATTAGCATAGGCAAAGATTTCTTGGGAAAGAATTCAGAATCACAAGCAATAAAAGTAAAGTAGATAAATGGGAATATATTAAGCTAAGAAGCTTCTGTACTGCAGAGGAAACAGTGAACAATGTGAAGAGGCAACCAAGAGAATGGAAGAAAATATTAGCAAACCATACAACTGATGAATGGTTAATACCCAGAGTCTATAAAGAACCAGATAACCTCTACAACAAGAAAACAAACAATCCAGAGTAGAAATGGCCAACGGACACGAACAGACATTTTTCAAAGGATGAAATTCAAATGGTCAGTAGACACATGAAAAATTTCTCAGAATCACTAGACAGCAGGGAAATACAAATAAAAACCACAGTGAGTTTTCACCTTACCTCAGTTAGAATGGCTATCAACCAAAAATAATTTTAAAAAATTCAATACTGAAGAGAATGTGGGGAAAAAGATACCCTAAGACACTGTTGGTGGGAACGTAAACTAATGCAACCATAATGGATGACAGTATGGAGATTCCTCAGAAAACTGAAAATAGATCTACAATATGACCCAGTTATCCCACTCATGATAATTTACTCAAATGAAATGAAATCACATTATGAAAGAGTTATATGTATCCCTTTGTTTATTGCAGCTCAATTCATAATAGCTAAGATATAGAATCAACCCAGATGTCCATCAACAGCTGACTGGATAAAGAAAATGTGGCATACATACACTATGGAATACTACTCAGTCATAAAAATGAATGAAATCCTGTGTGTTGCCAAAAAAAAAAAATGTATGCAACTGGAAACCATTATGCTTAGTGAAATAGCCAGTCTCAAAAAGACAAATATCATATGTATTCCTTGATTTGTGTTAATTAATTACAGAGCACACATATACAAAGACATTAGTAACAATAAGATTCAAACTGAGAAAGTTTCAGAATGTGCATGAAAGAAATTATATAACTTATATAACTATTCAGAAGCCACAAAGGACACAAATGCAAGTATGTTCACCAAAGATGCATTACTGTTGGGATACTGGAATGCCAGCCAAAAAGGAATTAATAAAAATTATTTTATATTCATGCAACTCAGCCTTACATATCCCTAAATGAGCACTTATTTATTTATGAACTTGAAAAGATGATTCTTTTATGTTAAATGAGTAAAATAAGTAATAAATAGTGATAATTTTAGGATATTATATTGGGAAAACTTACTAAGTAATTATGAAGAAAATTACTTGAAAGAATACAAGCAAAAGTTTGATAATATCTGATTAGTATATATTTGATTCTAATAACCAATAATTAGCTAACTAATCAGGCCAAAATCAGGGATCTGAAACTCACTGTGGGTCTCTCATGTAGGTAGCAGTGACCCAAGTACTTGAGCTATCATCTGCTGTATTCTAGTGTATTAGTAAAAGTTGGAGTGGAAGCAAAATACCTCAAACTCAAAGCAGACACTCTGATAGGAGATGCAGAATGTCCCAAGCAACTATCTAACTGTTGCTTCAAATGCCTACCTCTAAATGAACATTTTAAAAAAATTAAATGTTTTTTCTCATATATCATTTTTCATGTTAATGTAATAGAACAGATTCATGCAGTTCATAGACACAATTCTCAGAATATAATGTTTTAAAGGCATTGTGTGTTATTATTTCTGCATGGTTTTCCTCAAATTTCTCAACTCTCCATCCTATTCCTTCATGTCATCTGAAGGTTTTGTGTCCTTTAGGCCTTGCAAGAGATATAAGAGATATCAAGTTCTTGATTGGATTATGTACGCTTCTTTCGACCTTTATTTGTGCTGTCATATTTCAATATTTCCAGGTAGTGATAGGAGGGTCTGGCTTACAAGGTTCACAGGACAAAGAGGTAGCCATAATCTTAAACACACAGTGAAGGAGGGACAAACATTTGGTAGTTGTCATAACTGATAGGAAGAAATGAAATCCTATCAGACTGAACACCATACATTTTTTACCTAATCTGAATGAGATTTCATTTCAAGAAGAATTCTGTGAGGGCTGGATATTGATATTGGAACATAGGGGGTGGATAGTTTTGGCCTCCTAAATCTGTATATCTCTATATATGAAATACATGAAACTTGTATAACTTAAGTAAAATTAAAAAAAAAATTCAAGCAAAAAGAAAATAAATTATGTCCTTGGGGGAAAAAAGTGCTTTCGGGTGGAGTGTATTAGTTAGCTTTTTGTAACTTTAACTAAAATATCTTAGAAAAGATGATTTGGAAGAAAGGGAGATTATTTTTATGTGCATTTTGAGGTTCACAGTCCAATGAGGATATTGGATAAGGAAACCATACACAGGACAGATCGCTGGTAAGCCAGGAAACAGAGAGAGAGGGGAAACATACTTGATTTGTGTAACCAAAGCTCTCACAAGAACTACCTTCCCAGGGCAAGCCTTCTGTGACCTCCCACTGGGCCTACCTGTCAGACATAATTAGATGAATTACTCAACCTTCGATTTGTCAACCATTAACATTCATCCATTAACCCTTAACACAAGGGTTTGAGGTTAAAATATCTGCATGAATTGGGAGAGCCTAATCCTGTTCAAGCCATAACAGGGAGGAAATAGGGTGTAGAAAATTTGAGGAAGAAAGGAGCCACAGTAAGTGTTGCTGAAACTCGAATAATTAGTGAGAGAAAGGTACAGGTGTGAAAGGGATGGCAGCAGAAGTTGGTGAGCCCAGTGCTCTATCTGCCTGAACTGTGCAGGACACTCTATCTCTCTCCCTTCCATGGAGCAGCCTAGAACAGAAAACTTCCTAGAGTTAGAGAGAATATCAAATTTATCAAGCATCCCTGTTGAAGGAAAAGATCATGATGCTGTGAATTTCAACATATACATTTGATTAACTACTTAAATTCTGTTGTTATTTTTAAGTAGAGGATGAGATGAGAATTGTGAGAAATGATTCCTGTATTTTAAGTTGGCAAAAAGAAGGAAAAGGGACAGAGGATGAGATTACCTCAGTTGAGGGAGTTTTGCATGGTGTTGATGCTGAGATCTGGCCCATGGTTGTGGACATGTTGGCTCTTTCAAGACAGGGAGATGGAGTCTGCACATCACAGACCTTACTCCTTTTGGTTCCACTGTTTTCTTTGGTTGCTTTCTTTCTTTTCTGAAAGTGGTTTAATTTTCTTGTTAATAGTTTTCAGTGTTGAATGAATTTTGAGAACATTTTCATTATTAGGTAGTAGATTTATTCTTTTTTTTTTTTTAAATTTTTTACAGGCAGAGTGGACAGTGAGAGAGAGAGACAGAGAGAAAGGTCTTCCTTTTTGCCGTTGGTTCACCCTTCAATGGCTGCCGTGGCTGGCGCGCTGCGGCTGGCGCATCGTGCTGATCCGATGGCAGGAGCCAGGTGCTTCTCCTGGTCTCCCATGGGGTGCAGGGCCCAAGCACTTGGGCCATCCTCCACTGCACTCCTGGGCCACAGCAGAGAGCTGGCCTGGAAGAGGGGCAACCGGGACAGAATCCGGCGCCCCAACCGGGACTTGAACCCGGTGTGCCGGCGCTGCAGGCAGAGAATTAGTCTATTGAGCCGCAGCGCCGGCCTACATTTAGTATTCTTAAGAATGTTTTTCTAGAAAATCTGATGATGTGCTGGTCAAGCCTTGGCCAGTGGTAAGATGTGGGGATAAATGGTTTAATAAAAAAGGCAGAGGGAAAAGTTATACGTATCTTTCCTCTAATTATCTCTTTGGTACCTTGTGACCGACTTGGAATTAGAGAAAGTATGTTTTTGTGAACATAGGCAAAGTGTTTTCCTATCTGTTTGTACACTTCTCTAGTAGAGATGAAGATATCATATTTACATAATGCATATTTTCATTACTTCTTCCACAAAGATGACTGATTATTACACAGCTTGGTAAATCTGGAACTGAGTGGGAAGGCCATCACAGTTTTTTTTCTGTGGGACGTCTAGCCTGCTCCTCATCCTCAAGCTTACCTGAGCTTCTGGAGTCTCCTCTGCTGTTGTAGTGGTGATGGTGTTTCCTCTGGTGGGTTCAGGTGTAGCAAGACCAGTTTCATCTTGATTAATTTTTTTCAATGGGGTTGCTCCTTTTGCTGCTTTTGGTTTACTTTTCTTCAAAACTAATCATAAAAAAGAAGACAGATAAACTCAGGGCAGATGATTTAAGACAGCCGGAGTAATCCTCAGACTATCTCTTTCACCTCCTGTTTATGAATCTAGCTATTCTGTGTCTACCTCTGCTTAGTCCAACCTGGCTATAAGGTGGTCAATGGTATCCAGGCAGTCACAGACACTGTTTCAGCTCCATAGTGCTTCCCTTATTCATCACGTGTGCCCTGGACTCATCCTTCTCATCTTCTGAACTTCATGTACTTAACTCCAATACTTTCTCAATCCTGTGCTCCTGTCAGCTCCTATAACAAATCTCAGGTTTTCATGATCTGACTTGTCATATTTTCCAGATAATCCATTGAAATTACAGAAATGAGTAAAAAGAAATAGAAAGTGTCTTTAAAATGTTTATAGAAAAATCCATATTATTAAAAAATTATGAGTGGATTTCACATTTTTATGCACTAAATAAGCTTATCTTTAATTCTGTCTTTTTATTTAAAAAGTCATTTATTTATTTGAAAGGCAGAGTTACAGAGAGAGAGAAGACGACAAAGAGAGAGAGATATATATCTTCCATCTACTGGTTCACTCCCCAAATGGCTGCAACAGTCAGGGCTGGACCAAGCCAAGTCAGGAGCCAGGAGTTTCATCCAGGTCTCCCACATGGGTGCAGTGGCCCAAGCACTTGGGCCAGCTTCCACTGTTTTCCCAGGCACATTAGCAGGGAGCTGGATAGGAAGTAGAGCAGCCAGTACTCCAACTGGCGTCCATGTGGGATGCAGGTGCTGCAGGCTGAGGCTTTAACCCGCCAAGCCTCAGCACTGGCTGCCTTAATTCTAATTCTTAACACGCATTTTGAAGTAGAAAAAAAAACTGTAAGTTGTTAACCTGTTGGAATTTGAAGTACCAAAACAGTCTCAGTAACTGAGTCATAAAACGGGAAAAGGATCTAACATGACAAGAGGTTCATGTTCCCCATTCCTTCCTTACGTTTTAACTTCTCTGTTTGAAGCTTTTCAGCCAGGTTTTTAAGTGGGTCTATATCTTTGAACAGTTTTATGAGCGTGCTCAATCCAGCATCACTTCGGAATTTGTCTGCCAGTAAGTCAGCAATCTTAATTCTGTCATATTCATCTTGCATTTTCCCAGTCAGTTTTAAATCATCTGTTAGTAAGGACTTAATTGTGCGAAAATGGTAATCATTGATGACCTCTAATCCTTTCAGCAAAACAATTTTCTTGTATTCATTCCCCATCTTTCAAGATACAGATGGATCTACAAGAGAAAAATGGGACACAGTGTTACATGTATTCAGACGATTTAAAAAATGAAATCTTGCTTTTCTGAGTGACTGGCCCATGCCGGCATATTGGGAACAGGTATGACTATAACAAACAGGGACTTAATTACTGGGCATGTGAAGGTAACACTTCTTCCATATTAATGATGATAGTTGAGTTGGCTCAGGAGTAGCTTTTTTGTTTAAATTTTATTTAAGATATACATATTTCATGTGTTTCATACACACAGGTTCAGGAACATAGTGATAATTTCCACACTATCCTGCTAACTCACTCCCACTCTTCTTCCTCCTCTCTCTCCTATTCCAATTGTTATTTTTGTTTTACAAGATTCTAGTTCCAGTTGACTTTATACTCATAAGAGTATCCTTACACTAAGAGTTCAACAAATAGTATAAAAAAAAAAAAACACTGTTTCTCAACAATTGAGACAAAGGCTGTTAAAAATCATATCATCTCTAAGTGTCAATTTCACTCTTATCAGTTACCTTTTAGGTAATCTATTAGTTACCACAGATCAGGGAGAACATGTGGTATTCATCTTTTTGAGACTGGCTTATTTAGGTATAATGGTTTCCAATTGCATCCATTTTGTTACAAATGATAAGATATCTTTTTTTTTTTTTTTGTGGCTGTGTAGTAGTCTATAGTGTCTCTCTGTGTGTATACTATTATTTCTTCTTTCCCCAAAGAAACCTTTTATTTAATGAGTACAAATTTTGTAAGTATAACTTTAGTAATATAGTGATTCTCCCCAGCGTACCTGCCCTCCCACCCCCACTCCCACCCCACCTCCTCCTCCTCCCTTTCCCATTCCTAGTCCCGTTCTCCATGAAGATTCATTTTCAATAACTTTATACACAAAAGACCAACCAGTCATTTGGAATATCTCACATTGGGTATATTTACAGACATATGGTTTTCTAAACTATGAATATAATGTAGCACATGAGACTTAGTACTTAAGAAAATGATACTTCTATATTATTTTGAAGGTTTATTTTATTTGAATGGCAGTGTGTGTGTGTGCATGTGTGTGTGTGTGTGTGTGTGTGAGAAAGAGAGATATCTTCCATCTGCTGGTTCACCTTCAAGTGGCTACAATGAGCAGAGATGGGGAAGGTCAATGCCAGGAGCCAAAAACTCCATACTAGTCCACAATGTGGGTGTCAGGGGCCCAAGCTCTTAGACTATCTTCCACCACTTTCCTGGGCATGTTAGCCAGGAGTTTGGGCAAAAGAAGAGCATCAGGTACTTAAACTGGTGCTCATGTGGGATGCCAATGTTACATGCACCAGTTTAACCAACTGTGCCACAACACTGGCCTGACTTCTATAATTTTTAAAATAATGTCTAATACATTGACTAAGAAAGAAAAATATGAGTATTAAGAACGTAGGCTTTGGCTGGCGCCGTGGCTCACTCGGCTAATCCTCCGCCTTGCGGCCCTGGCACACTGGGTTCTAGTCCCAGTCAGGGCACCAGATTCTGTCCCGGTTGCCCCTCTTCCAGGCCAGCTCTCTGCTGTGGCCAGGGAGTGCAGTGGAGGATGGCCCAAGTGCTTGGGCCCTGCACCCCATAGGAGACCAGGATAAGCACCTGGCTCCTGCCTTCGGATTAGCGCAGTGCGCCGGCCACAGCGCGCCGGCCATGGTGGCCATTGGAGGGTGAGCCAACAGCAAAGGAAGACCTTTCTCTCTGTCTCTCTCACTGTCCACTCTGCCTGTAAAAAAAAAAAAAAAAAGAACTTAGGCTTTAGAGTGCAGACAATCTTTCTGCTATGCATAATGGTTTGGATATATGGGTAAATGGAAATAACTGTAACAGATACATGATTTGCAAGATATGATTGATTAGACGTAGAAAATATGGGGCTGGTGCTGTGGCATAGTGAGTTAAGCCTCCACTTGCAGTGCTGGTATCTCATATGGGTGCAGGTAAGAGTTATGGCTGCTCCACTTCTGATCTAGCTCGCTACTGATGGCCTGGGAAAGCAGTGGAGGGTGGCCTAATTCCCTGAGTTCCTGGATCCACATGGGATACCTGGAAGAAGCTCCTGGCTCCTGGCTTCAGATTGGCCCAGCTCCCACCATTGTGGCCATTGGGGAGTAAACCAGTAGATGGCAGAATTTTCTGTCCCTCTCTCTGTAACTTGCCTAACAAAATGGAGGAATCTGGAACACATCATGCTGAGTGAAATAAGCCAGTCCCAGAGGGACAAATTTCATATGTTCTCCCTGATCGGTGACAACCAACCTAGCACCAAAAAGGAAACCTGTTGAATTGAAATGGACACTATGAGAAACAGTGATTTGATCGGCCCTTGTCCTGACTGTTGATGTACAACTTAATACTTTATCCCTTTTAGTATTTTTTTTTGTTCTACTTAATATTATTGTTGAACTCTGTAATTAACACACAATTATTCTTAAGTGTTTAAATTTAACTGAAAAGTGATCTCTGTTAAATATAAGAGTGGGAATAAGAGAGGGAGGAGATGTACAATTTGGGACATGCTCAATTGGACTTGCCCCAAATGGTAGAGTTAGACACGTGCCAGGGGATTCCAATTCAATCCCATCAAGGCAGCATGAACCAATGCCATCTCACTAGTCCAAGTGATCAATTTCAGCTCACAATTGATGGCTCTGATAGGTCTAAGAGTCAAAGGGATCACACAAACAAGACTAGTGTCTGCTAATACTAACTGAAAGAATAGAAAAGGGAGAGAACGATCCAACATGGGAAGCGGGATACACAGCAGACTCATAGAATGGCAGATGTCCTAACTAGCACTCTGGCCTCAGAATCAGCCCTTAAGGCATTCGGATCTGGCTGAAAAGCCCATGAGAGTATTTCAGGCATGGAAAGCCAAGACACTCTGGCAAAAAAAAAAAAAAAAAAAAAAAAAAAGAAAAAAGGACCTAAATGAAAGATCTCTGTGAGTGAGATCCCAGTAGAAAGAACAGGCCATCAAAGAAGGAGGTGCCTTTCTCTGAAGGGAGGAGAGAACTTCCACTTTGACTAAGACCTTGTCTAAATAAGATCAGAGTCCGTGAACTCAAATAGCTTCCATAGCCTTGGCAACTCATGACAAGAGCCTAGGGTGATTACTGACGCCATAAACAAGAGTGTCAATTTGTTAAGTCAACAAGAGGAGTCACTTTTACTTACTCCTCATGTAGGATCTCTGTCCTTAATGTGTTGTCCAATGTGAAGTAATGCTATAACTAGTACTCAAACAGTATTTTACACTTTATGTTTTGTGTGGGTGCAAACTGTTGAAATCTTTACTTAATATATACTAAACTGATCTGTATATAAAGAGAATTGAAAATGAATCTTGATGTGAATGGAATGGGAGAGGGAGCAAGAGTTGGGAGGGTTGTGGGTTAAGTGAAGTTATGCAGGGGGAAGCCATTCTAATCCATAAGCTGTACTTTGGAAATTTATATTTACTAAATAAAAGTTAAAAAAAAATAGAAAATATAAAAAGTAAGAAAGATAATATATAGATAAAAATGTCAGTGTTAACAAACTGTTAGTTGCAAAAAGAGAAAAAAATGAAAAAAAGAAATGAGATAAATTTCTCACAATTAAAGTAACATAAATGTACTTAGATTGATCTGATCAATAGAGCGTAAAACAGGAGACTCAAACAGAAGCCCATATCAAGACACAGTGGAGAAATTTAAAAATATACAAAACTGAGAAAGAGTTGAAAGATTCATTGCTAGTGAAATTGGACTTTTCTCTTACAACATACCCAAAATAAGTTCAAAATGGGTTGAAGACTTAAACATAAGACTTGAAACTGTAAAACTAGAAGAGAACTTTGAGGTAAATATACTTGACATTGTTCTCAGTAATGATATTTTGGATTTTAGCCCAGAAGTACAAATAACAAAACGTGGGAGATATATCAAGCAAAATGTTTTTAAACAAATGATATGACAACAAATGAAATGACAACATACAGATGGGTGAAATGTTTGCAAGCCACATGATTTGTAAGGAGTCAATGTCCAAAAAATGTAAGAAGTTCATATAATTTAAATAGCAAAGCAAAAAATGAACACAACTAAAAGTTGTGAAAATTTGAACAGACATGCTTCCAAAAGCATACAAATGGCCAACATGTAAATGAAAAGGTGTTCAACTTCACTAATCATCAGTGAAATATAAATCAAAACCCTGATGAGCTATCTCACACACTTTTTAGGATGGCTATTTTCTAAATAGTTAGAAAGACAACAATGTGAATGAGAATAAAGGAAAAGAACACTTATTCTCTGAGGTATGAAGTAAATGTGTAGTCATTGGAGAAAAAGTTTGAAGGCTACTCAAGAAATTAAAAATTGTGTTATAGTTTGATCCAGCAATTCCACCCCTGCATATATAGCTAAAGAAAGATATAAGCATCTCAAAGAAGTATTTGCTACCAATATTCATTACAGCATTTTCCACAATAGTCAAGATATGAATACAATCTATGACTGTCAATGCACGAATTGATAAAAAATGTGCTATATACTTACACCAGAATGTTATTCTGCCTTAAATAAAAAGGAAATTTTGTCGTTCCTTCATTCAGAAATATTTATTAACATGGGTGAACCTAGAGAACATTATCCAAAGTAAAATAAGCCTGGGATAGAAAATTAAATATTGCATGATCTCATGTTTATGTGGAATCTAAAAATACAGGGAGAGAAACAGAGACAGACAATAGTGACACAGATAGACAGAATAAGAAAAAGTAGTCCAGTATGGCCAATTGTTAACAAAGTGAGCAATTGGTAAACTGAGAAGGGTTTTTTTTTGTTGTTGTTGTTCTACTCTTTTGGGTATTTTATAAATATGCAATTATTTAAAAGTTAAAAGAAAATGAATTGATCAAAACCAAAATGAAAGAAAAATCCATGGATTAATTTTAATAATGTTTTCCCCAAGACTCTGTCTGTACTTCTGAAACATCTCAAAATGTGAAGCCAAAAATTGTGTGTGTTATGTGTGTAAATTTGGTAAAAAATTATTTTAGAAAAATATCTGATATGATATTACACAGCAGACTCATAGAATAGCGAATATCCTAAACAGCACTCTGGCCTCAGAATCAGTCCTTAAGGCATTCGGATCTGGCTGAAAAGCCCATGAGAGTATTTCAGGCATGGAAAGCCAAGACACTCTGGCAAAAAAAAAAAAAAAAAAAACCTAAATGAAAGATCTCTGTGAGTGAGATCCCAGTAGAAAGAACAGGCCATCAAAAAAGGAGGTGCCTTTCTCTGAAGGGAGGAGAGAACTTCCACTTTGACTATGACCTTGTCTAAATAAGATCAGAGTCTGCGAACTCAAATAGCTTCCATAGCCTTGGCAACTCATGACAAGAGCCTAGGGTGATTACTGATGCCATAAACAAGAGTGTCAATTAGAGGAGTCACTTTTACTTACTCCTCATGTAGGATCTCTGTCCTTAATGCGCTGTACATTGTGATTTAATGCTATAACTAGTACTCAAACAGTATGTTTCACTTTGTGTTTCTGTGTGGGTGCAAGCTGTTGAAATCTTTACTTAATATTTACTAAACTGATCTGTATATAAAGAGAACTGAAAATGAATCTTGATGTGAATGGAAGGGGAGAGGTAGCGTGGGGTGGGAGGGAAGTTATGGGGGAGAGGAAGCCATTCTAATCCATAAGCTGTACTTTGGAAATTATATTCATTAAATAAAAGTTAAAAAAATAAAATAAAATAATAAAAAAAAAAACAGAACAAAAAAAGGAAAAATATCTGCTACAGGGGAGGGGAAGAACAATGCATATTTAAAACTCTAAATTTAGTACGAATGCCTCCACATCTTACTGCAGAAATATGAGTGCTCTGAGTCATGCCTTAGCTCCTACTGAGTCATGTACATAAAATCTCTTATGGTGTGTACATTAAATAGCCTCTCTTAGGTTCAATTGCAAGATAGCTGAATAGGAAATGATGTGCTGTTTCTGACCAGTGGAACAAAACAGAAAAAAGGCAGGAAGTGTATACCCAGGGGAGAGTTGGAGAGACGTTTGCAGTAGAAATTCTACAGAAAGAAGAGGAACACAGCATGGAGAGTGTGGACACATGGCAATGAGAAGGGGCACCATCCACAACTCCAGCAGCTGGAGGCTGGAAGAGACACCAGATTCTGAGAGCGAGGTGAGAGCAGGCTTCAGCAGACAGTGCCACTGGTGATATTGACTGAGGGAGAACTTTGCAGACCACACTGTCTTGGAATCCAGCCTGGAGCTCTAGCTGGGGCAGGGTAGTCCCTAATCTGGTGAAGTAAAAGCACGTTTCTTTCTCCCCATTCCCCTACAAGGGTGCCTGATAACGAGGGGAGGAGGTGCCATCTTGAGACAATTGGCATCTGACAGAATATTTGCAAACTATGATACTGATAAAGTATTAACATCCAGAGTCTATAAAAAGCTCAAGAAATTGAACAACAACAAAATAAATAATCCACTTAAGAAGTGGGCAAAGGACTTGAACAGGCATTTTTCACAAAAGAAAATTTCAATGATCAACAAACAAGTGAAAAAATTGTCAGGATTACTATCACGAAATGCAAACCAAAACCACAAAGAGGTTTCACCTCACCCCAGTTACAATGGCTCTCATACAGAAATCACCAAACAATAAATGCTGGTGAAGATGTGGGAAAAAAAGTACCCTAATCCATTAGTAGGGTAAAGTAGTACAGCCATTGTGGAAGATAGTATGGAGGTACTTCAGAAAACTGAAAATATATGTACCATATGATCTAGAAATCCCACTTCTAGAAATTTACCCAAAGGAAATGAAATTACTTGATAAAAGAGTTATCCATATCCCCATGTTTATTGCAGCTTAATTCACAATAGCTTGCATATGGAATAAACCCAGATGAACATCAGTTGATCACTGGTCATGAAATTATCATACATATACACTATGGAATATTACTCAGCTGTAAAAAAGAATGAAATAATGTCTCTCACAACAAAATATATGCAACTGAAAGTCACTATACTTAGTGAAATAAGCTAGTCCCAAAAAGACAAACACCATATGTTTTCCCTAATCTGTGGTAACTAATAGAGTATAAAAATGTGATATATGGGGCCGGCACCATGGCACACTGGGTTAATCCTCCGCCTGTGGTGCCTGCATCCCTTATGCAGGTTCTAGTGCAGGTTCTAGTCCCAGCTGCCCCTCTTCCAATCCAGCTCTCTGCTATGGCCTGGGAAAGCAGTAGAAGATGGCCCAAGTCCTTGGGCCCTGCACCCGCATGGGAGACGAAGAAACACCTGGCTCTTGGCTTTGGATTGGCTCAGCTCCAGCCATTGGGGCTGTGAACCAGTGGAAGGGGAGTGAACCAACGGAAGGAAGACCTTTCTCTCTGTCTCTCCCTCTCACTGCCTCTACCTCTCAAATAAATAAATAAAATCTTTAAAAATTTAATATATGATTACTTGCACTGCAATCTGTATAAAATTATTTCTAGGCATAACCTCTTGAGAAGAGAAGGCTTAAAGCCTAAATGAATTTAATTATTATATTATAACCACATAGTAAATGTATAGATGTTACATTTTCATTGGTTGTTTTTCATTGAAAAAATTATAATGAGTGATTGACTAAAAAAATTGTATATGGGTGACATGGTTATTTATACATTCAATTATTATTTAAAGCTGTTATGTATGTTTTTCATTGAAAAAATTATAATGAGTAGTTGACTAAAAAATTGTATATGGGTGACATGGTCATTTATACATTCAATTATTATTTAAAGCTGTTATGTATATTTCCAATAAACTAGGGTATTTTTGCTTTTTACTTGTTGTAACTCTTACTTGCTGAAGTATTATGCCTTTTTAATGTAATGTGTATTTAAAATATGTTATGTCAAAAACTAAATAAGAAGCAGAGAAAGAAGACTAAAAGGAAGGAAGTTAGGAGGAATAGAAGGATGGAGATAGGGAGAAGGGGGATATTACTATGTTCTTAGACTTGAATATACAAATCATTTTGAATCTGTTAAAAATTAATTAAAATTAAAATAAAAAATGAAAAATAGCCTTTTCTTGTCAACCAAATTTTGAATACCTAACTATATATAACCCCAAGGATTTCCCAAAAGTGTTGCCAACTTAACTTGAAGGAAAAGTGATTTTGAAACTGGAATTTTGGGACCGGCGCTGTGGTGTAGTGGGTAAAGTCACCGCCTGCAGTGTCAGCATCCTGTATGGGTGCCGGTGTGTGTCCTGGCTGTTCCACTTCCAATCCAGCTCTCTGCTATGGCCTGGGAAAGCAGTGGAAGATGGCTCAAGTGCTTGGGCTCCTACACCTGTGTGGGAGACATGGAAGAGGCTCCTGGCTTCTGGCTTTGGATTGGAACAGCTCTGGCCATTGTGGCCAATTGGGGAGTGAACCAACGGATAGAAGACCTCTCTCTCTTGTCTCTCTCTCTCTCTTTCTCTCTCTCTCTCTTTCTCTCTGCTTATCCTTCTCTGTAACTCTGATTTCCAAATAAATAAATAAATCTTTAAAAAAAAAGAAACTGGAATTTTATATCTAGCTCAAATGACATTTAAAATGTGATGTCTATTGATCATTCTGTGATACTGATTCACCAATTAAAATCAAGATCAGTAACACTAAAACACCTACCAAAAACTATTTTGGAAAGAATATCCAACAAGAAAATAAATAAATTAAGTTAAAATTATATAGTGTAGCATTCTAGTAATATGGAAGAGAGAAAGATCCCATCCGCTAGTTAACTTCTCAAATTCCCACAATAACTTGGCAGCCAGGGCTGGGCCAAGGTCAAAACTAGGAGCTGGAAACTCTGTGTGGGTGTGTCTTATTGGTGGAAGGGACCCAATGACTCAAGCCATGAGCTATTGCCTTCCAGAGTATGCATTAGCAAAAAACTAGAGTTAGGAGCAGAACTGAAACTGAAACCTAGGCAGTCTGATTTGGGATGTGAGTGTTTCAAGCAACAACATTTTTAAGATTTATTTTATTTACTTAAAGAAAGAGTTACAGAGAGAGGAAGAGATACACAAAGAGAGATCTTCATCTAAAAGCTTTACTCCCTAAATGGCCACAACAGCCAGTGCTGGGCCAGCCAGGTCAAAGCCAGGAGCCAGGAGTTTCTACAGGGTCTCCCATGTGGGTACAGGGGCCAAGGACTTGGGCAATTTTCTGCTGCTTTCCCAGTCAAGTCAGCAGGAAGAAGGATGGGAAGTGGAGCAGCAGGTACTAGAATCAGCACCAATTTGGAATGCTGGTGTTGCAGGAGGCAACGTAACCATTGTGCCACAATGCAGACCCCTCAAACAACAACTTAACTGATAGGCCAAACACCTACTGCAATATGGTCTTTTGTTGTTGTTGTTAAAGATTTATTTATTTGAAAGGCAGAGTTATAGAGAGGCAGAGGCAGAGAGAGTGATAGAGTGTGAAAGAGTGAGAGAGAGGTCTTCCATCCACTAGTTCACTCCTCAAATGGCCACAATGACTGGAGCTGCTCTGATCTGAAGCCTGGAGCCTGGAGCTTCTTCTGGGCCTTCCACATACGTGCAGGGACCCAAGGACTTGGACCATCTTCCACTGTTTTCCCAGGCCATAGCAGAGAGCTGGATTAAAAGTGAGCAGCTGGTACTCAAACCCGAGCCCCTATGGGATGCCAACACTGCAGGCAGCAGCTTTACCCACTATACCATAGTGCTGGCCCAGTATGGTCTTTCAATGTGTAAAAAAACAAAGCCTTGAACAAGAAGAAACAAACCAGGAAGTAGATGAGGTGGGGTGAATGTAATGAGACAAGAAGATACTAGTTCTCAGAAGTTATGTGTGCTTGAGGGGAAGCTAGAGATAGAAATTTTAAAAAGTACTGACTAAGGAGACATAGATGGAAGTACAGAATAAGTGTTACAACTTGAACAAAGGTGGTAAAATTAGTCAAATTATAACATTTGATTCAGTCTACATTATTTACAAAATTATTTGTTATACAAGCTTCATGTATTTCATACACACAGATTTATGAACAGTGATACTTCCCTCCCTCTCACCGGTGCTCCAACCCTTCTTCCTCCCTCTCCCATTCCCACTCTTAAATTTTACAGAGATCTACTTCCAGTTTACTTAATGATTGTAAGGTTAACCCTACACTAAGTAAAAGAGTTCAACAAATAGTATGAAGGAAGAAAAAACACTGTTTCTCAACAGAAGAGACAAGGGCTGTAAAGCTAAATCCATTAAGGAACAAGGTTTTTCAAATTATCATCAGAACAGAGTTTTATGATTTAATAATAAAATGTTTAAGTTCCAGAAAGACACAACAGTTCTAATTATTTATTCATCTGATGGTAATATATATACAATTTTTATCATTTTATACAATTCCATCAAGTTAACATAAATAGTATTTAGAATTGAAAAGATAAGTTTATTTTAGAGTAAAAATTTTTGAGGTTAGCATAGTTTTCTGTAATGTACATTTTCCATAAACTTTTTGAAGACTGCTGATACAATCAATTTCAAATTTTTGCCCCCAAATAAGCTCTTTTTTAATTCCATTTTTCTATGAATATTTTGAAATACCATCATATATATGTAATATTAATATTAGAAATAGGGAGAGCCGTAAGAAAAAAATGGACAAAATCTTGATTAAAGTTTGATATTTTAGCATTTGTTGTCATGTTTTATAAATCTGGGGCAATGCCATATAATACAGTGAGATTGTTTTCTAGTTAATGTTTTTTCATGATTTTTTAAAAATAAAAAATGTATTAATACAAAAAGAATAGCTTACAGGTATTTCATAGGTACAATTTTAAGAAGATAACTATAGTTCGCTCCCACTCCTCCCGCAATCCCCCCTTCCTTTCTTTATTTTTCTTTTAATTTTTGCAATAACAAGATTTCAACCTACTTTATAATCACACATTGTTCCATACAAATATAGACAAAGGCTATAAACAGTAATCAAATCATAAGATGTCAGTTTCATTTATACTTTTTTGTATTCTACATTAACTACCACACATCAGAGTAAACTTATTATATTTTTCTTTTTGGGATTGGCTGTCTTTTGCAACAAAATGGATGCAACTGGAGACCATTATGCTTAGTGAAATAAGTCATGAACTTCTTAATGTCATTATCTGTCTTATTTAAGCCCCAAAAGTCTGAAATTTTAGCACACGTCAATTACTAAAAATAAATAAAAAGAATTAAAAATCAGGAAAAAGTTTAGAAAACATGACCTATACTGTTAACAAGTATAAAAAAGAAAGTTCATCTAGCCCTTAGGGAATTTTGAAATTAACATTTAAATCTTTAAATCTTTATGCCCTAGGCTTTATGGAAGGAATAAAGCATTCTACAGTTTCCTACAAATTCTCATCAACAAAATTCGGCTCTGACTTGAAGAAAGAAAGAGGAATTAAAAAATGGCTGTCTTTTACACTGAGTACAAAATGGAACTGAAGTGAAAGTTAAACGCAAATACAAAAATATTGAGAAATCATTTATTTGGATAAATGTGTGAAACACAATTTCTATTAAGTGTGTGTATGCCTTGTAAAATTGGCATGATATAATTTAATACAGTTTCAGGTACAGATTGCTTTATGCCTTATTTTGTTGTGATACTTTTTTCATGTCACTACATTGTCTTTTACCCAAGCTCACATCAGAGTCACCAAATTTTCTATACCCCTTCAGGCGTGAAAGCTAAAATCTTCTGAATATCCACTTTTGTTAATACATACTTGGAAAATGTATTTTAAAATCTGAAATAGCCAAAATTCATTTTCTTTTGTCCAACCCCCAGTTGTGGTGGAATGAAACATGTCTGTTATGTTCCTTAATAAGTGAAGGATTATAATTAAGCCTCTGCAGTTTTCAGTTTTCTGAATACAGAAATGCCTTCCTGCCCCCCTCACCTCGCCACTTGGAAAAATCAAAACTGATTTCCCTTTCTTATCTAAGTTTCAAAAAAAAAAAAAAAATCACTGGATCTTCTGTACAGAAAAAGCTAAAGGGACTTACCTCACAGGAAATTTCTTCAACACTTGTCCAGATCTTGAGATCTTCAGAAATGCAGGAAACAAACGCTGATCTTGTTTGAATAGGAAGATAAATCAGTAAAGCAGAAACAGAAAGGCAGATGTTATAACCTGAAAATGCTAAGAAAATGGAGCATCTCTAAACTTGATAATGAGAAACAGCGCAGTTAGAGTCACTTACTAACTTCACTGGCATGAGGAATTGCCTATCCGGAAGAGGAGTTACGTAATTATGTTGAAACTCCTCCCATCAACGTTCTTTTGAATAAATCTTTTGATTTTCTTAGCTGGAGAAACAGAACAGTTTTTTTTTTCATAAACATCTTAGTGACATTGAAAAATTGAACTACATTTCCCTAATTTTTAAAAACGATACCTATATTTGAAAGAGTGCCAACTTAGAACTTTTTTTATCTGCAGGCTGAGTTGTAAATCACAAACTTGATTAAATGAGGCTTCAAGAGTGAAAAGGAAATGAGTCACTCACCCATTTCTCCCTCCTTCCCTTTTAGCTTTGCTATTTATATATACTATTTACTTGGTTGCCTTGCACTCTAGTGTTATAAGGTAGAAATGCATACTATTTGTTTTGCTGGTGTCTTCTTTTTATATTAAACACTTATTTTTCTTCCCCCTGGAAGCACCACTTCTTATCTTGTTCTCTAAGTTTTATTGGCTATGTTTCATTGTCTCTAATATTCATTAGCATACTGTCTTTAATTCATTGGCTTGCAGTGCTGGCATCCCCTATCACTGAGGCAGATTGAATCCCAGCTGTTCTGCTTCTGATACAGCTCCCTGCTAACATGCCTGGAAATGCAGTGGAAAATGCCAAGTACATGGGCCTGTGTCACCCATGTAGAATGCCTGGATTGATTTCCTGGCTCCTGCCTTCAACCTGGCTCAGACCCCAGCGTTGTGACAATTTGGTGAGTGAATCAGTAGATGGAAAGTCTCTCTATCAAAGTATTGAGCATTTTCTAAATACCTTATGCTTGAGCTCAGATTTAATGTTGTTGTCATAAAAATCACAGAACATACAGTAGGATTTCAAATGTGAATTTTAATGAAACTTACTGCAAGTCACTGCTTATTTCACTTTGGTGAACCTATATGTATTCTTGTAGGAAACGTGTGGTCTTTGTTGTTTTCACATGTTCTTTAAATGAAAATTGAGTCATACTGATTGAAGGTAGAATTGCAATTTTTTTTTTTTTGCCAGAGTGTCTTGGCTTTCTATGCCTGAAATACTCTCATGGGCTCTTCAGCCAGATCCGAATGCCTTAAGGGCTGATTCTGAGGCCAGAGTGCTAGTTAGGACATCAGCCATTCTATGAGTCTGCTGTGTATCCCGCTTCCCATGTTGGATCGTTCTCTCCCTTTTCTATTCTTTCAGTTAGTATTAGCAGACACTAGTCTTGTTTGTGTGATCCCTTTGACTCTTAGACCTATCAGTGTGATCAATTATGAACTGAAATTGATCACTTGGACTAGTGAGATGGCATTGGTTCATGCTGCCTTGATGGGATTGAATTGGAATCCCCTGGCACGTGTCTAACTCTACCATTTGGGGCAAGTCCAATTGAGCATGTCCCAAATTGTACATCTCCTCCCTCTCTTATTCCCACTCTTATATTTAACAGAGATCACTTTTCAGTTAAATTTAAACACTTAAGAATAATTGTGTGTTAATTACAGAGTTCAACCAATAGTACTAGAACAAAAAAATACTAAAAGGGATAAAGTATTAAGTTGTACATCAACAGTCAGGACAAGGGCTGATCAAGTCACTATTTCTCATAGTGTCCATTTCACTTCAACAGGTTTCCCCCTGGGTGCTCAGTTAGTTGTTGCCAATCAGGGAGAACATATATTTGTCCCTTTGGGACTGGCTTATTTCACTCAGCATGATGTTTTCCAGATTCCTCCATCTTGTTGCAAATGACTGGATTTCATTGTTTTTGACTGCTGTATAGTATTCTATAGAGTACATGTCCCATAATTTCTTTATCCAGTCTACTGTTGATGGGCATTTGGGTTGGTTCCAGGTCTTAGCTATTGTGAATTGAGCTGTGATAAACATTAATGTGCAGACAGCTTTTTTGTTTGCCAATTTAATTTCATTGAGTAAATTCCAAGGAGTGGGATGGCTAGGTTGTATGGTAGGGTTATGTTCAGGTTTCTGAGGAATCTCCAGACTGACTTCCATAGTGGCTTAACCAGTTTGCATTCCCGCCAGCAGTGGATTAGTGTCCCTTTTCCCCCACATCCTCTCCAGCATCTATTGTTGGTAGATTTCTGAATGTGAGCCATTCTCACCGGGGTGAGGTGAAACCTCATTGTGGTTTTGATTTGCATTTCCCTGATTGCTAGTGATCTTGAACGCTTTTTCTTGTGCCTGATGGCCATTTGGATTTCCTCTTTTGAAAAATGTCTATTGAGGTCCTTGGCCCATATCTTAAGTGGGTTGTTTGGATGTTGTGGAGTTTCTTGATCTCTTTGTAGATTCTGGTTATTAATCCTTTATCTGTAGCATAGTTTGCAAATATTTTTTCCCATTCTGTCGGTTGCCTCTTCACTTTCCTGACTGTTTCTTTTGCAGTACAGAAACTTCTCAATTTGATGCAATCCCAAATGTTAATTTTGGCTTTGACTGCCTGTGCTTCTGGGGTCTTTTCCAAGAAGTCTTTGCTGGTACCTATATCTTGCAGGGTTTCTCCAATGTTCTCTAATAATTTGATGGTTTTGGGTTGTAGATTTAAGTCTTTAATTCATGTAGAGTGGATTTTTGTGTAAGCTGAAAGGTAGGGGTCTTGCTTCATGCTTCTGCACGTGGAAATCCAATTTTCCCAGCACTATTTATTGAATAGACTGTCCTTACTCCAGGGATTGGTTTTGGATCCTTGATCAAATGTAAGTTGGCTGTAGATGTTTGGATTGATTTCTGGTGTTTCTATTCTGTTCCATTGGTCTATGCATCTGTTTCTGTACCAGTACCATGCTGTTTTGACTAAAACTGCCCTGTAGTATGTCCTGAAATCTGGTATTGTGATGCCTCTGGCTTTGTTTTTGTTGTACAAGATTGCTTTGGCTATTTGACGTCTCCTGTGTCTCCATATGAATTTCAGCATCATTTTTTCCAGATCTGAGAAGAATATCTTTGGTATTTTGATTGGTATTGCATTGAATCAATAAGCTGCTTTTGGGAGAATGGACATTTTGATGATATTGATTCTTCCAATCCATGAGCATGGAAGATTTTTCCATTTTTTGAAATGAAAGATCTCTGCAAGTGAGATCCCAGTGGAAAGAATGGGGCCATCAAAGAAGGAGGTACCTTTCTCTGAAGGGAGGAGAGAACTTCCACTTTGCCTATGACCCTGTCAGAATGAGATCGAAGTCAGCGAACTCAAAAGGCTTCCATAGCCTTGGCAACTCATGACTAGAGCCTAGGGAGATTACTGACGTCATAAACGAGAGTGTCAAATTGTTAAGTCAACAATAGGAGTCACTTTGTACTTACTTCTCATGTGGGATCTCTGTCCTTAATGTGTTGTCCAATGTGAATTAATGCTATAACTAGTACTGAAGCAGTATTTTACACTTTGTGTTTCTGTGTGGGTGCAAACTGATGAAATCTTTACTTAATATATACTAAATCGATATTCTGTATATAAAGATAATTGAAAATGAATCTTGATGTGAATGGAATGGGAGAGGGACCGGGAGATGGGAGGGGTGCGAGTGAGAGGGAAGTTATGGGGGGAGGGAAAGCCATTGTAATCCATAAACTGTACTTTGGAAATTTATATTTACTAAATAAAAGTTAAAAAATGTGAAAAAAAAGAATTGCAATTTTTCAATTTTTTCCTTTGATTCTATCAATTACTGAAGCAAAGTTTTCATACATTTAACTATGATCATTGATTTGTATTTTCTTCCTTTTAATTCTATTATATTTTGCTTTATAATTTAGTACAAGAAATGTTTTGATTTATGATCTATATTTCATAGTGAAATTTTTATTTTCTCCATTTATAACCAATGATCACTATCTGGCCTTATATGTTATTGACTATCCTTATTTCCTTGTGCCCATCCATATCTAAAAATATTTTTACATAGCTCATTTGTTCTTTTAGACTTTTGAATATTTATATGTGACATTTCTCTACTTTATTTTTATTCTTTAATAAGAATAACATCATCTATTGATTGATTTTTCCTAATGTTCCAGGTCTACAATTGAGTAATTTACAAACATTATTTCCATTTAACTTTCAAAATAATCTCTGTATGATAGACATTTATTTACCCTATCTTAGAAAGAACCATGTAAACTATTTCCTTAATATCATGCAGCTAGTGAGCTGAAGCCAGGATGTGTATCAACTCTTCTTGACTCTACAGCGTTATAGGTGAGAATAAAGAAAACTAAAGCCCTAGAAAAACCAAGGAGACCTCTTGCCTAGGAAGAAATCCAAGCGAAGATTTCCCAAGAAAGAGGCATTAACAGCAGGACTCAGAAGATGGACAGGTTTGATCAGATTGAGTTAGGGAGTCTCTAGGGAGAGCAAGCATGATAGAAGCGTTGAACAAGAAGGGAAAATGATGGGTTGAAGAAATGTTACTGTATCAGTGAGCAAGAGGAAAAGCATTAAAGAGATTTAACAGTGAATATGATGACTGCTTTTGATTATAAACACTACATTTCCTCTTTTTCCTCTAGAACAACACAAGACAGAAAACTAGTGGTTAGAGACAACGCACAGAAGATTAATGTTAGTGAGTCTCTATAAATTCATTTGAATTGGTATTTATTGGAGTCATTCTTAGGTAGACGAGAAGAAATGTTCCTTTGAAAGGTTTGAATCTTATAAAATGTACAAAACAAAAATGGACAAAAAAGGAACAAGATGAAAATATCTTAAGAGATAATTTCTCTGTGATCTTAAAATACCAATGAAGGATTCAAGTTTTTTCTCTAAAGAAATCCCCACAGGTATCACTTCACAGGAGACTTCTAGCAGTCTAGACTTTCAGACTGCTTTTCCGAAATCTAAGATTAGCTCTTTGCTTCATAGTGATGGAAAGACAATTCAGTAAAACTATCGAGAGACTGGACTTCAGAATGTAATGATTTTGTGGTGGGTGAAGCAAATGAAGTATTTTGAAAGACAATATAAAAAATGACACTGGTTTGGATCATTTAGAAACTTGACTAGTGTTAGCAGCCTCATATTGCGTGCTCTCCTGGGGAGGCAGAAGTTTTGAAAGAATTCTATGACTTCTTCCATTTATATACCTAGATTTAGACACCTTTAGCCAAAGAATCTGAGCTGCTGTATCCTGTAAATTTATCACAAGGAAAAAATGTAACAGAATTATTCTCTTTCACTTTGATAACATATCCATGTGCAATCTAAATCTGTGAAGCTAAGCTAGCAAAGGGGAAGGATGAGTCACTCAGCTGCTTCTCCCTCTTTGTTGGTCAGGGAATGGCAGTGGCAACTTGAGACCCTGTTAGAGGTTTCCATTACTATTGCACTTGACTGCGTTTCCTGAGTAGTGGAGGGCTGCTACAAAGTCCTTTTTGGTTTAAATACTGCGCAAATCATGAATCATTATGTAGATCTTTTTTGCTTCCTTGACTGGGTAAGCTGCATTATCTGCATGACTGAAGTCATAATTGCGTAAACATTTTTGCACTGGTGATAGATTAAAAAAGAAAAGTTAGTTGTTGTCTCCTGCCAGGAGAGCATTAAATCTTTTCAAGTTCAGAAGGAGCACCAAACTTCTGGTAGGGTAGGGGCCTAATAAAACTTTTGTTTGATATAGGTGTTTGTGGTTCTCTTACAGGTTAGGTTGCTGCTGATGTTGACTGCCTGATCTGATCTTTAGGTAAAGGCTGGAAAGGAACACAGGGAACTTCCTAGAAGGCCTCCATGCAGAGATGAGGGTATACAGGATATACTAGCCAACTGAGCAACTTGTTTCGTTAATTTGCTCTCCTGGGATCATCACATAATAGTGTTGCCATAAAGTCACTTTTAAGGAAAGATTAGAATATAGCAAATTTTGTATATGTCCTTTACTAACGTCAATGATCAAGAAAAACAACAGCAATCGCTAAGTAGTCCTGCATTTTTGACTTGGCGTGTTTAAGCAAGTTGGGCTGCACAAAGTGACGCATAGTTCCTTGAAAGCTTATGTTTACCTTGGGGAAATATATAACTAATCAAAGCATTGCTCATAATTATGAAACCCCAAGGCTGTAAAAAATTAGTATTCAAAAAAAAATTGAATCAGAGCCTACTTGGCTGCCAAGCTTGACAATCTGAAGTCAGGCTTTTCTAGTCACTATTTACCCCTCTTTGTATGAAACTATTTTTTTTTAAGGTTTATTTATTTATTTGAAAGTTAGAGTTACACAGAGAAAGAAAGAGAGGCAGAGAGAGAGAGATGGAGAGAGGGCTTCCATCTACTGGTTCACTCCCCAATTAGCCGCAACGGCCGGAGCTGGGCCAATCCAAAGCCAGGAGACAGGAGCTTCTTCCAGGTCTCCCACGTGGGTGCAGGGGTCCAAGGACTTGGGTCATCTTCTATTGCCTTCCCAGGCCACAGCAGAGAGCTGGATCAGGAAGTGGAGCAGCCGAGACTAGAATCGGCGCCCATATGGGATGCCAGCACTGCAGGGGGCAGCTTGACCCGCTGTGCCACAGCGTCGGCTCCATATAAAACTACTTGAAATTTTAGAATTAGCCGTGATATAAAACTACTTGAAATTTTAGAATTAGCCGTGATATAAAACTACTTGAAATTTTAGAATTAGCTGGCACCGGGGCTCACTAGGCTAATCCTCCGCCTTGCGGCGCCAGCACACCCGGTTGTAGTCCTGGTTGGGGCGCCGGATTCTGTCCTGGTTGCCCCTCTTCCAGGCCAGCCCTCTGCTATGGCCCGGGAGTTCAGTGGAGGATGGCCCAAGTGCTTGGGCCCTGCACCCGCATGGGAGACCAGGAGAAGCACCTGGCTTCTGCCTTCGGATCAGCGCCCTGCGCTGGCCGCAGCGCACCGGCCGCAGCGGCCATTGGAGGGTGAACCAACGGCAAAGGAAGACCTTTCTCTCTCTCTCTCTCTCTCTTTCACTGTCCACTCTGCCTGTCAAAAAAAAAAAAAAAAAATTAAATTTCCAGGTGCGGGTTCAAATGTAGTTGCGAATTTTACATAAATTAATGATATAAACATCTTGTCTTTGTAACACTGCCTAGATATGTTTATCTTGTTTGGATGCCTCCTCTAAATGGGTTGTGTAATGTTTAATAAAGCTAAATCGTCATTTATATTGAGGGCATAATAAAGTTATTCTCAAGCCTTTGGGGCTTCCACAGACTTACATATGGAGATCCACTTTTAGAAGAGGCATCCAAACAGAAGGTAAACAGAACTAAGAAACATTACAAATCTTTGTTATGTTAGCCTGATTGGTTGCTACTAAACTTAAGTGAGGGCCAACAGAGGAAAAAAAAAGGAATTAAAGCCAAAACAGCTTACACCACAATTGTACCAGCATAGTGGGGAAGGAGGGCAGACAAGAGGACTAAGAGCAGATCAAGTTCCTACTACATCAAAGGAAAATTATAAATAAAAACTTCTTAAAACACTAACAGAGAGTCCTAGCTCCTCTGCTTCTAATCTAATTTTTGTCAATGCATCCTGGAATGCAGCAGATGATGGCTCATGTGTTTGAACCCCTGACGCTGAAGTAGAAGATCTGTATGGAGTTTCAGGCTCCTGGCTTTGGTCTGGGCAAGTCTTTTGTGTGTGTGTGTGTGTGTGTGTGTGGCCATTTGGCAAGTGAACCAGTGGATAGACGATCTCCTTTTATCTTTCCCTTTCTTTCTCTCTTTCTCTTTTTTAATCTCTACTATTTCAATCTGTCACTCTGCCTTTCAAGAAGAGAAAATATTTTTTTTGAATAGGAAAAATACTCTCGCTTACATAGTATCTCATGTAAGTGATAACCAAAAATGCCAAAGCAAATAGACTTTAAGACCTAAAAAAGTAATATTAGAAATTGAGTCCTGCTACATAATAATGAAGTTTACATTTTCCAAGGAGAAAGAATATTTACAAACATCTACGGATCTATTAAAATAACTTCAGCCTATATAAAAATCAAATTTTGTAAAACTACAAGGAAAAGTTGAGATTGTATTTATGCAATTATATATATAATTTACTACTATTTTATATTATTCTGTATGATTACATATATTATGTCCACTATATATGAATATATATCGTAGAAACCAAGAGAACTACAATGAGGAATTGAGAAAATCCTCACTAGTGTTGGAGATTTTTTTGAAAGCATTAACAAAACTGAGTGACCTGATCTTTCAAAAACAGTTAAGAAATTTTAGACAGGTATAGCAGTTAAATCACTGTTTCAGATGGCTGCTTCCTATATCAGAGTGCCTAGTTTGAGTCTCAGCTATTCCATTTCTGATCTAGCTGCTTTTGCAATCTTGGAAACATTCAATGATGGCTCAAGGGCTTGGTTCTCTGCCCCACCCCATGAGGAAACCTGGATTGAGTTCAGGATCCTGGCTTTGGCTTGGCCCAGCCTGGCTCTTGCAGGAATTTGGAGAGTGAATCAGTGGGTGCAAGATATTCTCTCTCTCTCTCTCCCTCTCTCTCTCTCTCCTTTCACCACATAATGAAAATAAATAAAGCTTGCATTTTCTAAGATTAAAATCATTATCTTACTTTTGTATTTCTCCATAACAAATGACTTGAATCAAGACGAATTTATTGTTTCACAATTGTGGGTGACCCAAGTCCAAATTAGTATCATTGTGTATTAATCATGGCTCCAGCTTTGTAAACTTAATGTTCTACATGCATATGTGAGACCCAGTAGCACAACACCATAAATCCTCTTGGGACTGACCTTAGTGCCTTCCTGTGTGGCCCTGTGTGTGCTTTCTCCTCTTGGAAAATTACACATTATCTTTCCAATGACACTTATCTCCTCAACTGTTGGCCTTGTTGTTTCTCTAATTTTCTACTGACACATGCCTCCTAAATCACACTGTGTCCTGTGTTAGCAGGGCATGCTCGTGTTGGAGCCTGTAGAGGAGAATCATTTCCTTGTCTCTTCTGCCTTCTCATGGTTGTTGACATTCACTGAGCTAACAGCACACCATGGCAGTCTTCAAGTTCAGCTCCTCAGATTTTTATTTGTTATGTGTTCACTTCATCTTCTCCTCTGGTTACATATCAAATCTCATCTTGTCCCCCTCTTAGAATGAAACTTGTTGTGGCATACAGGACTCACCAAAATAATTCAGATTCATCTCCCTATCTCAAAAATCTTAACTATTTAAAACTGTAAAGATCCTTTATCTGAATAAGACATCATTCACATGTTTCATGGATAGCTTTGGAAACCATTATCAACCTATCACAGCCTTCATGCTTAAGTTTAAGGGAGAAAATCTTCCATGGTTTGAAAACCATGTCCACAGTTACAGCTCTATCCTCTTGGACTCTTGTCTCTATATATTCTATGTCTTATTCTCTCATTTAAGACATCACACTTTTTTCAATTTAAGATATGCTCACAGAAACTGGAGAAGACACATGACCATGTGGACAGAGATTAGTGTGATCACAAGCCAAGGAATGCTGGCATCAAGAAGAAGCTGAAGGATGCAAGGAATGATTTTGACCTAGAAATTCCAGAGACAGCTTGGCTTGCCAATACCTTGATTTGGGCATTTTTGCCTCTGTAAATGAGAGAGAATAAATTAATTTAACTCACCAAGTTTGTAGCAATTTGTTAGAGCAGCCACAGGAAATTAATAAGATCAACTAATTGGGTAGGTGTTTGGTGCAATTAATTGGGTAGTTGTTAAACCCCTGCTTGGGATACCAGCAACTCCTGTAGGAAAGACTGCATTCAAGTTCCAGATCTGCTCCCAACTCCAGCTTTCTGCTAATGCACACCTGGAAGGCAAGGGTAATGGCTCCAATACTTGGGTTCCTGCCACTTTTTTTTTTTTGGTACACCTGGGCATTGAATTCCCATCTCACTGCTCCAGTGTGATCAAGCCCAAACTATTGCCAATATTTTGGGGAGTAAACCAGTAGTTTAGAATCTGCTGTCTCTCTGCCTTTCAGAAGAAAAGAAAACCAACTTACTTGAGAAAACACAATGCTCATCAAGGTATAGAATTATTTAATATATTTATTTGTTAATACATTTATTGTCTGCCTCTTCTAATTAAAATGTCAGCTATACTACAAAGAGATGGGATCTTTGTCTTCCTTATCTCAGTATTCCCAGCACTCACAACAGTATCCAGATCTTTTATAAAAGTGCTCAATAAATACTTCATGAATGAGTCAGTGATCCTAGATTATAGAAAAAAAACATACTAAGAAGTAGTTCTAAAGGAAGGAAAGACAACTCAAATATAGTACACATATTCTGTTCTCTAGAAGACAACTCTAGCTAAAGCTATACTGAATAATTCAACGCATTCAATAAACACACATAGAAATATTTTTTCTCCGTCTCCTCCTTGTTCATTGTTCTAATCACACAATCCTGATGATTTTATCTCATGAATGTTTCCCTATTCTCATGAATATAGCCTATTGTTTATCCTTAATATCACATCTGTATTTCAAGTTCTAACAATTTCTTGCTAGGATAACTAGTGATAACTGATGTGTGTGCCTCCAGTTCAAAGTTCTCAAACTCACCCTTCACCATTTCAATTATTATGTATCAGAAATTAGATGGTAACATGTTCTGTTGATTACCTAGCCATATTTTACTCATCTAATGCTTCCTTTCATTGCAAGAATTAGCTATTTGAATACTTGTGGGAACTTGATGCATTTTTCAGCCCCAAGGAATGGATTACTAATCATTTAAATCAATCAGAGGACTTTAAATTTCTTTTCATCGGTTTAATGAAAAAAGAGAGATGTGAATCAATTCTAGCCAATAGTGGCTAAATAGAAACCTTCAGTAGAGGAACACATGAAAAAAGGTTTTCTTTGCTAGTAGATACAGAGGACGAGGAAGAAATATCTTTTTTTAAAACTAATGTTCGCATTTGGACTGATTTGACCTATAGTTGGATTTAGAATATCAGAAGAACTCATCTACGGAAGGCATTATCAATAACATGAATTCACTATTGCTTCCTCCTCCTTCAATTAGAGAATCTTGTTATAAACCTTTTATTTTCAAGCTACCTACTTAAAGCTTTATGTTACCTGAAGCAGAAAGATATTCTGTTTCATTGATCATTTAAGTTCCCTTCCAAAGATTCTGTAGCAATTCTCTATCATGCACTGGATAAAGTTGATTCCTTAGCTTGCTACTCAAGAACCTCCATGATCTGGTATGTCTTTCTTTCTCTAGCCTTATTCCTTGCCAGTTCCTGTATTCTACATTATTGCCCTAGGAACAAGTGACAGTCCAAACTCTCCATCGTTTCAACACTTTCTTGTGGATTATATTATCTCATGACTTAGTAGATTTCCATCTCATCCAGAAATGCCCTGTACACATTTTTTACTTCGCTAAATACTACATTTATCTCAAAGAATGATGATAAAGCTTAACTCTCCTTAGGAAACTTTTCTTTTAATTATAGATTTGAAAAATGTCCACCTGTGAATGATTCCATACACTCTACACTTTCCTTATATCTTTGCATTTATTTCATCGTATTGAAATTTTCTATTTTTTTGTCTGTGTTTCCCTATGTGTTGAATAATCCTGCTTGGGAGTGGCCATGAACTATTCATTCTCTCTATGTAAACAATTGCCTGGCATATATCAAGGTGATAAAAAGTATTTGTTGAGGGGCATTCAAGATGGCGGAATAGGAAGGGAGCACATTGATATTCTTCGGCAAGACACAGGTTAATAAAAGTGGAGATACTGCAGGGTCAAGGAAGAGTAGGGGAAGAAACAGCAGAGGAAACTCTTCCGGAACTAGTGATTCACAGTGGACCTGCGTGGAGAGCGTGGGAGCCCAAGTTCAGGACACCAGCAGCAGACTCAACGCACCAGCGCTGGAACGCGAGGTGAGCCGAACCTCCATAGCCCGAACACCAGCGGGCAAGCGGAAAGAGGAGGCTAGAGGGAACAAGGCTTGAAACTCCGTGGGGAAAAGTTCACCAGGCTAACTAGAAGAGAGAGAGGAAAAAAAAAAAAGTGACCGAAACGGACACGAGTTTCTCTCTCTCCGCTCACCCCTCAAGGGCGAGCAAGACAAAGAGCAGGCGCCATTTTGGACATACGTCATAAGCAGGGCGACCTCAGGTCTGCACCAGCCCTGAGCCTAGCAGAAAAACCTGACTCTGGGGGGAGGGGTGAAATAACTGGAGATTAGCATCTAACTTGGCAACCCAGTGGGAGACTGCAGGAGAATTGGAGCCCACACCGAGGGCAGAGGGCAGCAGAGATTCCCTGTGTGGTCCTTGGGAAAGAGCTTCCAATCTCTGGCTCCTGTGGGTATATCATTTGCCTGCTAACTACCTCCAATTACATTCAGCTGTGCGGAATTACTTCCCTTTTGAATCAACAAAAGAAAGAGAGATTTACCACGCCTAACCTGGGAGTGTCATCTTGACACACCCTCAACCCTGAGGAACCAAACACAGCTCTCAGTCCACACCCATCTCAAGCCTCTAAGGCTCCACCAAAAGCAGACAGTCCACTTAATCTAGAGTCATAGTATAACAAGAAAAAAAAAAAAACACCACAGTGAAGAAACCAAATATTTCCAACATGCCAAACAACAAACGCAAAAACCGAGGTAACAAGAACAAGGAAGACACTATGATGCCCCCAAATGAAAAAGACACCCCAACTCAAGATTATGAAGATGATGAGATAGAAGAAATTCAAGAAGCGGATCTCAAAAAATTGATAAGAACATTAAGAAGTTCTCAAAAACAAATTCTTGAACTACAGAAATCCTTAAAGGACAAGATAGAAAATCTCTCTCATGAAAGTGAAATATTAAGGAGGAATCAAAATGAAATGAAACAACTAGTGGAACAAGAAATGGTGATTGTGACGAGAAATCATAATGAAATGAAGAATTCAATAGATCAAATGACAAACACATTAGAGAGCCTTAAAAACAGAATGGGCGAAGCAGAAGAGAGAATATCAGACTTAGAAGACAGAGAACAGGAAAGGAAACAGGCAAACCAAAGAAAAGAAGAAGAAATTAGAAATCTAAAAAATATTGTCGGGAATCTACAGGATACTATTAAAAAACCCAACATTCGGGTTCTAGGAGTTCCTGAAGGCATGGAGAGGGAGAAAGGATTAGAAGGCATTTTCAGTGACATACTAGCAGAAAATTTCCCAGGTTTGGAGGACAGAGGCATCTTAGTACAGGAAGCTTATAGAACCCCTAATAAACATGACCAAAAGAGATCCTCACCATGACACGTGATAATCAAACTCACCACAGTGAAACATAAAGAAAAGATTCTAAAAGGTGCAAGAGAGAATCGTCAGATTACTCTCAGAGGATCTCCAATTAGACTCACAGCAGACTTCTCATCAGAAACCCTACAAGCTAGAAGGGAATGGCGAGACATAGCCCAGGTACTAAGAGAGAAAAACTGCCAGCCCAGAATATTATATCCTGCAAAGCTCTCATTTGTGAATGAAGGTGAAATTAAGACTTTTCATAGCAAACAGAAACTGAAAGAATTTGTTGCCACTCATCCTGCCTTGCAAAAGATGCTTAAAGATGTATTACACACAGAAACACAGAAACATGGGCATCAATATGAAAGAAGGTAAAGGAAGGAAACCTCACAGCAAAAGATCACAGGAAGCTCAATTTCTCTTTGACATAGAATTACACTCTGATGCACTGTTAGAGCAATGTGTTAAAGTAATCTATTATGTTCTCTTGATGTCTGTTAAATTCTAATTATTCAAAAACAGCTGAATTTTTATTAAGAGCTATGGGTTATTTAACTATGTGCTTATTTTCAAAGACTTGAATAATCACCTTGTAACAATGATCAAATTTGGTCTATGTTATGTCATGATTTTAAGGAATCTTATTTCAACCAGATATTTTGGATTTTGATATTGGTCTATTATGCTATGTTATATGTGCGTACATATTGTATATCCACATGGGGAAATTTTATTAAGAGTTTTATTTTAAATGGCTTTTAGATAAGATTGTCCATAAATTTAAGCTGCTAAAATCAATCAAAGATACATTTTAATTTGTGTGACCTGAATCTGTGTATCATATGTTTTAAACTTGTTGGTAGAAAGAAACTAAAAACATTTTATACGGTTGTGCTTAAGTTTACTGGTTAAACAAACTACACCATCTTAGATATTTAAGAGGTGTTTTCAAATACATGATTCTTTAAATTTATAGAAGGCATTGGACCTTCTGGTAAATGTTTTATTAAGTTCTTATCTAAGGGTTGAAACGGTTTGCTAAGTATTCATGTAATATTGCTATTGTCAGCAAGTGATCTAGGACTTGCTCCCTCATTTCTCTATTCTAAGCCCAACTTGTTCTTTCATTTCTCTATTCTCTTCAAGGTAGGAAACTAATTCTATTATGAAGGAATCTGTAGGACGCACAATTTAATCTTTAGACCTTATAAGAGATGGCTAACATTTTTCTGTAATAGCATAGCCAAAATAAGAGCTTAAATTATAATCTCATAGTTAGATTCACATCGCCATCAGCGAAGTATACAGTAAGTAGAAAAAAAAAAAAACCTCCCTTTCAGACCAAAGGGAAAGAAAGTTTTAAAGTGAGAATATAATTTTCCTCATGGGCATTATCTACCTTAGAAAAACTACTACAGAACATGCCTGTGACTATAGACTTGTAGTTCAGGCCACCGAAGATTAGAGATGGGACATGGGCACTCCCTTGACTTGCATCCTCTGGTCTGCTTCAACAAAAACCAGGAGGAAAAGAAAGCTAGGCATCAGAAGCAATGGGTGGCAGGCCTATTAATGGCTGATCTGTACAGTGATCTGCCCTCAAGGAGACCCAACAGGCCAGTCCACTGCAGTGGCTTTCAATGTGGTAAGTCTGGGCTTCAGCAGAAGTCAGCTTGTGAAGAGCCCTGGCAGCTCTGCCAAGAGTTGGATCACTGGAAATGGACCTGCCCTGGAGTCGAAGGATGCCCAGGTCAGAGCCACAGATCTTATTGGCTCCAAGCTGAAAAGCCCTTCACTCAGCCCAACTTCCAAAGTGACCACTGCAGCTGAGGGGATGGTCAAGTAGGGTCAGCAACATTGCAGGCAGAACTGTAAATTTCTTGTTAGAGATGCCACCTGCCTTTACCTGACCAGCTCTCCTCCCAGGCCAGCCAAGTAATGAAAGTCAACAGAGTGCCTTCCCCTAGGAGGTTCACACCTCCCTTAGGATATACCCCATGTGAAGAGATAGATAGGTCTGGGCCTCTTAACTTACAAGGCCTAAAGACCACCAGATTATTATCAAGCCCCTTCTGTCAGGTTCTATTTGCCTCTCAATCAGAAAACTTAATTGTAGCTTAGACAGCACCTTTCTTAGCTCCTCTAATAATGACTCTGTCCTTTGTTCTAGACCCTGTCTAGTGCACTTGGGCCTCATTCCTTTGTAATCATAACCTCTACTCTACCACCAATGGCTCTACTCCCAACCTGTGTGTACTGATGGTCCTCTTCCCCACTTAATGCTGTATAATTGTTCAGACCTATTAAATGCCACTCTTAGGATCATTGGTTACTATCCTCACTCTGTCTTTTATGACCTTGTCTAAATATGATCAGAGTCGGGGAACTTGGAAGGCTTCCATAGCCTTGGCAACTCATGACAACAGCCTAGGGTGGTTACTGGTGCCATAAACTAGAGTGTCAATTTGTTGGGTCAACAACAGGAGCCACTGTGCGCTTGCTCCTGATGTGGGATCTCTGTCCTTAATGTACTGTACATTTTGATTTAATGCTATAACTAGTACTCAAACAGTATGTTTCACTTTGTGTTTCTATGTGGGTGCAAACTGTTGAAATCTTTACTTAATGTATACTAAATTGATCTTCTGTATATAAAGAGAATTGAAAATGAATCTTAATGTGAATGGAAGGGGAGAGGGAGCGGGAGAGGGGAGGGTTGCGGGTGGGAGGGAAATTATGGGAAGGGGAAGCCATTGTAATCCATAAGCTGTATACTGGAAATTTATATTCATTAAATAAAAGTTAAAAAAAAAAGTATTTGTTGAGCTAAACTAAAGTCAGACATGCACAAATCAACTAAATGTAGTAATTAAATGCAATTTTTGAAAGATTTATTCATTTCCTTGAAAGGCAGAGCCACAAAAAGGCCAAGGTAGAGGTTGGTTCACTCCCCAAATGGCTGCAATGGCTGGAGCAAGACTGATTTGAAGGTAGGAGCCTAGAGCTTCTTCTGGTCTCCCACATGGGTACAGGGGCCCAAGCACTTAGGTTATCCTCCATAGCCTTCCCAGGCCATAGCAGAGAGCTGGATTGAAAGAGGAGCAACTGGGACTCAAACCAGAGCCCACATGGGATGCTGGCATTGCAGGTGGTGGCTTTACCCACTATACCACAGCACCAGCCCCAAAGGCCATTTTCATAACCTTTTTGTGATTATTCTTTTTCCTATGTATTGAAACTAATAAAATGTCATGAAACATTCTTCAATATTTTCTACTCTGTAGTTATTTTTTGCTAATGAAATATGCTTTAATAGAGGGCATCTTCCTCAATTTTATAAAGAGCATCTGCAAAAAGTTACAGCTAAAATAATACTTGTTGGTAGAAACTCAAGATTTTCTACTAAGACCAAGATCAAGACAAGAATGTCCCTTCTCACCACTGTATTTCAACATCATCCTGGAAGTCATAGCTAATGCAGTAATACATAAAATGAAATAAAAAGTGTAGAGATTAGGAAAGAAGAAATAAATCTTTGTTCACAAGAATCAACAAATACTCCTAGAACTAATATGTGATTATGGTGAGGTTGCAAGAAAGAAGGTTAACACATGAAAGTCAGTTGTTTTGGGGGCTGGTGCTGTGGCATAGCAGGTTAAGTCTCCACCTGAGGTGCCCGTATCCCATATGGCCACCAGTTGAGTCCCAGCTGCTCCACTGCCGACACAACTCTCTATTAATGCTCTGGGGAAGCGGTGGAAGATGGCCCAAGTCCTTGGGCCCTTGTACCCATTTGGGAGACCTGGAAGAAGGTCCTGGCTCCTGGTTTCGGATTGGCACAGCTCTGGCCATTGTGGCCAACTGGGAAGTGAACCAGTGGATGAAAGACCTCTCTCTCTGTCTCTCCCCCTCTGTCTGTAATTCTGCCTCTCAAATAAATAAATAAATCTAAAAAAAAAGTCAGTTATTTTTCTACTTATTAACAATGATAACATTTCCATTAACATTTAGAAAACGAACTATGTGAATTAATGGTATAACTAGTACTCAAACAGTACTTTATACTTCGTGTTTCTGTGTGGGTGCAAACTGTTGAAATCTTTACTTAATGTATACTAAATTGATCTTCTGTATATAAAGATAATTGAAAATATATCTTGATGTGAATGGGATGGGAGAGGGAGTGGGAGATGGCAGGGTTGAGGGTGGGAGGGAAGTTGGAGTGGGGGAAGCCATTGTAATCCATAAGCTGTACTTTGGAAATTTATATTTATTAAATAAAAGTTAAAAAAAGAAAAAAAATTAGAAAAATGAAATAATTAGCTATAGGTCTGATAGAATATGAACAATATCCATGTGATAAGAACTACAAAATTCTGATAGATGAAATCAGAAAGCCCTATCCACATTCATGGATAGAAAGACTACTGATTGTCAAGATGTCAGTTTTTGCCAACTTGATATATGGATTTAATATCATCTCAATCAAATCCCAGCATTTTTTGTATCATCAATGTTTTCACATTCTTACTGCCTGTACTTAAAATGTACAACATGATGTTTTAATGTATTTATAGTTAGTAAAATGATTATTGTATTCAAGCAACTAGCATATCCACTCCACATAGTTAATTTTTTATTTTGTAGCAAGAGTACATAAAATGTAGTCTTTTAGCAGAAATTGTGAGTTCAATATAATATTATTAACTAGTCTCTAGACTAATTAATACAACAAATCTGTATCTTTATATCCCATGGCTTTCATCTCTTGGTTTTCTCTGCTCCCTCTCTTGTCCCTGTAATCACTATGCACCAGTTAGAATGGCTAAAACACAAAACATTGACAATATCAAGCAAAATTCTCATTAATTGCTAGTAGAAAGGAAAAATGGTACAACATGACACAAAATGGAAAAGACTTTTGTAGCTTCTTCTAAAAGGTCATCATACATTCCAGAAGTTGTGATCCTTGGTATTTATCCAAAAGGAGTTTTGATTAAAAAGCAAGCAAACAAACAAATAAAAAACAGGAGAAGCTGAGTGTGTTTTGTTAATTGTGACAAAGATGTTAATGATATATTAATAGGGAAATAGGGTGAGGGGTATATGGGAACACTATGTGTTACTACTTGACAATTTTTGCTTTGTAAATTTGAAGCTTCTAAAATATAATGCCAAAAATTAAATAATAAAACTTATAACTGCACAAAGAACCTGTGAACAGAAACTTACAAGCAACCAAAGTATTCAATAGAGGAAAGGAGAAACTACAATATATATAGACAACTAAATATTAGCCAGTCCTAAAAGGATAAGCTACCAAGCTGTGAAAACATATGGAGTAATCTTAACTATTTATCATTAAGTGAATAGAGCTAATCTGAAATGTCCATATACTATATGATTCTTACTGCTATCCTTAATTGCTATTTCAAAAAGGCAAAAGTATGGAAATCATAAAAAGATCAGACGTTGCCATAGGTTAAGGAGAAGCAGAGGAATGTCTGGAGAAAATATTATTTTTAGGGCAATGAAACTATCCTGTATGATTCTACAATGGAGGATACACAAAATTGTACATTTTTCCAAAACTGTATAAAGTAACAACTCAAGTGTGATGTCTCATGAAAATTATAAACTTATATTATAAAATTATATATATATTATAATAATAATTATTATTATTATATAAATTATAGGGTTAAAGCCGGCGCCGTGGCTCAATAGGCTAATCCTCCGCCTTGCGGCGCTGGCACACCGGGTTCTAGTCCCGGTCGGGGCACCGATCCTGTCCTGGTTGCCCCTCTTCCAGGCCAGCTCTCTGCTGTGGCCAGGGAGTGCAGTGGAGGATGGCCCAAGTTCTTGGGTCCTGCACCCCATGGGAGATCAGGAGAAGCCCCTGGCTCCTGCCATCAGATCAGCGCTGTGCGCTGGCCACAGCGCTCCAACCGCGGCGGCCATTGGAGGGTGAACCAACGGAAAAGGAAGACCTTTCTCTCTGTCTCTCTCTCACTGTCCACTTTGCCTGTCCAAAATAAAAAAAAAAAAAAAAAAAAAAAACAGAAAAAAATTATAGGGTTAAGATGTGTCAATATTGGATGCACGTTCATTGACTGTAAAGATATACCCCTGGGGTGAGGATGTTAATAGTGGGGGAGGTGGTGTGTGTGAGGAGTCATGGGGGCATATGGAAATTTTGTAATTTCTGCTCAATTTTGCTGTTAACCTAAAATTGCTCCAAAATATATTTATCAAACAGAAAAGAACATGCTATCGAATTTTAAAGATTTATTTGCAATAAGAATATAAGGAAGATCACAGCTTATATGCTGTCCTGTGAGCAAGATAAAAATGATCACCACATTAATACAGAATATAAATATTGTATGGATGTCATACCACGTGGTATACAGCTATACATATCGCTTCATTGAATCATACTATGTAAAAAACAATATACCTCACACTTTTCTAGTTATGATCAATGTCAGGAATCTCTCATTTTTTATATTGGTATCTCTGTTTTTTTAAAAAAAGTAATGTTTACATTTGAGGCGAATGTGGCCAAATGTTAAAAAATTTTTGTTAAATCTAAAACTTAAAAAAAATCACCCAAAGACAAGGATTTTAGTGGTCCTGATACTGCTGAAGGGAAGGATAGAACTTTATGGTAACAATTTCTTTTCTGTACCAGGTTTTAATTAAGTCCTTTTTCATGTATCCTGATAAATCCCAATAACTTCTTAAGACTAATATGCCTTAGTAGAATGATATATTTTTTTTTCTGACTTCTCTTTCTAGGATCTGACCAAAAGAACATTCTGATCTGCTTACTGCTTGTCAGAAGTGAAGTCTGCATCTTCAAAGAGAGCAGAGTCTGAGTCAGTTTCAGAGTGGCTCTGACTACAGCTTGGAAGCAGTTTGTGTGTAACTGTAGGGCTTCTGAGGGGGACTGTGATGCCAAAGAACTAAAAACTGTTTGAAATTTTAGCCTTTCGTAGAACTCCTCAATGACATGATACTCTTATGGATTTAGGAATCACATATTTGTGTTCAATGCGGTATTAGATGTTTAACTAGGATGCTAATAATAATAGCAATCAACAAAGTTAGATTTTATTCCTATAGCACCTATGGCATGCCAAATTTGAAATCATTTTTCCATTCAATTATTGTTTAAAGCTGTTGCATATATTCCCACTCAATTAGGGTCTTTTTGCTTCTTTTTTGTTAAACTTCTTATTTGGTGAAGTATTAAGCCTTTTACTGTAATGTAAATTTAAAATATGTTATCTCAAAAACTTTTTTAGAAAGGCAGAAAAAAGGTAGAAGGAAGAAGGGTAAGAGGAAAGGAGGGAGGGAAAAAGGAAATTTCATTATGTTCATAGATTTGTATCTACAAATCATACTGAATCTGTTAAGAATTGAAATTAAAAAGAAAAAAGAAAAAAATTAATATAATTTGAAGAATTACCATCTTACTTGATTTTGTCAACAATAGTATATGTAGATATTATTTTCAGTTTTGCAAATGAGGCAAAAAGTGGTTTTCTAAAATGCATTGCATTTTATTTATTTAAAAAATATCTATCCATTTGAAAATCAGAGAAGGAGGGAGTGTTACAGAGCGAGATATCTTCCACTCGCCAAATGGCTGCAATGTTCAGGTTGGTCCAGGCCCAAGGCAGGAGCCAGGAGCTTTATCTGGGTCTTCCACATGAGTGTCAGGGGCCCAAGCACCTGGGCCATCTTCTGCTGCTTTTTCCAGAACATTGGCAGGGAGCTATTTTGGAAGTGGACAGGAGGGACATGAATTGGCTCCTATATGGGATGCTGATGTAACTAGTGACAACTTTACCTCCTACGCTGCAATACTGGCCCCTAAAATGCACCAAACTTTATAACTGATAATTTGTGGAATTGGAATTAAAATATGAAGTTTTTCTGACTACGTGTTCTATGTTATTATTAACACTGAAACCTGTACTTTTTAAAAAAATTTTTGGTGGCATCTGAGAGTCAGGAGAAGCATGCTATTCTGTGTAGGCGCTTGTGCATTCAAGCAGAGATGTGCAGACAGGGGGGTGATCAGACTACTGTTTCTTTTTTAAAGAAAATGATGGATCTTTTTAAGCTTAAAAAGGGAAATCAGAGTGTAAAAAATGTTCTGAAAGAATGAGCAAGTATGTGTAGTCCTTCTTTTGTTAGAATTCCCAGGGTATACACACCTCTTTTTGGTATGTAGAGAAAGGAATGCTTTGACTGTTTTCAAGCCAGAAGTCAGGCTCATTTGACTTGGCTACCTTCACACTGCTACCCTGGTAACACATCACTTATCGCAGTTCAAAAAATTACACAGTTCATGAAGATTTGTCTTTCTATGCATTAAAAAAAGAAATGAAGTCATGGAAGGTGTGTGACTTCTTTGTGCCAGAATAGTTAGTGGGAGAACCCAGATGAAAGCCCAGGCCTCTGACTTCCCATCTACACCCCACAGTGCCTCCTGTGAGTAGGGGGAAACAGCTGCTCTTTTGTGAGATTCAGGCGGTCTCCTGTCCGGGCCTGAGAAAGGGACTCCTAGAAGGACTGTATGCTCAAGCAACATGTTGGCCTGCATTCCCATGTTCCCAATTAGCATTAATTGAAGGATGCATACGGAAAAAACTGAGTTCTTCCCAAAGCTCCGTGTTTCCTATCCCATGTAGGGAGTGATCTCTACAGAGAAAATGCTGATAATTACTGAAGTTGAGGTTGTGTATCATTAAGCTGGCAAAGCCACCTCTTGGGAACAGTTCCCTTTCCTCTCCTTCACCTGTCCCAGCTCAATTATGCAGCTTGTTTGCTTTCTCATTAGCAAACTTGTTAGCACCTTGCTCTGTCCCCAGAGGTGCTCAGAAGAAAAGTTTTGTGGGAAGGCCTTCCTAGCCAGATAAGTCTGCCTCCCATGTTTCCTTGTGAATTATTGAGGTATCCAGACCCTCCAAACAAGACTATGTGTGGTACTGATAGTTCAGCAATGGGTTTGGCCAAAGGGAAATGAAACAAAAACTAGCTAGTTAAATATAGTGAAGTTCAATGCCGTTGCCTGACATCTGAGAAGGAAATAACACTTAGGGCTTTAGTCATATTGCTTGAAGGTTTCCATGCTCTAATTGCGTTCAGTACAGAGGTGTCAACAACTCTGTTCTCATCTTACTATACAGAATTTCTACAGGTCCTATATATTGATACAGCTATTTAGTGCTCAATAAGGCCTATTATATGTTGATTGTTCTGCTTACTGAGGCAAGTTAGGACAGGGTGCACATTACCTGACTATTTTTTCAGATAGTGTCGTAGGGCTCTACTAATTTACCTGGACAGAGCACTAGAAGAGATATTTCTAACCTGCCTCAGTTAAGGTCAGATTGACTGACATTTAAAATTGCTCAATCTTGTTTTCTTTTAATGCATGATAACTTTATTCATATTTAGCTTATACATTTTTGTTTATAGTTATGTAAGAGCTAAAACACTTGGCATTCATACCTCAATTTTTCATTCCATTCAGATAAAAAGCTAGTAGTTAAATTCAATATCTGTATGTTTACACCCAAAGCATTAGCAGTAATAGCAGCAATATCATTTATTGAATGTCCAGTAAAATGGCTATAGAAGGTAAATATGCGGGAACTGAAGCTTAGAGAGGCTATGTGACTAGACCAGGGCAACAGAGAGAATGATGGACCCAGTATTCATGCCTATGTGATGGGAATGCGAAGAGGACATTCTGGACAAGGGAATATAGGAAAGATAAAGAGATGGGTTCAATAATTAGTAACAGTTTAGACTGAATGGAGAAGAAGGTACATAATGCAAGGTGTCTGGCATAACCAATCAATCCCAGGCAGACGAATCAATTAATTCACAAGCTTTTATTGGGATTCCGCTCCCAGGCAAGGTTACTCGGTCCCTACAGAGTGGGGGTGGGTGGGGGGTGGGGGGTGGGGGCTGGGGAAGTCGCACGTCAGAGGTTGGGAGGGCTCCTTTTATAGATACAGGGCATGGGGGTTAAAGGTTAAGGCAGGTCTGATCCTCATTGGTTGACCTTTAGGCACCCGTGAGGACCTTGACAAGGACTTTTCTTTCCCAGAAGTATAGGTAGGTACTCTCCATTCCCAGAAGTATAGGCCTTCTCTCCTTGTGGATCCCAAAGCTACCACATAAGTGACAATAAGTGGGAGAGTCAATTAAATTTTATATATACAGAAAATAGCAAGACCTTGTCGTTACCCTGGTTTTAACTTTCTTGACCTATAACACCTAGAGCTACTAAGAGAACCAGCCTTACTTTCCTGAATTGGCTAGTTTCTGAGTTAGAGACAGAAGAAACAGAAACCATATTAGTAAAACAAGGATTTCAGAATCTTCCCCAATGTCTCTATTCTCTGCCTCTCATCCTTAGGGGAAGTTTTAAAAGTGAGATACACTATCTCTAGCTCTGATCTTGGATCTCAACAGATGGGCCTGAGATCCTGTTCTTGTTGACTATTTACCTGGGTGCCCTGGATTGTGTTTCCTAATGCACTCATGTCTTGTGTCAGATCTCCTGCAATCCTGAATGTTCTTTCTTCCTTCACATAGATTTAACCACAAAGAATCTTCATAAAGATTTTCATATATATTAAAATGCATACATAAAAAACTGCATAACTTTCAAAAATTATCACAGCAAATATAGGCTTATCTTTCAATTCCATTGTCTACAAACTTTTTGAAGCCCTCAATATAGTTGCACAGCCCTAGCAAGATGTAGATCTCTTTGCAGAGATTAAAGAAGATATCCTAGAAATTATATGATCCCATATTTTCAAAAAAATGCAACAGTAGAAGAATAATATATTAACCAGATACATATAAAGCAGAAAACAGACTGGAATAGAGAATACCAATGGGGACTTAAGATCCCTAGCTGTTCCTTAAATCCTCTTTTCTCTTCTGGCTTTCCCTCCAATTCCTCTACTGAGATGATTTTAGTTAACCTTCTCACTTTTCCAGTGAATGAATTGAGGGCCAAAGAGAGAACATGATGGACCAAGGTATACACAGCTCATTACTGGGTAAGGCAGACTAGAACTTGCCAGGGACAGGTCACTGTGTGAGTCTTGAATACTCTATACATTTTTCTTTTAATATTCTTCCATATTTTCCCAATAATCAATTTTTACTTTTAATGTTTCTGGCTTGAACTAAAAACTTTCAGCTTCTTAACACCATTATAATCATCCTACCTTCTTTAGACTATTATAGTCTTTGTCTTCATACCTTTTTTCTAAGAGATCATCTAAATATTTATGTAGTACAATTATAAAGATGACTGGAATTGTAACAAACAGACACAAGTTCAACCCAAATCCACTAGTGGTGTCTGGATGACCTTGGCAAGTCTTTCTCAGCCTCATTCTTTCTGTCTACAAAATAAATGGCTGGCAATGGAATTCTGTTGGCAACACTTCAAGCTTAGGGAGCTTTGATTCCAGGATTGCAACACTTCAAGAAAACAAGGCCTGAACTAGGCTTAGATCATTAAAATCAAGAACAGAGAAAAATGTGTTGGTTTAAATTCAAGTGTTGCTGTTTTTTGGTTTTTTTTTTTTTTTTGGTTATACAATTCTGGGAACAATCTTAACTTCTCCGTAGTCATCTGTTTCTTCTTTTCTTTCTTTCTTTTTATTTTTTTTAAGGATGTCCACAGCAGCTATCTGTTTCTTTTTAAGAGATATTTATTTATGTAATCCAAGGCAGAGAGATAAAGAGATCACTATGAGAGAGAGAAATTTGGAAGGAGGGAGGAAGAAAGTGGAAGAGAGAGAGAGAGAGAGAGAGAGAGAGAGAGAGAGAGAGAGAGAGGATCCACTGGTTTACTGCCCAAATGCCCAAAACAGGCAGAGCTGGGTAAGGCTAAAATCAAGAACTTAAAATTCAATCTGGATCTTCCACATGAGAGGCAAGGACAAAGTACTTGAGTTGCCATCCACTGCATCAGCTGGAAGCTGGATTGAAGGAAGAGGCAGGATTGGAACCCAGACCCTCCTGTATGGGGTGTAGGCTTCCAAGAATCATCTTTGCTCTGCCAGATGTCTACCCCCATTTTTATATTTAAAAAGACTACAGTGATCCCCACAGCCTCATGAAAATTAAACAAAATACCAAAGTGCCTAATAAAGAAATAGGTCAAAAAACAAAATACATAAATGCATATCACTATAGCAGTAATCATGTGCACCCAGCTTTCTAACTGCAATCATCTGAAATACCATGACTCACAATTTATGTCTTTTGACAATTTCAATCAAAACCTGAGGTGGATCGCCATTTCATATACAGTTGCCTAGAAAACTGATATCAGAACAGTAAAGATGTCTTTACTTATTCAGGAAGCTTCAACAATTCTGTGTATGTACACAATGGTGTGAAAGTGAATATTAAATGAATCAAATTTGCATAAAATGTAGAAAACAATTTAGAACTCTCTAAACGATATGGTTTATATTTCTTCAATAGAAATGATGAAAATATGAAATACATCATGAAATAAATAGCATGGGGAATTATAAAAATAATATTGACAAGTTAAAAGTAGTGAAACAGAGAAAAATATAAAAACACACATGTACAATTTCCACAGCTACATTAAAATATTTTGATTTTCAGGATTTTAGCATTTGGAATTTTAATTTTCCATGAATGTGATTTTCAGGACTTTAAACTTTGAGATTTTATCGTGTCATATTTCAATAGTCCAGACTTGTATCTTTGGGGATTATTGTTAGCACTGCTCAGAGAGTTCCCTCTGTGATTACACAACCCGAGACTACAGTGTGAAGATGGACATCTGTGAACAAGAAGTGGGCCGTCAACACTCCTGGCACCTTGATCTTGGATTCCCAGCCTCCAGAGTGTAAGAAGTAAGATTTGTTTATAGTCTGAAGGAGTTACCGCAGCCAGAGCAGACCAAGACGGGGCGGATGCCTCGGAATACCCCTCTAACTCCTTGCTCTTCTGTTTGACATCCATCTCGTGATCTGCAAACACAGAAACACATGTTCAGATCACAAACTCTTCAGTACCATCAAAGCTAACGTTGAAAGATCTAGAATGTTCACGCAGGTTATCATCTAAGTGAAGCCCAGATATTTTTAAGAGTGAAACACAGGCCACCATTAAGTAGTTACACTGGTACAGCTGGTATTAACTAGAACTCTTGAGCAAGCCAAGATAGATGATGGCACTATGTCAGATATATTGACATGTGTTTCAATAGGTAATGCATCTATTATTAACAAATTAAAATAAACCATAAAGATGCTCGTGAAGGAATGTTTCTCTAACTTTAATACCCTTTGCCAGCTCCCAACCTTATAAAAGAAATGAACAATCATTAGTCTTTCCTACAACTCTCCGGTGTTTCTTCATGAAAAATGAGCAACTATGGATATTCATACACTTCTTCTAGAATGCCTTACACATTACTGGAGATACATCCTCATTTTGAGAAGTAGTTCCACAGTATTCCATTGTTTATTTTATCTAACCAATCCCCTATTGAAGGGCTCTTTGTTCTCACAATCTTTTGCTATTACAAACAAAACTAAAATAGACAACCTAGAAATGGATTACTGAGTCACTGAACAGTGAAGATGCAGTTTGCACAAATATTGTTAGTTTCTTATCCAAACTGTGCTGTTTATACCTTCATAACCAATGTGTGAAAATGCCTGTTTCCTCACCAGCAAAGTATGTTTATAAATGTCTGGACCTTTGTCAATTTGAAAAGTGAGAAACTTATCCTAATGTAGTTTAAAAATTGTACATATCTCTACTGTTGAAGAACTGTGTTTCTTCTTTTAACTATTTTTGAACTCTTTGCTTAGTGTGAGGTTAATCTGATGAGTATAAAATAAACTGAATGTAGATCATTGCAAAAAATTAGGAGAGAGAATAAGAGAGGAAGCAGGAGGAAGGGTGGGAGTGTGGGTGGGAGGGTAGTGTAGGAAGTATCACTATGTTCCTAAACCTGTACACATGAAATACAAAAAATTTGTTCAGCTTCAATAAATTTTTTAAAAAATCAATAAAATTGTGCATATCTTATAATAGCTAGCTCTAGCTAAATATCTTTTCACACATTTAAGTGCTCCTGCTATTTTATAAATGCCTGTTTTTGAGCCTATTTTCCCCATTGCAAATTAACCATTTTTTTAAAAAAAATCTTTATTATTTACTTATTTGAAAGGCAAAGTTACAGACACAGAGAGATGTTCCATTGGCTGGTTTACTCCCTAAATGGCCACAAGTTTGGGGCTCAGCCAAGCTGAAGCCAGAACAAGGAGCTTTTTCTAGGCCTCTCACTTGAGTGCAAGGAGCCCAGGAATTTGGGCCACAATCCACTGCTTTCCAAGGCACATTAGCAGGGAGTTGGATCAGAAGGGAAGCAGCTGGAACTTGAACTGGTGCCCATATGTGATGCCAGTATTGCGGATGGTGACAACCCACTACACCACAACACCAACCCCAAATTAAGCATCTTGAGGAAAGAGACTATATCTTATCCATTTCAAACCAGCCATAGTATGAAGTAAAGGAAATAGAAAGTGTTCCATTAATATACTTGATGAATTGGTAACGAACTCCCTGAGATTTCTCTTCACATTATTTTAGTTGCATTTTGTATCGGCCTTTCTAACTTTTTTTCTTGGAAAATAATATTACTGTTGATGGGCATTTAGGTTGATTCCATGTCTTAGCTATTGTGAATTGAGTTGCAATAAACATTGAGGTGCAGACAGCTCTTTTATTTGCCAGTTTAATTTCCTTTGGGTAAATTCCAAGGAGGAGGATGGCTGGGTCCTGTGGTAGGGCTATATTCAGGTTTCTGAGGAATCTCCAAACTGTCTTCCATAGTGGCTTTACCAGTTTGCATTCCCACCAACAGTGGGTTAGTGTGCCTTTTCCCCCACATCCTCGCCAGCCAGGAGTCACTGTGCACTTACTCCCCATGTAGGATCTCTGTTTTTAATGCATCGTACTATGCAAATTAACAGTAAAATTAGTATTCAAACAATATTTTATACTTTGTGTATCTGTGTGGGTGCAAACTGTTGAAATCTTTACTTAGTAAATACTAAGTTGATCTTCTGTATATAAAGATAGTTAAAAATGAATCTTAATGAGGCGTGGGATAGGAGAGTGAGTGGGAGATGGGATGGTTGTGGGTAGGAGGGAGGTTATGGGGGGAAAAACGCTGTAATACAAAAGTTGTAATTTCAAAATTTATTTTTATTAAATAAAAGTTAAAAAAGAAACAATATTACTAATAAGTATCCCAAATGCAGATGTTGTAGGGCAGTGGGCTGGGCCACCTGATTGCATCTCGCATTGGAGTACAGGTTCAAGTCTTAGGTATTCTGCTTCAGATCCAGTTTCCTGAAAATGAACCCTGGGAGACAACAGATGATGGTTCTGGTTGTTGGTCTGCTGCCAACCATGGGAGAGACCTGGATGGGTTTCTGGGCTTCTGACTTAGGCCTGGACTGAGGAATAATTCAGTTAAGACAATATTTATAAATATTTTGTACATTCCAAATAATATAGTGTCCATAATTTTTTTAAGATATACTTCCACATATGAGAGAAACCATTTGGCATTTATCTTCTGTGTTTCCTATTTCACTTAGCATAATCTCTAATTCCTTCAGTTTTGTTGCAAATGACAGGGCTTACTTCTTTCTAATTTTGTAAATGTATTTGTTTTCATTTTACTTGAAAGACAGATACACACACACACACATAGGGCAGGGTGAGGAGAGAGAGAGGCAGAGACAGAGATAGAGAGACAGAGAGAGAGAAAGATCTTTCATCCAGTCATTGATGTTTAGAAGGGCTAGGCCTTACAGAAGCTAGGAACTGACATTCAATCTTGGGCTCCAATATGGGTGGCAGGAACCCAATTACTTGAGCCATCACTTATCGCCTTCAAAGGTGTCTATTAGCAGGAAACTGAAATTGAAAATGGAAAGGTCAGGACTTGATAGGATACTGTCATCCCAAGACGCATCCTAACCACCGCACCAAATGCATATCCCAGGATTTCATTTTTTGTGGCTACAAATGGCATTTCATCAAACTAAGAAGCTTCTACACAACAAATACTTTTGTTCAAATATTGGCAGCCCTATTATGAATTGATAATCAAAATCATGCATTCTTCACTTAACATTGTAACATTCTCTTTTTGTAATTTTTTTCTTTTAATTAACATATTTGAAAGGCAGAGTTACACAGAAAGAGAAGCAGAGGGATATATATATATATATATATATATATATATATAGAGAGAGAGAGAGAGAGAGAGAGAGAGAGAGAGATCTTCCATCCGCTGGTTTGCTGGTTCACTCCCCAAATGGCCTAAAGTGCCAGGGCTTGGCCAGGCCAAAGCTAGGAGCCAAGAGCTTTGTCCAGGTCTCCCACGTGGGTGCAGGGGCCCAAGAACTTGCACCTTCATCTGCTGCTCTCCTAGGTACATTAGCAGAGGGCTGGATTGGAATTGGAGCAGCCAGGACTTGAACCACACTCATATGGGATACAGGCATCACAGGCAGTGGCCATACCTGCTATGTACAGCACTGGCCCCAGTACTGTAACATTCTCAGTTCTCTCTTTCACTACATCATGAATTTCTTGATAGAGGCATTGAGTTGTTTGTTGGTTTGTTTTTGCTGTTGCCTGCTATTTTGTTTTGCTTTGAGAAAAGTCATTTGAGATATATAGCTGGTATGCTTCTTCTCCCTGTGCTCCACTCCCTGCTGCTGAGGGACCCTAACTGAGAGACAGTCACACTGAGCAACTCCAGGGAGCTCACATCTAGGAGTCCCTGAGAGGCCAGCATTTCCAGGGAACATGAGTATAAGTAGCAGAGTGCCTTTGGGTAGAGAGGATGTCAAAGATGCTGTTTCAAGTTTTAATGTCATCAAAACAGGCAGGTAAGCAGGCAGGGGTGAGGAGCCTGAGCAGAAAGGAAAGTCACTGAAAAACAGCCTCTAAGAGGGCTTAGACCTTCCCTGGGTAAACCCTCCTAGGGTGTGGGAAGAAAACTCAAGGTACATCTTCCAAAATTCATGAGCTGTTTTCAAAAACTTAAGAGCAGCATAAATTATCTATGTTTCAACATGCTTAGAAAACAGTTTTATTTTAAAGAAGCAAGACTAAAGGAATTCTTCATCCCAGTGTGCATTGCTGGTTAATAGTGAGCAAGTTCACAGAGCCAGATGCGTGACTTCAGAGAAAGCTCCTTCTTGGGGGTTCTGATCTCATGGTTTTCTTTTTTGAGAATTCCTGGCATACGTCTCCTTGGAGGGACCATTTTCTGATAGGTGCAGCCATTGGACACCACAGACCTCAGATTTTAGGAACTACTCTGAGTTGCTTATTACTCATTTTTCCCCTCTTCATCATTCAGTCCTACCAGAATACGGTATAAACTCCACAATGTCTTTCTGAAAGAAATCTAAAAGTCAATTTACATTACTTGTCTCCCTCCTATACTGACAAATATTGCTAATTATTTAATCATTGGAATCTACAGGAGGGTAGAAGTTTTCTCTCTTGTGTTGGTTGACAGAGGAGGAGTGGAGAAATTCAGCTGCCCAAGTCAACGTACCACAACATTATACTACAGAAAAGTATTGCATTGGGTTCAACTGCTTTGGGTTCTAGTTTATGCCCTAATACTCACAGACTCTATGATATGAAGCCAAGATTTTCTGCTTTTCCTGCTATGGTTACTCTGTTACAAAGTGAGACACTTGGATTAGTTATTGTCCAGGTTTCTTTCAGGTGTCCCATTTGATGTCCTAGATACTACAGTGCTTTCTGAATCAAGGAAGTAGCTTGAAGTAGTTAATCTTCTGTTTTATTCTGTGTTCCTAGGAGCCATGGATCCTGTCAACCACACCTGGACCCAGAGTTTCATCCTTGCTGGTTTCACTATCAGTGGGACCCTACGACCTCTTGTTTTCCTGGGGACCCTGTGCATCTATCTCCTCACCCTTGCTGGGAACTTGTTCATCATTGTCCTGGTCAGAGCAGACTCTGGACTGTCCACACCCATGTACTTCTTCATCAGCGTCCTCTCTTTCCTGGAGCTCTGGTATGTCAGCACCACAGTGCCCACGCTGCTCCGTACCTTGCTCCGTGGGTGCTCACCGATCTCGTCGGCCGCATGCTTTATCCAGCTGTATGTCTTCCATTCCTTGGGCATGACTGAGTGCTACCTGTTGGGTGTCATGGCACTGGACCGCTACCTTGCCATTTGCCGCCCACTCCACTATCATGCACTGATGAGCAGACAGGTACAGCTTTGGCTAGCTTTGGCCAGTTGGGTGGCTGGCTTCTCAGCTGCCCTTGTGCCAGCCAGCCTCACAGCCACTTTGCCTTTCTGCTTGAAAGTGGTGCTCCATTACTTTTGTGACCTGGCACCACTAATGCAGCTGGCATGTGTGGACACAGGCTGGCATGCTCGAGTCCATGGGGCAGTGATTGGTGTAGCTACTGGTTGCAATTTTGTGCTGATTTTGGGACTCTATGGGGGCATTCTGAAAGCTGTTCTGAAACTGTCCTCAGCTGCTAGCCGCACCAAAGCCTTCTCTACCTGTTCCTCCCATATTACTGTAGTGGTACTTTTCTATGGTTCTGCTTTCACAGTGTATGTAGGTTCACCTGGGAGTCAAGCTGAAGGAATTGACAAGCTTATTGCCTTGGTGTATGCCCTTCTTACTCCTTTCCTCAATCCCATCATCTATTCTCTTCGCAACAAGGAGGTGAAAGAGGCTGTGAGGAGGACTACTAACAGAATCAGGACTATTTTGAGAGAAACCTGATGGTGTCTACTTCTCATAATCTGATAATCTGATTGATCTGCCAATCATATGACCAGTGTCTAAGTAAACATCAATAGGGGCGGACATTTGGTTAAGAGGTTAAGATACCTGATTCCCACATCAGAGTGCCTGAGTTCAATTCCTGGATCTGCTTTCAACTTTCTGCTAGTGGAGATCTGGAGGGCAAATGGTAATGGCAGAAGTGGTTGGGGCCCCGCCACTTACACGGGTGATCTGGGTGGAGTTCGTGGTTCCTGACTGTTATAGGCATTTGGAAAGTGAATCAATACATGGAAGTGTGTGTGTGTCTCAAATCAATTACAAAAAAAATTTAAAAAGAAAACCCAATTAAAAGAAACAGTAAGATCATTAGTGAAACATGTTGCAAACACCCACTGTTGCATTGTTCAGAATTAGAACATAGAGAAAAGGGAGTTATGATCTCTGATCCCATCAAAAATGGAGGAGAAGGGTCACAAGGAAGGAAAACACATCTGAATCACAAAACAAGTAACTGAATTCATGATTTAAACAGTGAAAAACAAGAAGATAAACTGAAACAAGGAGTGGCAGTATTTTTCAACAAGATAGAGTTCCTTGAGAATAGTTAAGAGGGTAGGAAACAAGGTTGGCAAAAGGGAAAAAAATATAGCTTAAAGAAAGTTTCAAATGCTAAGCAGTAAACCTTGGGCAAAAAGCTTATCAGCTGGTAGAATACAGTGGTCATGGGTTATGCCACCAACAGTAGCTTACTGGAGGAAAGGACTATAAAGGCAGGTGGCAGGAAACTAAAAATGATAATTTACTCTGTTGGGGGCAGAAGTAAGTTAGTGGAGATTGAGGGTGTTGTTGGAGTCCTTTTCTAATATTATGGAAGATACCTTAAGTACAACCTGGACCAATATCATTATGCAAACTGTTGAAATCTTTACTTAGTATATACTAAATTGATCTTCTGTATATAAAGATAATTGAAAATGAATCTTGATGTGAATGGGATGGGAGAGGGAGCAGGAGAGGGGAGGGTTGCAGGTGGGAGGGAGGTTATGGGGGGAAAAAGCCACTGTAATCTAAAAGCTATACTTTGGAAATTTATATTTATTAAATAAAAGTTAAAAAAAGAATAAACCCTAAAACTTTTACAAATCTTCTCCATAGAGTACACATAAGACATTGGCCTAGAAGATAGAGATAGGAACACAAAGTTCCAATGATGTCTTATGTCATGTCTCTTCTCTTACACTTTTCCCACTGAGCAGAATTTGAAAGTTATTTAGTAAACTCAATCTCAATACTTTAATTATTTGTAAATTTAAGGCCTAAATCTGCTAAATAATGGTCACATAATTACATGAGAAAGCGTATGGAAAGGACCCATAAGAGAAGGAAATAGACAGTGGAGATAGGGACCTGGAGTTGTAATCCTGCCTTATATCACATCTCTTCTCCCACATCTTCTCCACCTGTTCCTTTACTGAACACAGTTTGAACGTTATTAAGTTAAATCTCAATAGTGAAGTTATTTATGAAATTAGAACCTAGTACTGGTTAAAGAATGTTACATAATTGGCCGGCGCCGTGGCTCAACAGGCTAATCCTCCGCCTTGCGGCGCCGGCACACCGGGTTCTAGTCCCGGTCGGGGCACCGATCCTGTCCCGGTTGCCCCTCTTCCAGGCCAGCTCTCTGCTGTGGCCAGGGAGTGCAGTGGAGGATGGCCCAAGTGCTTGGGCCCTGCACCCCATGGGAGACCAGGAGAAGCACCTGGCTCCTGCCATCGGAACAGCGCGGTGCGCCGGCCGCAGCGCGCTACCGCGGCGGCCATTGGAGGGTGAACCAACGGCAAAAGGAAGACCTTTCTCTCTGTCTCTCTCTCTCACTGTCCACTCTGCCTGTCAAAAAAAAAAAAAAAAAGAATGTTACATAATTGAGAAAGATAGGAACAAAACCTTGGCACAGACTAGGCACTGTCTGGCTCTTGCACACCCTCCATTTTTCTCATCTCATATATATTACTGCTAACAAAAAATCAAATCAATAATATTTTTGTCTGTTCTATGCCACAAACAGTAATGGTTGTTTCAAATGTATTTTTTAACCAACTCTTTATAATATCCCTCTGAAGAAGGAAGAATCATCCCAATATTTACCTGGTTAACAATTAGAAACATTACTGGAATTGCAATAAAGAAGCACAGATTCAACCCTAGGTCTATACCAGCTATCTGGGTGACCATGGTAACACTTTCTCATCTTCATTCACTCAGTTTGCAAATTGAGTGGCTGGCAGCGTATGCCTGCTCATATTTCTTTAAAATTAGGGAGGTTTGATTCCATGACTGAAACACTTGTTAAAGAAAGTAGGGCCTGAGTGAGATCTGAATATCTAGAACAGAATAGGAAAGGCATTGGCCCAAATTCAAGTGTTTCTATTTCTTTTCTACATGAACATGGGTAGAAGAAATAATCTTTTTCTGACTTCAGTTTTGCTTTATTAAAAGCATCTATAACAACTATTCTAAAGACTTAAGAAATAAGACATACTAAGTATTAATAAATAAATCTGCCTCACCATCCCAGAGAAAAGACCATGCAATGGTTAAAGAATGAACTTTGAACTCTTTTTGCCTAGTTTCAAGCATTGATGCTGTCATTTATTTTCTGTGTGACTTTAGGAATATATTTAACTTCCTGGTACCTCAGTTTCCTTATCTGTAAAATGGGGATGACAATAGAAGTTTAGCACTATAAAAATCTAAATCATTATTAATTCAAAGTTTTGTCACATGTGTTTCTGCAGGGATGGATTTATTTCCTTAAGAATTCTTAGGTTTTTTTTTTTTTTTTTTTTTTGACAGGCAGAGTGGACAGTGAGAGAGAGAGAGAAAAAGGTCTTCCTTTTGCTGTTGGTTCACCCTCCAATGGCTGCCGCGGCCGGCGCAAGGCGGCCGGCGCACCACGCTGATCCAAAGGCAGGAGCCAAGTGCTTCTCCTGGTCTCCCATGGGGTGCAGGGCCCAAGCACTTGGGCCATCCTCCACTGCACTCCCGGGCCATAGCAGAGAGCTGGCCTGGAAGAGGGGCAACCAGAACAGAATCCGGTGCCCCGACCGGGACTAGAACCCGGTGTGTTGGCGCCGCAAGGCGGAGGATTAGCCTGTTGAGCCACGGCGCTGGCTAAAATTCTTAGTTTTATATATGTGTCACATTTTTATTATGTATACAGGGCCAGTAGAGTTGGTAACACTTCATATGAAGCATGTCATTTTGACCTAAGTTTCCAAGGCCATTTGTGCATAACCTGAGGTTTACTCTCTGCTTTTAAAAAGTCTATATTGTTTCCCTAAATGCCAGGTGCAATACTCCATTCTGCTGACCTGATAGATCTATTGCTTTTGGGCTCATATTCTTTTACTTCTGCACCTCACTTCCCTTAGACTATCCCTCCCATTTTTAAATTACAGGCATAACAGAAACTCCATTGTTTCCAAGAAAATGTTCATCTTTGCAATATTTTGAGTAACATTGATTAATAGCTTTGTGGTTCCCATTTCGGTAGATCTATACTGTGCATTGAGTGTTAGAGACTTAGAATCCTAATGTGAACACAGATAGTCATTTAAAAAGCTTAAGGCGGCACATACGTTGCCCTTGATTTCTATGACAGTGCTCAGTATCCACACTTGAGCACATGAATGCGTGAATGAATGAGCAAACTCTTGAGAGTCAATGAGTGTGATAAAATTAGTTGTCCCTCCCACATCTCCACTGTGAGTTATTCCCTTTTTCAGATTCAGTAACCCCCAAACCCTTCCCTTTCTTTCTTTTCTTTCTTTTTTAAAGATTTATTCATTTTTCACTTGAGAGTCAGAGTTACACACAAAGAGGAGAGGTAGAGAGAGAGAGGTCTTCCATCCGTTGGTTCACTCCCCAATTGGCTACAATGGCTGGAACTGCGCCGATCTGAAGCCAGGAGCCAGGAGCTTCCTCTGGGTCTCCCATGTGGGTGCAGGGGCCTAAGGACTTGGGCCATCCTCCGCTGCTATCGCAGGCCATAGCAGAGAGCTGGATCGGAAGTGGAGCAGCCGGGACTAGAACCTGCACCCATATGGGATGCTGGCGCTTCAGGCCTGGGCGTTAACCTGCTGCACCACATCACCAGCCTCACCCTTGCCTTTCATTCTGAAATTTTTTCTTCCTTGAAAACCCACTCCCACCCAATTTTTCTGTGTAGAAGACAGTTTAGGTTATCCTTAGTGTGGAGCTTCTCAACAGATATAAATAATAAGTGTTCTGAGTTATTGATCCTTCACCAAACACCATTTGATCAGACAGAACCAAAGGAAATTTAAGTCTCTGGACTCATTGCCTTTGGCAGTTTAGTAGGCTTTTCTGGTCGACTGGGCATGCCCTACAAATATCATCACTTTCCATAACTGCTATGATGTGAAGAAAAAAATAGTTTAAGAAACTGTGCCAGCCGGCGCTGTGGCTCAATAGGCTAATCCTCCACCTTACGGTGCTGGCACACCGGGTTCTAGTCCCGGTCGGGGCACCAGATTCTGTCCCGGTTGCCCCTCTTCAAGGCCAGCCCTCTGCTATGGCCTGGGAGTGCAGTGGAGGATGGCCCAAGTGCTTGGGCCCTGCACCCGCATGGGAGACCAGGAGGAAGCACCTGGCTCCTGGCTTCGGATCAGCACAATGTGCAGGCTGCAGCACGCCAGCCGCGGCAGCCATTGGAGGGTGAACCAACGGCAAAAAGGAAGACCTTTCTCTCTGTCTCTCTCTCACTGTCCACTCTGCCTGTCAAAAAAAAAAAAAAAAAAAGAAAGAAAGAAAGAAAGAAAAGAAACAGTGCCTTTGCGTGTCACATATTGGTGTAAGTGGCCAGCATGAAACCTCACTTTTGGTCACATGTCTCATGGCAATGACATTTGGATGGTGACTCTAGTAAGACAGACACGAGGAAGGAACAGCATCTGGGCTTTGGCAACTCCACAAATAAGCCAGTTTCCTAATTGAATACATCACAAAGATAAATCAAATAAAAGCTGAAAAAAATAAAAAAAAAGAAACCAGGGCTAAAAGGCAGCAAAATAAGACTTTCCAGTCTTTAGTTATGAGAAAAATAACATTCTATCATGCCTCATGTCTACATAGTTGGCATTCTAGACCCAAATATATTAGAGAGCAGAAAGAGGCTCTGTTAGGAAGTACCCTGGGACACAGGTATAAACCAGAGTGACCTTGGGCAAGCAAGGCACATGAGCACAATATACTACTTCATTTCACCTATATAGCTTTAAAGGTAATTCCTTTGCTTCTATAAATAATATGTCTGCAAGGATCAAAAATCAAAGCAAACAAAAGAATTTATGGGGTTGGTGTTGTGATACAGCCTACAACACAACAGCCCTTATGAGCATTGGTTCAATACCTGGCTGCTCAACTTTCCATCCAGTTCCCAACTCATACAACTGGGAAAGTATCAGAAGATGGCCCAAGTATTTGGGCCCCTGCCATCCATGGAAGAACCAGATGAAGTTCCTCACTGCTGTCTTCAGTTTGGCCCAGTCCCAGCCATTGTGGCCATTTGGAGAGCAAATCAGAAGATGTAAAATCTCTCTTTGTCTCTCCCTACCTCTCTGTAGCTCTGCCATTCAAACAAATAAGTAAATCCTAAAAAATAATTTACATAAAGAAATCTTGTTTCATTTTTCCAACCTATTTGTTTCTTTTTAAAGATTTATTTATTTATTTGAGAGGTAGAGTTAGAGACAATGAGAGGGAGAGACAGAGAGAAAGGTCTTCTGTTTGCTGGTTCACCCCCCAAATGGCTGCAATGGCTGGAACTGTGCCGATCTGAAGCCAGGAGCCAGGAGCTTCCTCTGGGTCTCCCATACAGGTGCAGGGGCCCAAGCACTTGGGCCATCTTCTACTGCTTTCCCAGGTCATAGCAGAGAGCTGAATCGGAAGAGGAGTGCCCATATGGATGTTGGCACCACAGGCAGAGGATTAACCTACTGCGCCACAGTGCCGGCCCCCAACCTATTTGTTCCTTTTTACTTCTCAGTCCACCCTTATAGGACACCCTTACTAGCTTTTTCTGATTATTACAGTGTTTCTGTATTTGCAAAAATCTAGAAGATGTAAATATTTTGTAATCCAGCATTCCTAATCATAACTACAGACCTTTTTCTACCTTTTCTTTTCAAAATAATCTTGGATATATGTACATTTTTTCATTTTCAAAAATAGCTTAAAAAATGTGTTCCATTGTGTGCTTAATTTAACAAGTCTTCTTCTTCCAGTCATAATAAGAACTGAACTGCAATGAATAATTTTGTACAGTGTATGTGTGTGTATATATATATATATATATTATTTCCTATACTGCATACAAATTTCTAGAACTGAGATTCCCATATTTCTGCATCAACTGATTCTAGATAAAATTTATGATTAACATGCTCATGTATTTCTGTTAGAATTATATTCTGCTCAGTTAATAAAAGTCATGACAAGAGCCTCGGGTGATCACTGACGTCATAAATAAGAGTATTAATTTTAAATCAACAACGGGAGTCACTGTGCACCTAGTCCCTATGTAGGACCTCTGTCCTTAATGTGTTGTACTATGCAAATTAATGGTAAAACTAATACTCAAACAATATTCTATACGTTGTGTGTCTTTGTGGGTGCAGTCTGTTGAAATCTTTACTTAGTATATACTAAGTTGATCTTCTGTATACAAAGGTAATTGAAAATGAATCATGATGAAGAATGGGATGGGAGAGGGAGTGGGAGATGGGATGGTTACGGGTGGGAGGGAGGTTATGGGGGGGGGGGAGCTGCTGTAATCCAAAAGTTGTACTTTGGGAATTTATATTTATTAAATAAAAGTCGAAAAGAAAAAAAGGCATCCAGCAACATTATTGGACACCATACACAATGATCCCTCTCCAATTCTGATTCCCAGGAAGAGGGATGTAGAGGTGCCAGTCTGAAGTGATTTTATGGAGCAATAAAAACTTAATTTCAATGGTCACTTTGAATAAGGCATAAAAATGTTCATTTGAAGCATCTGGGCAGATACCAGTCTATACAAATACATGAAGTAAAGATGAAAACAGGATATTTTGGTGCATGATGCTGTGAGAAATGCAGGAATTCGATAAAAGAGTTGCAACTATCAATCCTGGAGAACAGTCAGGTACTTCAGAAATGGGGTGTAGGTCAAAGGCTAGTTAACGTTGAAGGAAACTCAGATTTTCCAAATACTCAAGAAATTCTTCTAGTCCTGAGGCTACACTGAAACTCTCAAAAATACATGTTTTCTCTTCCTTTATCTTAAAAATCCCCAGCTCCCACAGGAAGCTTTCTTAGTTTGATATTAATATGTGCTGTTTTTTTCCTTCTTTTTGATATGTTCTGCTTGTTAATGTTTAATAGTTCCTCCTTTTATTAAATTTAATTTAGCAACTGCTTGTTGTCCCCACTTATGTTTCTGAGAAATAAATATGTTTGAATCTCAGAAGGACTCAAATACCTTAGTTCCAATAGTTAAATGTAGGTATTGGCCAGCGCTGCAGCTCAACAGGCTAATCCTCCACCTGCGGCACCAGCACCCCGGGTTCTAGTCCCAGTCGGGTTGCCAGATTCTGTTCTGGTTGCTCCTCTTCCAGTACAGCTCTCTGCTGTGGCCTGGGAGTGTAGTGGAGGATGGCCCAAGTCCTTGGGCACTGTACCCGCATGGGAGACCAGAAGAAACACCTGGCTTCTGGCTTTGGATCAGCTAGGTGTGCCGGCTGCAGTGGCAATTGTGGGGGTGAACCAACGGAAAAGGAAGACCTTTCTCTCTGTCTCTCTCTCACTGTCCACTCTGCCTGTCCAAAAAAAAAAAAAAATACAGTTATTGTGTTGCTTCTCTGGCTTCTATATCCACTCCAGTACTCACTCACAGGTGATACTCAGCTAATATCAGGGATTTTGATAAAAATATTAAGCATATGAATATAGAAGAAAACTACCTTGAAAAGTGCATTAGTGTCATAAGGATGGCCTGGGTAATAACAATGGTGGCAGAGGTGGCATAAATAATGGTAGTATTCCCAGTGGTAGAAACCTAGAACATTGCTTACATGATTTGACAGACAATAATTGGAAAATTGAATAAATGATAGTGGACATGTTAAAGGTAGGAGTTATGGTGGGAGTGATAGAGGCAAAGATGGGCAGCACAAAAGTGATGGTGGAACCCATGCGGGTTGGATTCCCTTAACAGGGAGGTTACTAGCAATGGATGAGAAATCTCCTTGAAAAGATGATTTTTAAGAAAATAAAATTCACCTGCCATCGGAACAGCGCGGTGCGCCGGCCGCAGCGCGCTACCGCGGCGGCCATTGGAGGGTGAACCAATGGCAAAAGGAAGACCTTTCTCTCTGTCTCTCTCTCTCACTGTCCACTCTGCCTGTCAAAAAAAAAAAAAAAAAAAAAAAAAAAAGAAAATAAAATTCACTTATGGTGCATCCAAGTTGTTATTCTCCGTGTATGCAGAAAGATATGCAAATTAAATTGTCTCTCCTCATGGAAATCTATATGAGTCTTGCAAGACATCCAGTGGCCCAGGTAATGCAATGTAGAGGAAATGGATTCCAAAGCCCCACAACCAGAGTGGCATAATGGAGACAAGTCATTTGAGAAACAGAGCTGGTCTCCTTCATCTCCCTGGGCCTGATTTCCTGCCTCAGAGGAACCCTTACTAAAAACCAATCACACTAAGCAACTCCAGGGAATATATAACCAGGAGCTTCTAGGAACATGAAATGTTAAGTAGGGGAGCATCTTAGGGTATAAAGGATGCTCAGGAGGATACTACAAGCCCTAATATAAACAGAATAGGCAGGTAATGGACAGGGATGGAGCAGAAGACATGAGTGCTGCTGAAGAAGACAATAAGAGGATATGTGAAGGAAAACTGGACATATTGATGTGAATGCCTACCTCAACGCTCACTCATAACTATAAAGCATAATGTTATTCACGTCTTAAAAGATTTATTTACTTATTTGAAAGGCAGAGTTACACAGAGAGAAAATCTTCCATCTGCTAGTTCACTCCTTACAAGGCTATGATGGCCAGGGCTAAGCCAGGCTAAAGCCAGGAGCCAGGAGCTTCTTTGGGGTCTCCCACATGGGTGGCAGGGCCCAGGCATTTAGGACATCTCCCTCTGCTTTCCTAGGCACATTAGACAGAAGCTGGATTGGAAATGAATCAGCCAGGACACGAGCCAGCACCCATATGAGGTGCTGATATTGCTTGCATGGTTTAACTTACTCCACCACCACAACAGCTTCTAAAGTTATTGATGTTAAAGAAATTGAGGTGATGACAGGAGCAGTGATTGGCTGATGTAAATTTGTGGCAAAACAAATTTAGAAAGCCAATTTTCAGAGAATGCTTTTTCTGTTACGCTATTGCCCTTCTAGACTTATACCACAGAGGTCTTACCTCATCAATTCGCTCTTCATCATCCCCTTTGAGAATTTCTGATGAATGTCTAACTTGGAGATCATTACTTAAAATTTACCCTGTCTGCTCACAGATCCTGCGTCTGGCTCTACAGTTCTGAGATTTGAGAAATGTCCCAGAATAATCATATTTTTTTCTTTTCCTATCTCTTTCTTCTTCAACCCATAATGAGGACATTATTAAGTTACAGAAAGGTTCCTTGAAGCAGCCTTTGGAGTCATGTTTTAGAAAGTATATACTTCTCTTTTCCACAGTTTGATACCAATGGTGGTTGGACAAGTACATGTTTTGAGTGGATATCTTAGAGTGTTGTGGGAAGTTTCATCAAGGACTCTAAAGGGATGAGCATGGCTATTTTCCTTTCTCTCATGTTTTCTGGTATCTATTTGGGATAAAATCCTGGGACTGAAGACTCCAGAGTGACAGTTTATACAATAAGGAAAGTGTTGATACATGAATTGGGGAACCTGAACTCCACTCCAACTCCATCAGCAACAAATGTTTAGCAACAGACTTCTGCCTTCTACTTTCAGTTCCTATTTTGCAAAGGGAAGGGAGTTAATTTGATAGTCTACAAGCTATTTTCAGGCATATGCATTCTATACTTTTGTCTCTGGAGCAATTTCTCAGGAAGAAGTAGCTTGAAGTAGTTAATCTTCTGTTTTATTCTGTGTTCCTAGGAGCCATGGATCCTGTCAACCACACCTGGACCCAGAGTTTCATCCTTGCTGGTTTCACTATCAGTGGGACCCTACGACCTCTTGTTTTCTTGGGGACCCTGTGCATCTATCTCCTCACCCTTGCTGGGAACTTGTTCATCATTGTTCTGGTCAGAGCAGACTCTGGACTGTCCACACCCATGTACTTCTTCATCAGCGTCCTCTCTTTCCTGGAGCTCTGGTATGTCAGCACCACAGTGCCCACGCTGCTCCGTACCCTGCTCCGTGGGTGCTCACCGATCTCGTCGGCCGCATGCTTTATCCAGCTGTATGTCTTCCATTCCTTGGGCATGACTGAGTGCTACCTGTTGGGTGTCATGGCACTGGACCGTTACCTTGCCATTTGCCACCCACTCCACTATCATGCACTGATGAGCAGACAGGTACAGCTTTGGCTAGCTTTGGCCAGTTGGGTGGCTGGCTTCTCAGCTGCCCTTGTGCCAGCCAGCCTCACCGCCACTTTGCCTTTCTGCTTGAAAGTGGTGCTCCATTACTTTTGTGACCTGGCACCACTAATGCAGCTGGCATGTGTGGACACAAGCTGGCACGCTCAGATCTATATTGTAGTGATTGGAATGATTAACATATGTGATCTTGTTCTCATTTTAGGACTCTATGGGGGCATCCTGAAAGCCGTACTAAAGCTGCCCTCAGCTGCTAGTCGTGCTAAGGCTTTCTCCACATGTTCTTCCCACATAACTGTAGTGGCACTATTCTTCGGCTCTGCTTTCATTGTCTATGTGGGACCACCTGGGATTCAAGCTGAGGGCATAGATAAAATTATTGCCTTGGTGTATTCTCTTCTTACCCCTTTTCTCAATCCCATTATATACACCCTTCGTAACAATGAGGTGAAGGAGGCTTCCAGAAGAGTGACCCAGAAGATTAGTTTTGCTTTGAAGAGACTCTAAGGATCTGTAGCATCACTGTGCATCCACTAGGTCATCACAGAATTAATAGAATTGGTTAGTTGAGTAAATCCATTAGTCAGCTAATCAATTCAATAATTTGTGAAACAGAAAATTAAATTAAAATGGATTGGGAGAGATTTGTAAATGTGGAGTTAGGAGAAACATGGTCTCTTAACATATTAACATAGAAGAAAGAATATATTAGTGAAAAACAATGAAAACCAGAATAAATTAGAAAGTCTTTATGTAGACTTAAGAATTTATAGATCAACCTATGTTAAGAGAATTTGATAGAAGCTAGTTGTGGGGCTTTGCTTACCAAAGGGTTCCTTGAAAAGGGTCAACAGATAGGAAGTGAAATTAACAAAAAGAAAAATATAAGGACACCTTGCATCTGAATTCATATATGAATTGTGAGCCATGAGGATAGGGATCAAAAAGTGTGGAACTGAGTTTTCATGGGAGATCCTGCAATAAAAGGATTTGTGAAGCCGGAGCTGAAAATTTACTCATTGATGGGGGAAAGCAAGATATTGGAATTTGGGGACTGGCTATATTAATGGTCTGAAGTGAATTATAGAAATGTTTACTGTACTGTGTTTTTGAAATCTTAGTCAAGCAGGAAACATCATTAACGTAATCCCTTGTGTACAAAACTAGCTCTGGAGAAGATATGAAAACATAGACACAATTTGTGTTTTCAAAGACATTACAGTTTTAGTTTTGAGGAATCAATTCTGTCTTTCTTTCTTTATTCTACACATGCAGAGACCAGGAGGAGCAACAGTACATCGAGTGACACCAAGGGACTGTCTTTTTTCACTTTGCAATGTGGGTATCTGTGGTGGTTCTAGGTAATGGAAAGCAGTGCAAAGGAGTAGCATGGATCAGCAAGAAGGGGATGTAAAAAGAATAAGTTAAATGTTACCAAAGTGGAGTCTTAATACCCTGGTCATCTAGTTGGCACTCCTCTGAAAGTTCTCTTCAGACTAGGTAAGGAACTACAGTATCCTCCTAGGAGATTTCATGTCTCAGAATAGCATGGCCACAATTCTACTGAAAATATCAGAAGAAAATTAATATTTGCGGTAAGAACTCTGGGCATCATTACTCTCTCTTTTTTAAAATAAATTAGACAAATGAGATTTTGGTTTTCTATTTTTGGATAATTAGGTCAAAATGTTTTCTTTGTAATGAAGGGATGAGTTGGTGTTCATTTTAGCTTATTTTAAGAGGAAAAATGTGTGTGGAGGAAAATTTGAGATGACATACATTGGCATTTGGTTCCTTCTAAATTCAGCAATTCCGACTAGGAGCAAAGACTGTTTAGTGACCTATGTATCAAATGGGGATGTTGTCCAATTTGTGTTCTTTCTGTGGGAGTGTACCCTCAAATAAACTTTCTCTGCTATGACATTTAAAGTGTTCCACTTAAAGGGAAACCAATATAATGTTATTAAGAGAAGATTAATCCTTAGGAAGGAAAATCAATTGTAGAAACACAAATCTGTGATCCTTTACCTTTTCATGTCAAAACTTTTTTTTTTTTTTTTTTTTTTTGTGGTGAGCAGTAACTAAGTTGAAGTCAGAGGATAAATAAAATACACAATGTTTGAAGACTTACTTAGAACAAATGCCACTCACACTAGGAAATCACTGAATCATTGAACTTGGGATTCAGGTGATGCTTAAGAAGTTATCTGGTCAAAATTCCCTGTCTTCACAGAAGATCAAGCTGAAGTCAAAAGGTGGGAAATATAACTTAACCAAGATTGCAGGGCAATTTAGAAATAAGCTGTGAATGGGATAGCACCAAGGTTTTCCATCCCTTTCCATTATACCATTATGCAATTTAAGCTCTCATTTTTGTTCTTTTTTCTTTTATCCAAGACAAGCAGCACCATGCAGCAGAAGGGGTGGGAATGTGGATTCAGTGAGCCATAGACTTCCTCTGGTGCCTGTCTTTCCCATAGAGTAATTCTGTACCCGAAGAAAACATGCTCTGCCATGGAAGTTTACAGGCTTTCCTGGTAAGCCTGTCTGCTCTTGGCCTCTTGCAACTTCTACCTATTGTTTCCCTAGAAGTAACTCTGAACTCTGTAGTTAAAAGAACCATCCTATACTCCTGAATAAGTCCATGGTCTCTGATTATATAGGAATCCATGGCTCCATAGACATATCTTTTATGGGTGAATGTTCTGTGTCTATTTCCTCATTAAATCTCCTAGAGCAGGAAAATGGATAAATGTCTTTCCAAAATGAATTGATAGGGAGATTGTAAACTTAGTCAAAAAACAAAGAAGATCTTATCATGCAGTATTATTATGATAAAGGACATCCTTTAAATTATGCGGTAGACCTAATGAAGTATGAAAAGCATTTCTTTCAAGATCAAGAACAGAACAAGATTAATGACAACGCAACTTCTATTTAATATTGTACAGGCTGTACTGACTAATGTAGCAAATAAGCAAAAACAGAAAAGTATAAAAAGAAAAGAAATTGAAAGTATCAAAATTGGAAACAAAAGAAATCTGGCACTAATTGTAGATGGTTTTCTCATAGTATTGAAATATAGAGAACCACAAATAAATTATTAGACTCAATATGGGAGGTGGACAAGCATAACACCATCAAATGAATAAAAAGTCATTTGCATTATTATTTAGTAGAAACAATCAGAAAATATAATTAAAGTAATGGCCTTTATAATAGAATATATATGACCCATAGTACTGAGCAAATGAACCTATCTGACGTTTATTGGACTTTTCACCCAACAGATACAGAATACACATTCTTCTCATTAGCACATGGAACATCTTCTGGTGTAGACCATATCAGGGCCATGAATAAAGTCTCAGTAAATTTAAAAATATTCAATTCATGCCATGTATCTTCTCAGACCACAAAAAATAAAAGGAATCAACAACAACAACAACAAAAAACCAATAGAACATTTAGAAATGTATGGAAATTAAACAACATGCTACTGAATAACCAATGGGCCATTGAAGAAATTAAAAAAGGAAATAAGAAAAACTTTTTTCAATGAAAATGAAAAGACAATATATCAAAAACTGTAGGATATAGCAAAAGCAGCAAAATGAGGGAGCTTGTAGCACTAAGTGCCTATGTTGAAAAAAGAAAAGTCTCAAAAAATGATCTAATGATGCATCTTGAAGACTTACAAAAGCAAGAACGAATCAAACTCAAATTTAGCAGGAGGTGAGAAATAATAAAGATCAGAACAGAGATAAATAAAATGAAACAAAAATGTACAAAATATCTATAAAACAAAAGGTTGGGTTTTCTGATAAGATAAATAAAATGAAACTCTTAGACTAGTAAAGAAAAAGAGCAAAAACTAAAATAAATAAAATTAAATATGAAAAATGAGACATTAGAACCAACACCATTGAAATAGAAAGGATCATAACAAACAACTATGAAAAACTCTATCCTAAAAGAACTGGAAAACCTCAAAGAAATAGAAACATTCCTGATACACTGTATAAAATGATATACATTGGTTTCAGAGACACTTTTAATTTGTTTTAAGATTTCTGCACACTTGGGCAGCAAGGAGAAAGTAAAATGTTATTATCACTTCAGAAATTAAATTCTGAATTTTTAAATTTTTCTCCCTTGCCAAAGAAAGACCAAACTTTGTTATTTGGAGAACAATTGAATAATAGCAAAAATAATTTATAAATTGTTCTTAGTTTTTAATACTAGCTATGCTTTAGGGCCTTCCAGAATCTTCTAAATAATGTTTTACAACTAAGGGGAAACATGTGGGTTTCTATTCCATTTGCACAATAAAAATTAAAAGCAATGTTGTCCTAACTTCTTTGAGTGGAAAGAAAACACATTAGTTCTGTTCTTAGACTGACTGCCGAGCAAAGTTAAAGTTAGTCTTATTAATCTTTATCTAAGAACTTTGCTTCAGTTTGTTAGTATGCCTGATTGTCTAGTTTACATTATTTTATATAATAATGTTTTATGCTTTTTCATTGTTAATAATTGAGATTTCTGGATACTTAAAAAGTTTGTGTAAAATGGAATTAAAAGATTAATTCATTTTGGTGCACTCTCTGTCTCTCTGTATCTGCCTTTAAAATTGGAAAAAAAAAAACCACTATAATTTTTGCATTTTATCTTAACTCTCACAATTCAAATTTATATATAATAAAATATGGATTCAAAAATATCAATGACTGCTTGAGGGTATATAGATAATTAGTAATGTTGGGGGACACAATGGATCCTTTACTTGGGGGTGTCTCCAAATAATGAGCCTCAAATGGGAGCTGCTTAAAGAAAAGCTTCATTTATTTATGGCAAGTAAAGGAGGCAGTAAGGACTCCTAGTCCCCAAAATAAATGACCTCACTAAGAAACAGTTTCCTACAGATTTTATAGGAAGGGTTGAGGGGTGTCTAGCATGTAGAAAAGGGGGAAGGGGCGGGCCCTGCCTGCTCAATGCACATTTTTAGAAACTTCGTGTTCAACATTTGACTCGTGCTGATTTGCAGATCTAATTGTTTCCTGTTTGTGGTGGCCTGGTTCCCTGTGAGTATAGTGAAGCAAGATAAGCTTACTTGGAGCATCATCTGAAAAACAAGCTCAAGAGATGAATGATGTGAGCTTCTCTGCCCTAGGTCCAGTATTCTACTTGAGAAAAGATCCCACACTCTTGCTTGCTGTAGTGGTGAAGAGCACAAGCCTCAAGAGGGGCTATTCTGTGCATGTGTGCCTCTGATCACTATCAATACTTCTGGAGACAGTGGAGCTTCTGAGTGCTGATCCTGGGCTCTGGAGTCCTAATCCTAATTTTGATTCCTAATCCTGACATGGGCCCCTGTGTGACTTTTGACTCATTATCAAAATTTCTGCACTTCATCTCCCTCAAATAGCGACCAAAGGAACATTGTAAAGCAACTGAGAGGATCACATTAATTAAACCATGCATTGTGCTTAGAATGACATGTTACTTAGCAAATGCTCAGAAAATTGAGTTTTCAGTTGAAGTCATGATTCAAAATAAGATTTTTGAGGCTCTGCAATTCATGTTCTTATTTTTTTCTCATAATAAACAGTTTTATCTGAGAAAGTTCTTCAAGGAAGAATGATTTGGGTGGGATCAGTCATCTGACTGGGAAAAGTAATTGAGTGAAAAGATGAAGGGAAATACAGAATCTCTTTGGAGATCTGAGGCACCTGAGAGTGCCTGAGTTTGTAGGAACAGTGGTAGGAAGACTGGGGTGACGTTCTCAGAGCCATAACACAAGAATCTGTGTTACATTACTAGAGGTGAGGGGTAGCATAAGGACGGCAAGATTTGTAATGAGGTAGCATGCATTCTCTGAACCCACCTCCCCCGATGGGGAACAGAATCAGCCTGTCTCCAAGTGTCCTCCCAGGAGCCAACCCTGAATGTGACTGTCACCTTCCTCTGAGTGTTAGAGTCTTCCCTTCCCTCTGTCCCTAGTGACTTGAAGCAGTCAGTGATAGCTCTGGGGACTCTGTGGGGATAAGACATACTTAGAAGGAAGAAAGGCTCTCAGATCCCATCTCAACCCACCCTCTACAAGTACTGAGTCAGGCAAGATCAAAGCAGACACTGAATCATGTTCGCTGGTTGGTAAGGTGAACTGGGGGCTACAGTAGCAAATGAGGGTCTTAAAGTGGGATTGATAAAAATGGAACTGAAAACAGATATTATTTTGGTGTTTAGAGGAAAGATGGCTTAAATAGCTGGGCCTTGTAATATCTATCTCTGAGAATCTGGAGAATTAGATTTGGAAGAGAATTCAAAGGACATTTTACTCACTGTATTCCCCATGTGATACTTAAATTCGTTATACAACCAAAAGACAATGGAAATGTGTGAGCAAATCTTTGAGAGTATTGGGAGACAGGCAGATTTCCTGTGTGCTGCCACAAACTGGCTAGGCGTTGGCATGGGTGGGTAGAAAGCAGAGGTTTCACAGGAGCCCTGAGTTAGAAGGTCTGATGTGGAGTTACAGCCTTTCAGGAGCAGATGCATGTGAAAAGACTTCACAGCGGGAGAGAGGACTTTACACAGGTTCTTTAAATGGGTGGTTAAAGACACTGGGTAATGCAAAAGTTTCTAGAAGTCTTCTGAGTGTTCCTAAAATTATCTCACAGAAGTGCTAATCTGTGGAAAGGGGAAGCATCAATAACAGTTCTTTGTGCCTAAAAGATAACCAAAACATTTCTTAAATTTAATGTCTCTGAGTCAGTGGGAATAAGGAAAGTGAGGCCAAGCTAAATTTCAGGTACTCATTTGTTTGGATGGCTTGAGCTTGAGATGCTGCAGGGACAAGAAGGATGTATTCAGGTGTAACTGAAATAAAAAGTGACTTAAATTGAAATTAGAAAAAGAGGGGCCGGCGCTGTGGCACAGTGTATTTTAAGCCCTGGTCTGAAGTACTGGCATCCCGTATGGGCACCGGTTCTAGTCTCAGCTGCTCCTCTTCCAGTCCAGCTCTCTGCTGTGGCCTGGGAAAGCAGTAGAAGATGTCCCAAGTCCTTATGCCCCTGCACCCGCGTGGGAGACCCAGAGGAAGCTCTTGGCTCCTGGCTTCAGATTGGCACAGCTCCAGCTGTTATGGTCATCTGGGGAGTGAACCAGTGGATGGAAGACCTCTCTCTCTGTCTCTACCTCTCTCTGTAACTCTTTCTTTCAAATATATGAAATAAAAATCTTTAAAAAGAAATTAGAAAAAGTTATTTCCATTAGAGAAACATTAATTATTTCACAGTTCTCTGCATTATTGCTCCTGGCATTAGTAGGGGGACATGTAATAATTAAGTACTACATTCATTCTCAAAGATTTTACCAATTTATGGATGACATGCCTGGTAAAAAGGCAGTAACTCCATGATAAGTGGACAGTGTAAATGTTATGAGGACATGGAAAGAAGAAGTAAGTAGCTGTTTTCTGGAGCAATTAGGAAAGTTCATCATTAAGGAGCTAACATTTGACCTGATTTGAAATGTGAGAAGCAGCTCTCACGTGAGGAAAGGAGGAAGAGCGTTAACCCAAGAGCACGTGATCAGGAGGTTGTGTGGAACTAGAAACGTCATGAGGCAACCATTTCCATTTTAAGGTATCTGTCTTTCAGAGGGGTGAATGCACTCTTTCTTCAGAAGAGAAGAGATTTAAGAAGAATCCTTGATTATTACTTGTTTTGAGTGAATTTAGAAATATCAAAACCCAAAGTTTGTTTCTATTACAGGGCACTTGGATTTGGGAGGAATGTGTAGAGTGGAGTGAGTGGTGTAAGTTGTAGGGAAAATATTATCCTGCTGCTGACTAATTAGTCTGATTAAAAACCTTTTACTGACTATCTTTAGTATGATAATGATTATGCCATGGGTTAGGATGACAAAAATAAGCTTGAGACTACAGTTTGTCAGTATGTTGCCTGGAGCTGGAGATCCCTTTTCAAATGTGGCGTGATATACACAGGGTATGGTGTAACTTGCACTGGCCACCAGTTTTATACATTTAAAGTCATACTGTGTTCTTTCTTTTCATTTCTGTTTTCCTTTCTTTTTGTGTCTGCTTCACATTGTGCTTGAAAACAACCAGGATGTCCAATTTTTTTCCTTTGGTATGAAATTTCAGCAAATCAGCACTGCATCCCTCACCTGTATTCATGTGTTTTTTGAAAATAGGAGGTTTATACTTACTGCCATTTTATCAAGGTTGTTTTTTAAATCTGCATTATCTGAGTGTGTTAGCCATTACAGTTCATCTTCTATTAGGAACCCAGATGGCAAATTCACACATTTACTTCTGAGCTTGAGATTGGAATACATTTCAGTAATGTTTTAAAAATTGACATCTGAACACATGGTTTATTTATAAACATCTCTCAGTGACGCTCACACCTTTTGGGTGAGTTTTCCTAGCTCTCTTCCTACACAGGAGAATTTGTGTTTCCTTAATTCAAGCTGCTTGCTGCTCACGGCTGTGCTTTTTGTCTGAGAAGCTTGTTTTCTTCATGTATCCAGCTGACTCCTGTTCTTGGAAAACTCAGCTCAAGAGCTTCTCTTGAGAAGTCTTCCTTAGTCTTCTCAGTCTGAGAAATGTTACCCTCCTTTGAGAGTCTGCAATATCCTGTACTTCACAGGCTACCTTAAGATGACTGATTTATGCATTTATTTTCTTCTATGACAATGTAAGCTCACTGGTGGCAAGGAACATACATTGTTGAATTTTGAATTCCTTATGCTTGACACATAATTTTTCAATAGGTTTGTGTGGAGGTGAACTAAATAATAAAATATGCTGTTGCATGAATCTCAAGTACAAAATTCACCTCTGAAGACTTGACTGAAGATAAAGCTATGACTGGGTTGAAGAGACAGAGTGTTTTAGGGGAAGGCCATGTAGTAGAAACAGCATGGAGAAAGAGAGCAAAACTTCAAATTTGGTTTATGTGATGTAGTTTCCATTTGAAATAGAGATATGTAAGAATCTTCCATTCTTTCCACCATGAGTTTTCTCATCTGGAAAATAGACATAGTGATGGCACTTATTTCATTGGCTGCAAGAACATTAATATATTGAATGCAAAGCACTTGGGAAGGTGTTTGATGCATAGTACATGCTAATATGAAGGGACTTCATAATATGGAAAATGGAATGAAAGGATAAATTTATTTTGGTGCAAAAAATTGCTGAATCCATGTATAGATTTTTGATGGTATGCATTCTCCATGAAATTTTTGGAGAACTCTCATAAGAATTATCCATTATTTTTATGGTAGAATTAATAATAGCATTAGTAGAAATGGTAATGAATGTGGTGTGGTGCTGGTTTGAGAGACAGGAGAGAAATGGAGTTTTGACTACCACTTTAATTCATTTTTTTCTCCTTTCAGTCTCCACTTCAGCTTCCCATGGAGCAACACAACGAGTCAACCTTGACTGAATTTGTGCTCCTTGGTTTCCCCAATGTGGGACATGTCAAGGGCTGGCTTTTTGTTTTGCTGCTCATGGCATACCTATTCACAATCTGTGGCAACCTGCTTATCTTCTTGGTCATACGACTGAATGCAGCCCTCCACACACCCATGTACCACTTTGTCAGTGTTCTCTCCTTCTTGGAGCTGTGGTATACAGCCACCACCATCCCCAAGATGCTGGCTAATCTTCTCAGCAAGAAGAAGACCATTTCTTTTGCAGGATGTCTCCTTCAGACTTACTTCTTCCACTCCTTGGGGGCTTCTGAATGCTACCTTCTCACAGCCATGGCCTATGACCGCTATCTGGCCATCTGCCGACCCCTCCATTACCCTGCAATTATGACCACAACACTCTGTGCAAAGATGGCTGCTTGTTGTTGGACTTGTGGTTTCCTATGTCCCATTTCTGAGGTTATCCTTGTCTCCCAGCTCCCTTTCTGTGCTTACAATGAAATACCACACATCTTCTGTGACTTCCCACCTCTGCTGAGCCTGGCTTGCAAGGACACATCCACTAATGTCCTGGTGGATTTTGCCATCAATGCCTTCATCATCCTCATCACCTTTGTCTTTATTATGGTCTCCTATGGGAGGATCATTGGGGCTGTGCTGAAGATAAAGACAGCAGCAGGAAGGAAGAAGGCCTTCTCTACATGTGCCTCACATCTCATTGTGGTGCTCATCTTCTTTGGGAGCATCATCTTCATGTATGTGCGGCTTAAAAAGAGCTACTCACTGACTCTTGATCGGACACTTGCTGTAGTCTACTCTGTGCTAACACCTTTGGCCAATCCAATTATCTACAGCCTTCGTAACAAAGAACTCATTAAGGCCATCAAGAGGACCCTCTTCCGGAAAGGGGAAAAAACTAGTCCCGTGCACCACTGACTTTCTACAGAGGTCCTTGCTGCACTTTAAGGTTCACTTCATGATTGTTTTATTCAACTTTAACCTAAACTTAAATATTCTCCCCATTGTCACACATATGTGGAATCCCATCTCCTGTCACCTTCTTGAAGACTTTGTTTTGTTACATTTTCTTCTGTTTCCTTGACCTTTGCCGTTTCTATTTGAAAAAAAGTAAAAATTGTTTATTTTTATTCATTTGAAAAGGAAAGAAAGAGAAAAGAATGGGAGAGAGAAAGAGAGAGCCTTCCATCCACTAGTTCACCCATGTAATACCAGGCCAAAGCCAGGAGCTTCAAACTCTGTCCAGGTCTCCAACATTGGTTTCAGGAACCCAAGTACTTGAACCATCTCCTTCCATCTCCCAGGGTTCACATTAGCAGGGAACTGGAATCAGAAGAGATGTGAAAACTCAGACTCAGGCTCTTTGATACGGGATATGGGCATCCCAAGTGACATTTTAACCACTGCACCCAACGACTATCCCAACTCTAGATTTTTTATTTGATCATTGGTTTAATAATTCCAGAATACCTTAGTTTTTCCATTTTTTAACAAAGGCAAATTATCTCCTTAGCCACATATCCCCATCCAGGTAGAAGTCAATTTCTCTGACCCTTTTTCCAGTCAGTCATCCCAACATAACCTATTTCTGCATCCTCCTCACCTCTCATATATTTTTTTGACTCATTCCATTCTGGTTTTGGCTCAGACCTTCCATCTGATATTTGGCTGAAGTTATTAATGTCCTCTCTGATCCCAAATCCATTAGATCCTTCTTCTTTTTTTTTTTTTTTAGATCATTGGCACATTTAAAAACAGATTTATTTATTTATTTGAAAGTCAGAGTTAAAGAGAGAGAGATAGACAAAGAAAGAGAGAGATCTTCCATCCACTGGCCCACCCCCCAGATGGCCACAATGGCCAGGGCTTGGTCAGGCTAAGTCTAGGAACCCAGAGCTTCCTCTGGGTTTCCCATGTGGATGGTAGGGCCTCAAGCACTTGGATCATTCTTCTGCTGCTTTCCTAGGCTGTTAGCAGAGAGCTGGTTTGGAAGTGGAGCATCCTGGGCACAAATTGGTGTCCTATCATAGAATGCCAATGTTGCAGGCCACAGCTTAACCTGCTGTGCCACAATGCTGGCTATCCTTGATATATTCGACCAATCTTTCTTTACTCCTGAAGAATGGTTTCTCTTAGTTTCCATGACATAATATCCTTATCTCTCTAATACATTTTTCTATAATTTGTCCTATAGCATTATCTCCTTAAGTCCCCTGGATTATTTTTATGGCTTTAAATACCATCCTGATCTATGCCAACAGCTCTTGAGTTTATTCTCCACACCAGGACTCTGTTCTGAGGTTTTGACATATTTCCAAACATATACTTGAAAGCACTACATGAATGTCTCAGAAGAATTTAAAATCTTACAAGTCAAACATGAAATCTTTAGATTTTAAACTCTGGAAAGTTTATGCTATTGTTTCCCTGTATTTATGCCAGGTATTTTAATATTTTATTTTTTATTTGAAAGAGAGAAAAAGGGTGCACTCTCATCTACTGTTTTTTTCCCCAAATGCCTAGTTAGCTGGGTCTACACTGAGGTTGAAGTTAGGATCTGGGAACTCAATCCAGATCTCTCATGTGAGTGGCAGGGACCCAATTACTTGAGCCATCACCTCTGTCTCCTGATAGCTTTGCTATTGGGAAGCTGGAGTCAGAAGCCTCATCTGGGACGCAAACTCAAGTACTTTGATATGGATAGCAGGAATCCTAAATACTAGGCCAAACCTCTGCCCACAAAGTGATATATTGAAACCTAAGTTGAAAAGGCCACTCTTAAAACCATTTCCAATTGCACATCAGATAAAATCCAGTGTCTCATCATACTTCATGAGGTTAAACAAAATTATACACTGCCATTATATCCAACATTGACTCATTCCTATGTCAAATTTGGCTCACTCCTTCTGTGTCAAATATCACTTTCGAATGACGTTACCTTTGAGAAGACTTCTGAAAACTCAGCTGAGTTCATGTTACTCATTTTCATATTTTAAATTATTTTGTTTTTCTACACCATATGTATAATAATTTATATGTATGTATATTAGTATGTAAGTAGAACGAGAGAAAGGCTGATTTAGATTTAGTGTGGCATTCTTCCCTACAAGTCTATAAACCTGTTTGTTCTGAACTTATCTCAGATTTGTTACTTGTAGTATGTCCAGAACCATTGCATTTCATAAAACTGTGGCTAATTAAAAATGTAATGAATGTTTTTCACCTCTGTCAATAACATATTTGGGGAGCTGGCATAGTGGCATAGCAGGTAAAGCTGCTGCCTGCAACACCGGCATCCCATATGGGCGCTGGTTTGAGCTGCTGTTGCTCCACTTCTGATCCAGCTCCATGCTAATGTCCCTGAGAAAGCGGTTTAAGATGGCTAAAGTCCTTGAGGCTCTGCACTCAAAGAGGAGACCTGGAAGAAGTTCCTACCTCTTGGCTTCAGCTTCATCAAGACCAAGCCATTGTGGCCATTTGGGGAGTGAATCAGTGAAAAGAAGGTTTCCTTCTTTCTCTCTCTCACTCTTTCTTCTTCTGTAAATGTGCCTTTCAAATAAATAAAACTAAGTCTTAAAAAAATTGGTCCACAGTGATTCCAGCCTGGTTCTAATCACTACTGGAATCCATGGTTCCATGGATTTGGACTACCTTAGCTGCACTCACCATCGTTTATACAATCAGTCCCAATTTCTCCAATATCTGCCTTCTGGGGATCTTTGGGTACTGCTGATAACTAGTCTTTATTTGTCCAGCAATTACATGCCACATTAGGCTATTTTTCTGCATATGTGTTTATTTATTCACAAACTATGGTGAGTAGGTAAGTGATCTCTGGATAATGTTCTTTATTAATATCAAGTAGATCAAAGTTTCCATTTAACCCTTTCTTTTCTTGTATGTCTTTTGTTGCCCTTGAATTCCAAAGCTAACAATTGATCATAAAAATGGGACTCTTTTTTCCTGAGTCACAAAGTTCCTAGAATCTTTGAAGCTTCCTGAAATATGTACTAATTTTGATATATGAAATTCTGATATTATAGAAGTATCTAGATTTTGATAGTCCAATAATTATTTCAATTTTGACTTTTATCATCTCTGAAGATAAATTAGTAGAGCATTTGAAACTATTTTTCTTGTGTACTGTTTATATATATATATATGGAATTGTAACAGTTACAAATACACACATATTCAAGGACACATCAAAAATTTATGGAACATGGTTCAAAAAGTTGATATATTTGCATAATATTTTTCATAGTACAGATTTTCCTTGAATTTTTGAAGAACTCTAGTGCCAATTTATAACTTTCTTATGTTCTATGGTGTTTTAAAGATTACATCTACATCATATATACATACATATATAACTTTTACATCTCTATGGAACACAAGTGTGCAAGTGAGGATTCCCATTTATGGACAAGAATATTAGTGTTTCTTAACCTATGCTTTCTTTTCTCTTCACTCCTATTTCTGTATCCACTTCTCCCTGTATACTATTATCTGGAATAATACTTATTATTTTTCCATATATTGCCTAAAAGTGTGTGGAGAGCCAAAAGCTTCCACAGTATTTCCTCCTATTTCAATGGGTTTTGAAATTATAGAAAGATTGAGTCAACTTTATTTTTGCCTGCTATCTTTTATATTTTTATAATATATATTTAAATACTTCATTTATTTGAAAGAGTTACAGAAAGAGATGGCGAGACAGAGAGAGACAGATCGGGTCTCCTATATGGGAGGCAGTGGGCCATGACCTCTGGTCATCTTCTACAGCTTTTCCAGACACATTAGCAGACAGCTTGATTGGAAGTTGAGCAGCTGCACACAGGAACGCACCCTCATACTATTTTCCAGTGTCATTGATGGCAGCTTGATCCACTGTGCCAAACGATGGCCCCTATGTATTTTTTAATCTAACACCCTCCAGGTGAATTAAGTACTATGTTCCAACTACTTGTTCTTGGCAGTAAATCATCTTTATTAGACAGAACCTACAACATGGTCCTGGAATGCAAAATGTGCAAGCTGGATGGTAAGTTACTGACTTTCAAAGTTCTTCAAATATAACCTACATACAAATGACATACATAAAATGACAACACAATGAACTTTTATAGATGGAAATATAATCTCTCATATAATGAACATTCAGAAGAGAAGATTGGAAACATTTTCAAACTTCTTCCTTTACATTCAACACTCTTCTCTCTCACAATTATAACTCTTAGATTTAACACTGCATATATTTTATCTGTTTTGATATTTTATGTTGATTGATGCACTATACATACATTTGCATCTGATTTCTTTCACTCACCATTTTGTTTATGGGACTCACTCCTTCTGTGTCACATAGCTCTTCCCTTCTCTTTCTTGTATTGAATTCCATTATGTATATCCATGATTTATGTCTCTATTCTACTTTAGTGATTTATAATTTTTGGTATCATAAATAGCACTAATATAAACATCACACTGTGCATTTCCAATGAACATATGTTCTCATTTTAGTTGTGTCTATTCCTAGGAGTGGATTCACTGAATAATTAGATATGTAGTCATGCACACACTTATTTCAAATAGGTGCTGCCAGATGATTTTGAAAGTGATCACACCAATTTACACACTTAGCAGTGAAAATAAAAGTGTCAAGAGAAGAAAGAAATCATTAGTAGTATAAGAAAAAATATATGGTAGGAATCCAGCTTAGTCTTAAAGTAAAATTACTATAGCAAAGATTAAAAAGTAAATGCAATTAAGTAAGATAACATAAGCAAAATCACAGAGTTAGGAAAATTTGAACTATGGACCATCAAGATTTGTACTTTTGATTTTTTTTCGTTTTTTAAAATCAAGAAGATGTATGTATGAAAATGCATTTTTATTGCATATACCTGGATTTTTGCCAACACACAATGTGTAAACACAATTACAATCAAGATATAAAATATTTGATCACTAACCCAAATAGCTTCAGCTCATGTGATTCTTTTCAGTCCTGCTCCTACCCCACTTTTAGCTTCTGGCACTCACTGATCCATTTTTAGCCTTGATGTTTGCGTTTTTCAGAATTTCAGACAAAAATAGTATGAAAAATGCATGCAGTAGAATCATTGAATCTGATAATGCATTGGGATTTTATCCATGTTTGTGTATGTATCTATATTTATTCCTTCTTATCACTGACTAGTGTTCAGTTGTATGGGTTACCACAATTTCTTTTCCCACCCCCTTGTGAGTAACATATGAATTAGTTCCAGGTTTTGAACTAATAAATTGCTCTAAACATTTATATATCAATTTACATGTAAGCATACGTTTTAGTTTCATTTGAATAAACAGAAGTATATAGGATTGCTGGATCACATGGTAGATAAATGTTTATAAAGCTGTTAGCTAGTTTTTCAAAAATGTATCAATTTCCATTATAAGCAGCAAGACATGAAATAATATGTCATATCCTGTCAGTACTTGGAATAGTCAGCTTTTTTTTTTAATTGTAGATACTTATTTTATTTCACACGTTTATTTGAGATGCTGAAAGACAGAGGAAAAAAACTCCCATCTGCTAGTTCACTTCTAACATATCTATATTGGCTACAGAGTGCTGAAGCCGGGGGTCAGAAATCCAATCCGAATCCCCAGGTGAATGGCAGGAAATCAGGTATTTGAGTCATCACGGGGCCTGCATTAGAAGAAAGCTCCAATAGGGAACCAGAGAAGGGGATTGAACCCAGGCTTTCCAGGATGAGATGTGAGTATCTTAACCACTAGGTCAGACACTCTCTCCTCTCTTTCCTCCCTGTAAATTTTTAGAATCAGCATTCTAGAGTGTAAAACCAACCAACCAACCAACCAAGCAACAAACAAAAAAACCATAGAAGGCTTTTGACTTTATAGATCAATTTGAGAGGACTAATACCCTAACTATAGTGAGTCTTTCAATTCACAAGCATATTATATAATATATATCACTATTTAAAGTCATTTTTTATTTTGTCAGTGTGTTGTGGGCTTTAGTATACAAATTATACATATTTTGTAAGATAAGAGCTTTTGTGCTGATGCAAATGCTACTTTAGAAAATCCTCAATTTCTAACTAAATACATAGAAATATAATTGATTTTGTATATTTTTTAAAATATTTATTTATTTATTTGAAAGGTAGAGTTAGAGAGAGGCAGAGGCAGAGAGAGAGAAGTCCTCCATCTGCTGGCTCACTCTCCAAGTGGTTGCAACGGCAGGAGCTGAGCAGATCTGAAGCCAGGATCCTGGAGCTTTTTCTGGGTCTCCCACATGGGTGCAGGAGCCCAAGGACTTGGGCCACCTTCTCCTGCTTTCCCAGGCCATAAGCAGAGAGCTGGGTCAGAAATGGAGCATCCGGGACTCAAACTGACACCCATATCTGATGCTGGCACTGTTGGTGGTGGCTTTACCCACTATGCCATAGCTCCAGCCCCATATTTTGGTTTTCACTACAAATCAATTTTTTTACTGATATAAGACTGCTCCTGTTATCTCCTAATTATTTTGTGAGATCTGGCAGCTTGTGTCATTCACACAATTTGCCCAATTCAATTATGCTATTGAAATTTTGCCAGGATTTTTTTTTATTGTATTGACTAATCCTGTAGTATTTTCTTATCTATAGCATTTGTAGTGGAGCTTTATCTTTCAGTAATAATATTGTAACCCCTCTTTCTATGTGTCTTTTACTCCATCCCTCCCCCTCTCCCTGTTGGGTAAATATGGTTAGAGTACTGTCAATTTTATTACCTTTTTTAACTTAAAGAACTAGTTTGGGTTACATTGATTTTCTTTTTTTCTACTCTCAACGTCATTTATTTCTACCTTTTATTTCCTGCCTTCACTTGATTTGAGTTTATTTTATTTTCCCTTTTTAGTCTATAAAAGTAGATGCCAAGATTATGAGTTTGTGACTTCTTTTTTTTTTAAATATACTGATTAATGTCATATCACAAATATCCCTTTAAATATTACTTTAACTTCATCTCACAGATTTCAATATGTTGCGATTTCATTTTAACTTAGCTTGACATATTTGTAATTTACTATGTGATTTTCTCTTTTCTTCACGATTTAAGAATTGTATTTTTCCCAATTTCTTGTGGATATTCCAAACATTGCTTTTTAAATTTCTAGTTTAATTTTTGGTATTTTGGGAACATATTTTGTTTGAGTTTAATTATTCTAAATATGTTGTTAATTTTAAGGTCATGAGTATAGTGTAGGTAGAGTTTGCAGCCCTTGTCACCACCTGGATTGCTGCTGCTGTCCTACAACCACCACCACGGCCCCTGTCCTGCAAGTGTCACTACCACCTGTGTCGCCACCACCTTGGGACTGGGTTTATAATTAGGTCACAGTCTTCCACGAGTAAACATAACCCTCAGATCTGTGGTGCTCTTGGTCACACAGGCCATTCCTGAAGGGTGTGGAGAGTACTGCCAGGCGCAGCATGAACTCTATGCAGACAGTCAACCGTAGAAATTCATTGCTACTCCAGCAAGAAGCCCCCATAAGAGAGGTTAACCTGGACACAGAAGTGTTGGACTGAAATCCACAGAGCACTTTACAAGAGCTCTGACCTGGATGGTAAACCTCAGTGCACTTCCTTTCCATTGCCTCAGTATTAGTGGATTGAGAGTTCTGCTTCTTGTGAGGAGGTTCATTTCATTTCCATGACTCCCAGCTTCACACTCAAAGCACTGAGAATTGCAAGTGGGGGATAGTGAAGTAGACATCAGTTTATTTGTCTGAATTTAAAATAATTTAAAAATTCTTTCATAACCCTATTCAATGTTTTTTAAGTAAATCAACACGGCTTCAATGAACTGCCCAGCTCCTGTGGAAGTCACATACAATCATGAGATTTCTTATTATCCATAATCCAACCAACATAATGTTAATCAAATATATTGAGGAACTTAAGAAATGTGAAGTTAGCACACTAGTAAGAGTATGTGAAGCAACTTGTGACAATACTCTTGTGGAGAATGAAGGCACCGTGTTCTTCATTGGCCTTTACTGACTGATGGTGCACCACTGTCCAGCCAGATTTTTGATGATTGGTTTAGAAGTTAAGTTTCCTGAAGAAGCTGGTTGTTGTATTGCTATTCATTGTTTTGCAGGCCTTTGTAGAGCCCTGCTGCATGTTGGTCTAGCATTCATTGAAAGGAGAATGATTTTCAAAGATTTGAATAATAACCTTGTAACAATGATCAAATTTGGTCTATATTATGTCATGATTTTAAGGAATCTTATTTTAACCAGATATTTTGGATTTTGAGCCTTCTTGGCATTCTTGACAGGCATTCAAAAAATCAAAGTTTCAAACAATCTGGACTGTAAAATTTCCAGTAAATCTTGGACTTTGGTTTTTCCACTTTGGGCCCAACTGAAAAAATCGAAGGACCTATGTCTCTCATCTTATAGAGACACCAACTAATCAGGCTATTTGGATTATATTAGAAGTACTGTCAAGATGTGACGTGGTACTAAATTTTAAGTTTCTATAATGGAAAATGCTATTAATACAAATGTTTGAGAATTAAAAAGTCTAATGATCTTGTGTTACTAGAAAAAAATATATAAAGATGCAATACATTTCATAAGACAAAAGTGGCATGGAACTTTCTTTTTAGATTTATTTATTTGAAAGGCAGAGTTACAGAGGCAGAGAGAGAGAGAGAGAGAGAGAAAGAGAGAGAGAAAGAGAGAAAGAGAGAGGTCAGTCTTCCATCCACTGGTTCACTCTCCAAATGGCTGCAAAGGCCAAAGCTAAGCTGATCTGAAATCGGGAGCCTGGTTCTCTCACACGGGTGCAGGGGCCCAAGGACTTGGACCATCTACTACTGCTTTCCAAGGCCATAGCAGAGAGCTGGATCTGATATGGAGCAGCCATGACTTGAACTGGAACTTATATGGGATGCTGGCACTACAGGCATCGGCTTTACCTGCTATGCCACAGCACTGACTCTACATGGAACTTTTAACAGCAAACAACTTCGTTTTTGTGACAAAATATCATCCTAAGATGTGGCTATGCTTCAAAGGCTCCAATGGTTGTAGCAACAACTGTTAGGTTGAATAAAACCTGGGTGCCTCTTGCTATTGCCTTGGAAGTAGAACTTGAGACAGGATCTAATTTGTCATACATATGAGCAACAAGTTATCTTGGTGAATAAGTCTAACTAAGCTTCCTACGGAATACTGAAGAGCATTTTATCAGGCCACAAGTTTGACAGAACAGAGTCCTCTAGGGGTTGTAACCAATCTATTTGGACATTTAGCAAAAGATTCTTGTTTAGCATTCAAAATAGGCTTATCATTCATACGTACTGGCATTTCCTGATTTCATGCAGTGTTGAGTTGTATCTTAAATCCTTTCCCTTGTCAGAATCTTACCAATACATAAGAAATTTAGAAAGATTAGGTGCTCAAATACCTAGTACAATGCTTGTATATATTTAGTATCATACAGAAATAAAATCACAGGACTATGAACACTCTAGACTATGCAGTTTATTCTTCAGTCATTTCAAACATTGAAAATAGGCACCATGCAGTTATTTGCCTGCTCACTTTATGTTTGCATCTTTTGCATTCATTCCAGCATATGTCAGGTCTGCTTAACCATTGACTTTTTTCCTTACCAGGTCTTATGATTATTTAATGTGTTTCTATAAATCCTATTTTTACTGTTACTAGATAACCTCCATTTTGAAAATCTGCATTGTACAGAAGCACATCTTTAATGTCTCAGACAAAAAAATCTTACAGCTAATTTAATGTTGGCACTCTGAGGTGCCTGAAAAAAGAATGAGGGTGTTGTTAAATATTTTTAACAAAATGTTCCCTTTTCTCGTGACGAACATGTAGAATATGCTCTTTAGTAAATATTTTTAAGAAGTAGAGATGCTTTATTATTGCAGCTTATAACTATTTTTAATCATAAAATTTCTGAAATCCTTGTTATTTTTTCCTTACCTATCAAGAAAATGTTATGGCCGTCTTAACTTACAAGGCCTAAAGCCCAACAGATTATTATCAAGCCCCTTCTGTCAGGTTCTATTTGCCTCTCAGTCAGAAAACTTAATTGTAGCTTAGACAGCACCTTTCTTAGCTCCTCTAATAATGACTCTATCCTTTGTTCTAGACCCTGTCTAGTGCACTTGGGCCTCATTCCTTTGTAATCATAACCTCTACTCTACCACCAATGGCTTTACTCCCAACCTGTGTGTACTGATGGTCCTCTTCCCCACTTAATGCTGTATAATTGTTCAGACCTGGTTAATGCCACTCTTAGGATCATTGGTTACTATCCTCACCCTGTCTTTTATGACCTTGTCTAAATATGATCAGAGTCGGCGAACTTGGAAGGCTTCCATAGCCTTGGCAACTCATAACGAGAGCCTAGGGTGGTTACTGGCGCCATAAACTAGAGTGTCAATTTGTTGGGTCAACAACAGGAGTCACTGTGCACTTGCTCCTCATGTGGGATCTCTGTCCTTAATGTGCTGTACATTGTGATTTAATGCTATAACTAGTACTCAAACAGTATGTTTCACTTTGTGTTTCTATGTGGGTGCAAACTGTTGAAATGTTTACTTAATATATACTAAACTGATCTTCAGTATATAAAGAGAATTGAAAATGAATCTTGATGTGAATGGAAGGGGAGAGGGGAGGGTTGCGGGTGGGAGGGAAGTTATGGGAGGCGGAAGCCACTGTAATCCATAAGCTGTACACTGGAAATTTATATTCATTAAATAAAAGTTAAAAAAAAAAAAAAAACAGAAAATGTTATGGCTGGCGCCGCAGCTCACTAGGCTAATCCTTTGCCTGCGGTGCTGGTACCCCGGGTTCTAGTCCCAGTCGGGGCGCTGGATTCTGTCCTGGTTACTCCTCTTCCAGTCCAGCGCTCTGCTGTGGCCAGGGAAGGCAGTGGAGGATGGCCCAAGTGCTTGGGCCCTGCACCCTCATGGGAGACCAGCAGGAAGCACCTGGCTCCTGGCTTTGGATCGGTGCAGCGCGCCGGCTGTAGCGGCCATTTGGGGGGTGAACCAACGGAAGGAAGACCTTTATCTCTCTCTCTCTCTCTCTCTGCCTGTCATAAAAAAATAAAAAAAAATAAGATAAAATAAAAAAAAGAAAATGTTACTTACCAAGGCTGGTGTTATGATATATTGAGTTAAGCTATAGCCTGTGACACCAGCATCCCATATGGGTGCTGATTCAAGTCCCAGCTGCTCCACTTCCAATCCAGCTCCCTGCTAATGCACCTGGGAAAGCAGTGGAAGATGGCCTTAGCGCTTGGGCCCCTGCCACCTCGGGCTGAAGTTCCTGGCTTCTGCCTGGGCCAGACCAGGCTATTGTGATGCTCTGGGGAGTGAACCAGTGCACGGAAGATATTTCTCTCTCTCTTCTCTCTGTAACTCTGATTTTCAAAATAAATAAAACTAAAATAAAAAGTTGTAGTCCATAAAAAAAAGTTCTTTAGCACCTTTTATTGTTTGAACTGTCATTTTATTTTCTTCCCAACCTTTTGCGAAAAAAAGAAATAAGTTTCTGCTAATGAATTGAGTAGACAGCTAATTTTTACATGCCTTTTGAGCTGTGTAACAATATTTGAACACTTGATAATTTGCTTTAGTATGTAACTGATGAAATGGTGATGTGTATTAATGTTAGTTCAACCATTTTATTTATAAGGGAGAGTTGCAGAGAGGCAAAGGCAGAGAGAAAGATGTCTTCTATCCACTGGTTCACTCCCCAAATGGCTGCAATGACTGGATCTGGGCTAATCTGAAGCCAGGAACCAGGAGTTTCTTCCCGGTCTCCCATGTGCGTGTAGGGGCCCAAGCACTTGGGGCATCTTCTACCACTTCCCCAGGCCGTGGCAGAGAGCTAGATCAGAAGAGGAACAGCTAGGTCTCCAACTGATGCCCATATGGGATACCAGCACTGCAGGCAGTGGCTTTGCCTGCTATGCCATAGCGCCAGCCCCCTCAACCATATATTTATACTGTCTGAGAATGTATGATTATTGCTCTGTGGCAGAAAAATTTGTCAGTATTATAAAAACTTAATGTGAGAGCTTAAACATCTAAATAAATAATGAAGAGCATATAACATCATAAAAGTGGATAGAGTCTGTTTGCTTAATATTTTATAAGCACTTGAAAAGAGTGTGTGTTCAGATGTGATTAGGTGGAGAGACGGAAAAGCCAAATAGTTTGATGGTGGTGATTACAGGTTCATGATCCCTATTCAATCTCTTTCTACTTTTCCTGTTAAATGATGGAAGAGGATTCTAAAAATCTCCAAATGTGGGGCTGGCACTGTGGTGTTGTGGGTAAAGCTGCTGCCTGAAGTGCTGGCATCCCATATGGGTGCTGGTTCAAGTCCCGGCTGTTCCACTTCCAATCCAGCTCTCTGCTATGGCCTGGGAAGGCAGTAGAAGATGGCCCAAGCCCTTGGGCCCCTGCACCCACATGGGAGACCCAGAATAAGTTCCCGGCTCTTTGCTTCAGATTGGCGCAGCTCCAGCCATTGTGGCCAATTGGGAAGTGAACCATCGGATGGAAGACTTTTCTCTCCCTGTCTCTCTCTCTCTCCGCCTCTCCTCTCTCTGTGTAACTCTGACTTTCAAGTAAAATAAATAAATATTTTTTAAAAATCCCCAAATGTAACTGAGAGTTTGTCTATTTTCTCTTTCAATTCTATTAGTTGTTACTTCATGTGTGACCCTACCTGTCTAAACTTGACTCAGGGATATAACCCAGGATATGGGGCTTTTGCAGTCCCTCAGCTGTGGAGCAAGGTAGAACATGCTCAGGAAGACTCTATCCACACTGGGCAGCTTTCCTGAGAGTGGAGGATGGGTTTGTCATGGATCGCAGGCTTCTGTTTATCCTTGCTGTCTGTCAGTGAGTAATAAATCTGCTTTTTCTGAGCATGTGAGTGTTCTGTCTCACTGAATTCATGCAATTGGTAGAGAAACTTTGCATATATGTGTATCTTTTGTCCTAATTCTTTCCATCATCTGTGCTATTTATCATATATTTTTTAAATGTGCAAGAAATACAAAGTACATTGGTGTTATTTTTCTATAGGCAGTGAGTTAGTTTTAAAACAATTAAAGATATAATAAGTGAATTTTATTTTTCTGTCATTTATATCACTTACTGCACTCTTCATTTCATTGTGTAAATTTCTACCTAGTATCTTATTCCTTGTACTTGAAGATTTTCTTAAACCTGTTTTGTAATGCATGTCTGCTGGTAATAGTCATTTACTCTTTTCTCAAAGGTATGTTTAAAAATAAGCATGTCTAAACTGTTTAAAAAGGTTTGTTGATTTATTATGTTATAATTCACATCACATAATTTACACATGTACAGTGTGCAATACAATGTGTTTTTAATATTTATAGTTATTCAACCATAAAATAATTTTATTTTAGAGCACTTTTATCATTCTGTCTGTTTCCAATCTCCTATCCAGAGGTATTTGTCAATTTTGACCATTTCATATTAAAGAAACCATAAAATATATGTTCCTTTCTGACTTCCTTAATTAATTTAACAAAATGTTTTCAAAGTTTATCCAACTATATCAGTATTTATGTAAAATACTTACATTCAATGCTGAAAATATATATATAAATATGCACACACACTTTTTTATAGAATAAATGCACTTTACTTATTTATTTATTTTTAAAGATTTATTTATTTATTTGAAAATCAGAGTTACACAGAGAGAGAAGGAAAGGCAGAGAGACAGATATCTTCCATCTGCTGGTTCACTCCCCAAAGGCTTAAGCTGTGCTAATCGGAAGCCAGGAGCCTGGAGTTTCTTCCGGGTCTCCCATGTAGGTGCAAGGGCCCAAGGGCTTGGGCCATCTTCTACTGCTTTAGCAGACCATAGCAGAGAGCTGGATTGGAAGTGGAGCAACCAGGATTCGAACTGGCACCCATATGGGATGCCAGCACTGCAGGCAGTGGCTTTACCCGCTAAGCCACTGTGCCAGCCTCACACGTACTTTTGAAAACTACTTGCAATGAATTTTTACATCTACTTTGTTTTATTTCTTTTGTATTTAAAAATAACTATTATATTCTATATTGCATGGTTTTTGATAAGAAATGTGTAATATTTCTTTTCTTGGTCTTTATAATGTGTGTTTTCTTTCTGGTTGACTTTACAATTTTCTGTGTTTTTCATTTTCAGAAATGTATGGATTTTTCCCTCTTCCTCTCCTAAGTGGTGTTCTTTGAGATTCATGAATCTGTCAGAGTTCTTTCAGTAATTTTCTTAAATTCTGAAACATAGGATCTCTAATTTTTTTTTTAATTTCTTGTTTTTTCTCTCTTCTTTATCTAAGATTCTACTTGCATTATGTTAATCTGTTGTATATTGTCCCATTTACCTTGAGTGTTTTTGCTGTTTTCCTCATTATTCTTTTTACTCCTGTGTATAAATTTTGGTAATCTCCGTTCATTTTTGTGTTTACTAATTTTTGTTGTGTGAGCTTACTGGGTCAATTGTAGGCATTCTTTATTTCTGCAACTTATTTTTTACATTTATATCAATTTCAACTGGTGCTTTATCGTATTTTCTATGTTTTCTGACATCACTCATTTGATGATTGCCATTCACTTTTCCCATTACAGCTTTAACCTATTAATTATATTTATTTGAAAAATACCTCTTTACTAGTTCCCATACCTATTTCACATCTGGATCTGATTTGGTGGATTGTTTTGTCTACTAATGGTGTTTTTTCCCCCCAGTATGCATATCTCATAACATTTGTTCAAGGTAGGCATGTTTTGCAGGAAAGAAGAGATTGAGGTAAATAATATTTATGCCTCAGAATAGTTCATCCAATTGTATCAGAATGGATGCGATCTGCTTTTGCATACCTTTTGTAGTTTTGAGTCACTTTAGTCATGGGTTTGGATGACTGTGTGTTTTGTTGCTAGGAGGCTACTCTCATATTAGCACAGAATTCAGATCTCTCTATTAGTTTATAGTTGCCATGGTGACTGGTTTGCCTGCTCCAGTCTCAGCTTCAGGTCTTCCCTTGTTTTCATCTCTCCAAGAAGCTCTCGTTTGTGTGTTTTAAGTGTTTGCTGCTGGTAACCAACACTTAATGACTGAGTTATGGGAGCTGAGTGAGTGGTGCTCTCTTTTGTTTTGGCTTTTTTGGGTCCCTGGGTCTGAGAGGTAGAGACTTTCTGGTTATTTTTTCCTTGCTCCAGCCAAGACTTCTCCAGAGCTAGGTTTTTTCTTTTTCTTCCTTTCCACCAACTGTGATATCTTTATTTGTGCTTAAGGAGCATTTAGGGTATGAGGCCCTTCCACAGATGAAATGTTTAAAGATTTTGTTCCAGTTATACAGGGTAGAAACACCTGGAGAGGGCTTCGTGGCTCTCCTACAGTTGCTGCTTATTTTCTAGTCCTGTAACATTATCGCCTGTCTCAGTGCTCTATCTGTTCCTAGTCTACTGTCCCCAACTAGCAGGGTCCATGGAAAACAACCTGGGAACCCTCTAGGTCAGTGCCTGAAGAAGGTGCTACCTATTCTTATTACATCACACGTAGATATGAACATTTTGTTAACGAATTTAGCTTAATTCTTAGTGCTGTTATAGTAGATGCCCAGTGTTTGGCCTCTATCTAAGATAAACAAGTTCACACATCCTAATTTCCTTGGACACTCTTGCCTTTCCCTAGATTTTGAGTTAAGTGAGTTGCGTTATGACTTCAGTTTTCTTATGGAATGAAAAAAAAAATCCCAGTTTTTCATGTTACCTCCTATGGGTGAAGGTGATCTTTCTAGGTTTCCATACCTAAGTGAAAGGAGGACATTTAAATGTGTTTTTAATCAAATTTTCAAGCTTGCATGAGAGTAGTTGATTATTAATATGGAAATGTGGAAGGTTGTAGAGAAACTTAGCAAACAAATTAAAATATTGAGATAGACTATTAAGAGACCTCATAAGGGAGACAGTGAAGGAATAGGCCAATAAGAAGTACAAAGGTTGGGGGCCAGCGCTGTGGCGCAGTGGGTTAATGCCCTGGCCTGAAGCGCCGGCATCCCATATGGGTGCCAGTTCGAGTCCCAGCTGATCCACTTCTGATCCAGCTCCTTGCTATGGCCTGGGAAAGCAGTATAGAAGATGGCCCAAGTGCTTGGGCCCCTGCACCTGCGTGGGAGACCCAGAAGAAGCTCGTGGCTCCTGACTTCAGATCAGCGCAGTCCTGGCCGTTGCAGCCAATTGGGGAGTGAACCAACGGATGGAAGACCTCTCTCCCCCTCTCTCTCCCCCTCTCTCTGCCTCTCCTCTCTCTGTGTAACTCTCTCAAATAAAAATAAATAAATCTTTGGAAAAAAAGTACAAAGGTTGACAATCAAAAACAAGGAATGAAACACACATGCTGCCGATATATTTGAGAAGATAAGCAGTGAGAAGAGATAATTGACTATCATATTATTATGATAAATGGGTGAAGATTGAGAAGTGAGTATTCAGGAAACCTGTGGAGCTGAATGTTTAATATATGTGAGGCTGTAAATGAGACAGACAGAAAGGTGCTGTGCTCTGCTCATGCCAGCTCTGGAGAGCTGATTATTAAATTGTCAGGAATTTTGTGAACCAGTTGCTTGAAGTCAGGTGTGATGGAGTATTTACAAGCGTGCATATCAGCAAATGCTATAAATCAGGGCCCTTTCCCAAGGGGAGGAGATATCAAAGATAAACAAAGCTAGATATTAGTTAAAGGGGGGTAAAGGCAGATTTTAATGAAAACTTAACTCCTGCAATAGGGTGATGTTAAAATATGTATTTATACAGTGGAATAATCAAATCAAGCTATGTATCTGTCCCCTAACATATGGATCATTTCTATGTGGTGAGAATATTTAAAATCCATTCTTTTAGCATTTTTGAAATTAAGCACTGAATAAGGTGGCCAATGTCACATAACTAGCCAGAAGAGCACCTGGAATTGAAATTCCAGATCTTGAGGCAGGCAGGGCTTTTTTCAGAGCAAGATAACAGTGGAGTAAAGAGGAAACTCCAGTATTTAAAAAAGGATAAAATTAGCATAGATATGAGCAGGATTACAAGTCTGCTATGGGGGTATTTTTGTTCTCAGTCCCCTCTCCGCACCCTCTAAGGGTCCAAGAAGTTTAGTAACATTTTAGAAAGTTTCTACCATAATTAGGAGGTATATGCTTTCTTCCAAGTCACACAACGTAGAAACCCCCCTGAGCCTAGAATTCCTACAATGGTTACTTCCTTTTTACTGAAGGAAATGATTGACTGGAGAGAAGTTTTATCTCAACTTAGACTGGTAGTTACTGCAATAGTGAACTCTTAAGATTGTTGGCTAATGAACTTCCTGAATGTCAGTTGCTTCCTAAGAGAACAACTTGTGTAACCCCAGGAGGTCTGCTCAAAAGGCCCAGGGGCTTCTGTCCAATCAAGAATACAGGTCATGGGAGAGAAATGTTTTATGTCTGATTTAGTCCCTAGGTTCATCAAAGTGCTGAATTCAACTTCTCCAGGCTTCAGGAGTGGTGGGGTGTAATACTGAAAAAGAGAAATAGAAAGTGAGCAGGGGGTTTTCTTGCACCTCTGACTGCGGTGACTGGTAAGTACTAGCAGATCTCATCATTAAGCTAGGGTATGTGTTTTCTCAGGCAGGCATTGTTATCATCACGTTTTTTTTTTTTTTTTCAGTCTCAGCACTGGGAAAAAAGCTAGGGCATTCAGAAATCAGAAAATATCCTGAATAACTAGAGTCCACAGGGCACATGATCTGGAATACAGCAAGTGTTAATTATAGGAAAACAAATATTCGGTTTTCCAAATGTTACACTGAAGCGTCCAGGCTCAGAGCTAGCTAATTGGATATACTTTTTTTAAAAAACTTTTATTTAATGAATATAAATTTCCAAAGTACAGCTTATGGATTACAATGGCTTCCCCCCTCCCATAACTTCCCTCCCACCCACAACCCTCCCCTTTCCCGCTCCCTCTCCCCTTCCATTCACATCAAGATTCATTTTCAATTCTCTTTATATACAGAAGATCAGTTTAGTATATATTAAGTAAAGATTTCAACAGTTTGCCCCCACATAGCAACACAAAGTAAAAAAATACTGTTGGAGTACTAGTTATAGCATTAAATAACAGTGTACACCACATTAAAGACAGAGATCCTACATGATATTTTTTAAAAATTAATTAATTTTCTATGCCACTTCCAATTTAACACCAGATTTTTTTTTATTTCCAATTATCTTTATATATACAGAAGATCAATTCTGCATATACTTAGTAAAGATTTCATCAGTTATATACTTTTAAATAGCTGACTGAACTTGAACAAGTTATCTCACTTTTGTGGACTCCAGTTTCTTTTGCTTCAAAATGAAGACATTGAATGAGATGAACTCTAAAGGTATACCCCCACCTCTGTATTTCAATACTTAAATAATTATGGGCTTCCTCTGCTAGAATGCAGAGGAAGTGTTCTATAAGCTTACTGTGATGAGAGGAATGAAATACAATTGTAAATGACCTAGATAGCATATATGCTAATTTGTACATGTCTTAGGTTCTTAAGAGTCCTGGCTTCAGTATTAGGATAGCGATGGAAGCAGATGAGTAACTGATGAGCTAAGGAGCTGTACAAATCATGTTGAGTCATCTGCTTTTTCATTAGACACACAGACATTTTGCTAAACATTTCTGGAGGTTAGACAACACATGAGCATTAATTATTGGTTTCAACGAGTTCACAGTGTTGCTTTGGTGTGATAAGATGGATGCATGAAAACAAGAGCAGTACTTACAAGGATATAGTTAGAGGGGCAATGAGGAAGGACTCTGGTGATTAGAGGTAAGATCAGTGTTCATCTTGAATAGTAAGGGAAAGAATGTGACACATGTGCTAGAAAGTGGTTTAGGTTTCCCAGATTGATTTGGTATAAAGTGGTTTTCCAGGGAGAGTGTCTAGCCAAAAGAGATATTAAGGCCCATTTTTCAAGTCGGAATTTCTGTGATAATGGAGATAATGCTTAAAGGCTGATGCTGGGTTAGGATTGTTCCTCAGAGCAAAACTAAGGGTAATGGGTGAAAGATTTCAGGTCAATGGCAGAAAGAGTTTTACCAAACTGAAGCATTTCAACAATAGTAAAGATTGTATTATTGGGTGGGGAACTTCTGACATGGTCTGATCAGGCAGAAACTTGCTGTCCATTTGTAGGGCATTCTTAGGGCATGGGCTTTCCTTCACTGCTAAGAAGATACCAGTTTTTGTTGGTCTGAATACAATGAGAAAGATAAGGGTAATATAAAACTTAGCAAGATGATTTCTCCTTCTATTTAAGCCTTCCATTTCTGTGCTATTAAAAGCTCTTTATTTTTGTGAATGTATGGAAATATATGTTATATTTAAAATATTTTACCCATATAATGAAATCTAAACTTATGGAAGTTGATAAAAGATAGTTGCTAAAGTTTCTTCCAAATGGATTTAATTGTACTGGAAATTATAACAATAATTAGAAATGATGAAATAAAAAAAGAAAAAACAATGTGAGGAGAAAACTGTTACTATTTTTTATATTGAATGAGGATTGAATGGGATGTGAATGTCAGAGGATGTAGTTAAAATCTCTGAGAATTGGGAATTGGAGCGAGGGGTTCTAGTTTTTGGTGGGAAATAATTCTTGATCTGGTCATGATGGCTTTGATTTCCTAAGCACAGTATCCAGGGCATGAAAAGTGGATCATCACTGAACAATGACATAATGTGTAAGTTGAGAATAAGTCTTTGGAGTCATGTGGAAACCATGCTTTCCAAGGAAAGAAAGGACAAGTTACTGGTTTTTAATATTCATCCTTTTGACCAACCCCTCATGGAGATAGGAAAATTTTGTTAAGGGCTCTAGATGACTTATCTCTGAGTAAAATTGGAAGCCAAAGATGGGGAGGGACAACTCCAGGAATACTCTTTATACTTACATTTAGAAGAGAAGGACTATAAGAAATCTGGGGGAAAAAAGAATCTCAATTGGACAGAAATTTACAGAGAATTCTTTTTTTAAGATTTATTTTATTTATTTGAAAGAGAGTTACAGAGAGAGGTAGAGACAGAGAAAGAAATCTTCCATCCACTAGTCCACTCCCCAGATGGCCACAACAGCTGGAGCTGCGCTGATTTGAAGTCAGGAGCCAGGAGCTTCTTCTAGGTCACACAGGTGCAGAGGCCCAATGACTTGGGCCATCTTCTATTGTTTTCCCAGGCCATAGCAGAGAGCTGGATCAGAAGAGGAGCAGCCAGGACTAGAACCGGTGCCCATGGGATGCTGGCACTGCAGGCTAAGGCTTTAACCCGCTGTGCCACAGCACCAGCCCCTAGAGATAATTCTTTGCAGAATGCACGTATGCCCCAAGACTTGAAGTAAGCAAAATGCACCATTGGTCAATAGACAGAAATAGAAGGAAGATGTAGGTTTGAAGTGATGAAAGCTAAGGGTCTATGGAAGCAAGATCATTATATAGAATTTCTACCAAAAAGCAGTTCTCTAGTATCTCATGTTAAGTCTCAGGTTGAGAAAGACTTTGCTATAATAGATGGGACATTGCCCAGGTTTAGAAGAAAGTATATATCGGGAGAAAGTAGAGTCAGTGAAGTTAGTTTGGATGAGCTTAGAAGATCTTGTAGAGGGAAGAAGTAGTAAAAAGTTTGGAATGCAGAAAGGGAAAACTCAGTTTATTTTACAATCACTTCCCTTTATACAAGTATACTTTTGTGTATTGAATAAAGTGTCCTTTTATTTATCCATCTGGCAAGTTCTAAAACATTTTCAATTTCTTTTTTTCCCCAAGGAAACCATTTATTTAATGGGAACAGATTTCATAAGTACAACTTTATGAATATAGTGATTCTTCCCATCATACCCACTCTCCCACCTCCAGTCCCACCCCACCTCCTCCTCCCTCTTCCATTCTCAGTCCCATTCCCCATTTAAAAAAAAATGTTCTTCAACAGTCAAGAGAAGGTCTGTTCAAGTCATTGCTTCTCAATTTCACTTCTAGAGATTCTTTTTTAGGTGCTATATTTGTTCTTGCAGATCAGGGAGAATATACGGTATTTGACACTTTGGGACTGGCTTATTTCATTAAGTATGATATTTTCCAGATTGATCCATTTTGCTGCAATTGACTAGATTTCATTTTTTTTTTACTGCTGTGTAGTATTCCATAGAGTACATATCCCATAATTCTTTTATTCAGTCTTCCATTGATGAGCATTTAGGCTGATTCCATGTCTTAGCTATTGTGAGCTGAGCTGCAATAAACATGGAGGTGCAGATAGCTCTTTTATTTGCCAATTTAATTTCCCTTGGGTAAATTCTGAGGAGAGGGATGGCCAGGTCATGTAGTAGGGCAATATTCAGGTTTCTGAGGTATCTCCAAACTTCCTCCCATAGTGGCTTTATCAGTTTGCATTCCTATCAGCAGTGGATTAGTATACCTTTTTCCCTACATTCTCGTCAGCATTTATTGTTTGTTGATTTCTGTATGAAATCACTTGGGTGAGGTGAAACCTCATTGTGGTTTTGATTTGCATTTCCCTGATGGCTAGTGATCCTGAACACTTTTTCATGTGTCTGTTGGCCATTTGGATTGCCTTTTTTGAAAAATATCTGTTGGGGCTGGTGCTGTGGCACAGTAGGTTAATCCTCTTCCTGTGGTGCCGCCATCCCATATGGATGCCGGTTCTAGTCCTGGCTGCTCGTCTTCCAGTCCAGCTCTCTGCTGTGGCCTGGGAAAGCAGAAGATGGCCCAGGAGCCCACCTGGTTCCTGGCTTCGGATTGGTGCAGTTCTGGCCGTTGCGGCCATTTGGGGAGTGAACCAATGGAAGGAAGACCTTTCTCTCTGTCTCTCCTTCTCACTGTCTGTAACTGTATCTCTCAAATAAATACATAAGATCTTTTTTTTTAAAAAAAGAAAAATATCTATTGGAGTCCTTAGCCCATCTCTTAAGTAAGTTGTTTGTTTTGTTGTGGTGGAGTTTCTTGACCTCTTTGTAGATTCTGGTTATTAATCCTTTATCTGTAGCATAGTTTGCAAATAATTTCTCCCATTCTGTCAGTTGACTCTTCATTTTCCTGTTTCTTTTGCCATACAGAAACTTCTCAATTTGATGTAATCCCCATTGTTAATTTTGGATTTGGCTGCCTGTGCCTCTGGGGTCTTTTCCAAGAATTCATTGCCTGTGACAATGTCTTGCAGGGTTTCTCCAATGTTCTCTAATAATTTATTGGTGTCAGGTTATAGATTTAGATCTTTAATCCATGTTGAGTGGATTTTAGTGTAAAGTGTAAGGTAGGGGTCTTGCTTCATACTTCTGCATGTGGAAATCCACTTTTCCTAGAAAAATTCATTGAATAGACTATCCTTGCTCCAGGAATTGATTTTAGCTCCCTAATCAAATATAAGTTGGTTGTAAATGTTTGGATTGATTTCTGGTGTTTCTATTCTGTTCCATTGATCTATCCATCTGTTTTTGTACCAGTACCAGGCTGGTTTGATTATAACTGTCCTGTAGTATATCTTGAAATCTGGTATTGTGATGCCTCTGGTTTTGTTCTTGTTGTATAAGATTGCTTTATCTATTCGAGGTCTCTTGTGCCTCCACATGAATTTCAGCATCATTTTTCCAAGATCTGAGAAGAATGTCTTTAGTATTTTGATTGGGATTGCACTGAATCTGTAAATTGCTTTTGGAAGAATGGACATTTTGATGATATTGATTCTTCCAATCCATGAACATAGAAGATTTTTCTATTTTTTTGTATCTTCTATTTCTTTCTCTAATGTTTTGTAATTCTCATTGTAGAGATCTTTCACAACCTTGATTAAGTTTATTCCAAGGTATTTGATTTTTTTTGTAGCTATTGAATGGGATTAATCTTAGAAGTTCTTTCTCAGCCTTGATTTTGTCTATGTATACAAAAGCTGTTGATTTTTACATGTATATTTTATATCCTGCTACTTTATCAAGCTCTTCTATGAGTTCCAATAGTCTCTTAGTGGGGTTCTTTGGATCCCCTATATAAAGAATCATGTCATCTGCAAATAGGGATAGTTTGACTTCTTCCTCCCCATTTGTATCCCTTTGAATTCTTTTTCTTGACCAAGGGCTCTGGCTAAAACTTCCAGGACTATATTGATTAGCAATGGTGAGAGTGGGCATCCTTCTCTGGTACTGGATCCAAGTGAGAATGCTTCCAACTTTTCCCCATTCATTATGATTATTGGTTTGTCATAAATTGCCTTGATTGTGTTGAGGAATGTTCCTTCTATACTTTGTTTGCTTAGAATTTTCATCATGAAAGGGAATTGTGTTATATCAAATGCTTTCATTTCTTCTACTGAGATAATCATATAGTTTTGTTCTGACTGATTTGTGAATGTTGAACTATCCTTGCATACCAGGGATAAATCCCACTTGGTCCAGGTAAATGATCTTTCTAATGCATTGTTGCAATTGATTGGCCAGAATTTTGTTGAGGATTTTTGTGTCTACAAGTTCATCAGGAAAATTAGTCTGCAGTTCTCTTTCTCTGTTGCTTCTTTTCTGAGTATAGGAATTACTGTGATGCTGGCTTCATGGAAAGAATTTGGGAGGATTCTCTCCCTTTCAAATTTTTGAATAGCTTGAGAAGAATTGGAGTTAGTTCTTATTTAAATTTCTGGTAGAATTCAGTAGTGAAGCCATCAGTCCTGGACTTTTCTTTGTTGGGAGGGTCTTTATTATTGATTCAATTTCTTTCTTTGTAATGTATCTCTTTAGGTTTTCTATGTCTTCATGGTTCAATTTATGTGTCCAAAATCTATCCCTCTCTTCTACATTTCCCAGTTTGCTGGCATACAGCTCTTTGTAGTAATTTCTGATAATTTTTTTTTTATTTCTGTGGTATCCGTTACTACATTTCCTCTTTCATCTCTAATTTTATTGATTTGGGGTCTTCTCTCTCCTTTTTTGGTTAGTTGGACCAATGATGTGTCAATTTTGTTTATTTTTTCAAAAAATCAGCTCTTTGTTTTGCTGATCTTTAGTATTTTTTGTTTCAAATTTGTTGATTTAGCCTCCAATTTTAATTATTTCTTTTCTCCTATTAGTTTCAGGTTTTGTTTGCTGTTGTTTTTTCTAGATCCTTGAGATGCATTGATAGCTAATTTATTTGGTCCCTTTCCAATTTCTTGACGTAAGCACCAACTGTTATAAACTTCATTCTTAACACTGCTTTTGCTGTATCCCTAAGTTTTGATATGCTGTATTTTTGTCTTCATTGTTCCCAGAAATTTTTTGATTTCTCTTTTGATTTTTTCCATGACCCATTGTTCATTCAGAAATATGTTGTTCAGTCTCTATGTGTTTGCATATGTTCTATAGATTTCTGAGTTGCTGATTTCCAGCTTCATCGCATTGTGGTCTGAGAAGATGCATGATATGATTTCGATATTTTTGAATTTGCTGATACTCGTTTTATGGCCTCGCATGTGGTCAATTTTGGAGAAGGTTCCATGCACAGGTGAGAAGAATGTGCATTCTGCAACTTGAGGATAAAGAGTTCTGTAGATAGCTGTTAGATCTGTTTGGTCTATAGTGTCAATTAACTGCTGTTTCCTTGCTGATTTTCTCTGGTTGTCGTGTCCACTACTGAAAATGTGGTATTGAAATTTCCCATTAATATTGTAGTTAAGTCTTTGTTTCCCTTTAGATTCTTTACATTTCTTTTAAATAGCCAGGTGCCCTGTAATTAGGCGCATATACCTTTATAATAGTCACACCTTTCTGTTGAATTGATCCCTTAATAATTACGTAGTGTCCTTCTTTGTCTCTTTTCACATTTTTTATGTTAAAATTTGATAGTAGGATGGCTACACCATCTCTTTTTTTGGTTTCTGCTAGCATGGAAAATCTTTTTCCATCGTTTTGCTTTCAGTTTGCATGTGTCTTTGTTGGTGAGATGTGTTTCTTGTAGGCAGCAAATAGATGGGTTTTGTTTTTTAATCCATTCAGCCAGTTTGTATCTTTTAACTGGAGAGTTAAGGCCATTTACATTCAAGGTGACTATTGATGAGTAATGCCTTTCCCTGACATTTTCCATAAATATACCTATTTTTTAATTTGGATTTTCTTTGTACTTTTAATGGAAGATTTCCTTCCTTTATTTTCTTCTGTAGTGAGATCATGTTTCTGTGTTTCTGTGTGCAGCACATCTTTCAGCATCTTCTGCAAGCTGGGTGGGGGGACAAATTCTTTCAGTTTCTGTTTGTCATGGACAGTCTTTATTTCACCTCCATTCATAAATGAGAGCTTTGCAGGGTATAATGTTCATGGTTGACAGTTTATTTTCTCTTGAGACTTGGACTATATCTCACCATTCTCTCCTAGCCTGTAGGATCTCTTTTTGAGAAGTCCCCTGTGAGTCTAATTGGAGATCCTCTGCAGGTAATCTGACATTTCTCTCGAGCACATTTTAGAATCTTTTCTTCATGTTTGCTGTGGAGAGTTTGATTACAATGTGTGTTTGATTACAATGTGGTGAAGATCTTTTCTGATCATGACTATTAGGGGTTTTATGTGCTTCTTGTACTTGATGACCCTTTCTTCCTCCAAATTGGGGAAATTTTTCTGTTGTTATTTCACTAAAAAGGTCTTCTAATCCTTTCTCTCTTCCCACACCTTCAGGAACTCCTAGAACCTATATGTTGGGTTTGATAGTATCCTGTAGATTCCCAACAGTGTCTTTTGGTTTTCTAATTTCTTCTTTTGTTTGGCCTGACTCTATAATTTCCTGTTCTTTGTCTTCTAAGTTGGATATTCTTTCATCTGCTTCACTGATTCTGTTGTTAAGGCTTTCCACTACATTTTTATTTGTTTTATTGACTTTTCACTTCTAATATTTCATTTTGATTTCTCTTTAAGACCTTGAGTTCATGGGAGAAATTTTCTTTCATATCATGTATGGATTTCATTAGTTTGCACATTTGTTTCTGATTACTTCTAAGTAAGCCTATAATCAGTTTTTTTAATTTCCATTTCTTGCATATCTTCCATCTCATCATCTTCACAATCTAGTATTGAGGTGTTGTGTTATTTTTGGGGTGTACTATTGTCTTCCTTGTTCTTGTTTCCTGGACTGGTGCATTTGTTATTCAGAATTTGTGGGGATGCTCATTGGTTTCTTTGATTTTTCTCTGTGATGGCTTTTATCTTTGGAATATGTCTGATTGGTTTAGTGGAGCATCTAGTTTCAGGGAATACCTGGAGGAGTGTGTTGGGAGTGGCCAGGGAGCTCTGTTCAGTAGTCCAGGGTGAAGGGTGTGTCTGAAGTTTCACATCCATGTTTGGCAAGGTAAATCTCCTTTTTTTTTTTTTTTCCAGAGGGGAGGTTTCTTCTTGTCAGTTGGTGTAGACTCAGCTGAGCTTCTCTCCTTGAAGGAGAACAGTTCCTGCGAGCTAGCCCCAGTGAGTATATTATTCGTCTGCTATGTAGCAAGGATTACACAATGGATCCATGCAGTCCTCAGTATAAGCTCAGATTCCCCAGCAATGTTTCTCGCCAGATAACCAGGGAGCCCTGTTTATGTGGAGCCTCCCACAGTGACTGCCCAATGTCCCAGCCAAATCCTGAGTTTTCCCACTCAGCCTCAGTGTTTTCACAGTCATGGCACACAAGCCTCCCATAGTCATGAGCACCCAGCCCCCTGTCTATTCTGCCTACCAGACTCGGGAGTCTCAACTTGGCTGGTTGCTGGGCATGGACATGAGCTGGCATAGCTGTTATGTATGTCCAGATGGTGCCTGCTCTCTGTCAGCTTGTTACAGAATGCCTTTGCAGGATGATTGGGGAGAGAGAAAACGTGCCCTCCCCCTTTTTTTCTCCTCTGGTTTGGTAGGTACATTATCTCCCACGGGGCTCCAAGCTGGATTCCATCTAGGCTCTTACTTCAGCTTTTTCACCAGTGGCTAGTGCTGCTGCAGCCTTGTTCCACCTTCTCTCCAACGCTGCTGCAGAGGCTCACGGCTAGTGGGGTAGCAAGTTGTGCACATCTTCACCCTCCATGTAGGTCCACTGTGTTCCTCCAATTTATGTAAAGTTTCCTCTGCTGTTTTCTCTTTAACTCCTCCCTGAGACTGCACTCTTTCCACTTTTTAAAAACTATCTTCTCTTAGACTCAAGCAGCCAGCTCCCTCCTTACTCTGCCGTCTTTACCCAATTCAAAAACATCTTTAATTTCAAAACCAAACCTGTCTTCTGTGAGATCTTCCTGATCTCCATATCAGCCCATGGCTCCTTTAGTGTTCTTTAAATCCTGACTGCATATGTAAATTTGTGTTTTTATGACAAAATTTATAATTTCAGCTAGAAATATTTATTGAGTTATTATTGTGTTTTAGACCCAATTCTGTACACTTGAAATACACCAGTGAACAAAAGCGAAAACAGTTCCTCATGAAATTTTTCTAACAGAAGAGAGAAACAATAAAAACAAGGATGATAAAAGAGTGCATTTTTAATCAATATTGATTTTACTTAGTATTAGCAGTGTAGGAAGAAGCCAAAAGTATAAGAACCACAGGAAGAAAATATTTTAAGAGCAAGGATAGATCAACTTTGTTAAGAGCCACTGATAGCCCAAGTTATATAAAAAATGAAAAATGACCATTAGGTTTAATACATCTTAGATAACTCATGACTACAAGGCAGGACATTTTCATAGAACTGTGGTGGTGAATGTCTTATGAGAATGGTTTTGTAAGCTATTGTGAAAGAGGAATTAAAGGTCAGTCTTGAAGAAGCTTTGGTTTGGAGACTAGGAAGGAATTGAGTAGTGGTTGTGAGATAACTAAGATAAATAATTTGGGAGCTTCCTTTTCATTTGTTTAATAAGTGAGCATAATAACAGGTTTCTATAATGGCAGAATCCTGGAGTAAAGAGGTGTGAAATAAGTGTTTCTCTATTTTTTCCTATTAGAATATTAGTTTCCTTTGTACAACATGGTTGACTACATTTATTAGCAATACATTGCCTTTAGGAAAAGATAACAGAGAGGATATCAAGTATTGTTACCACAAAAATCAGTTTTACCTCATTAGAGGTAATACATGTTAATTAGTTTTGGTCATTCTACAATATATACATTATTCAAAACATTATATTGTACATGAAAAAATATAATATTTGCTGTCAATTTAAAAATAGCTATGAGAGAAAAAGAAAAAGGCTTTTAATTCCTTAATATCTGTGTCTTGTTTATCCATTTAGTCTCTTTTTTAAGTATAATGTCTAGAATACAAAAAATGCTCAAATATTTGTTACATAGGCATAAAATTGATATAAATATTTATTATCTCCAGAAGCAGTAAATCATAAAAGTGCACTGGAGGTTGTTAGGGACAGGGATGTGGCACAGAGGATTGATGACTTGGTTGGTTTAGAGAAAAATTCATGAGATAGATTTTCTTTCTGTCTCTGGACCTCTTTTGTTTGTTAAACTCTACTTATCACTATTGGAATTCTCAAAGTGTCCAAAAGAGATCTAGACTGATTTCCATGCTCCTAAAAGATGATGTTATAGCATCATTTCCAGAGGAAAATGGAAAAGAGCAAAATATGAAGTAATTGCTTCTTTCATAGTCAAAAAATTGAAGAAGAAAATAAATTCAAATTAGAAATAAGGAAATGTAATTCAAACGATATAATATTTTATCGGTATAATCATGATTATAATTTAAATGAGAAATGCACATAAGTGATACCATATACCATAGATGAGAAATTCTGGAATTTATAAAGGCTGTATAGATGCAATCAAGCAAGGAAATAAATTACAGGACTGAATATGAATGCCAAAAATCAGATGAATTAATCAGAAAAAAAACATCTAATGGGAGAAGTTTAAAGGTAAGGGAAGACAAATGCATTTTGGAAATTCCCTTCATGTTAGGTCTTCTATGGCTCAACTTTCTTCTATACTTCACATTCTAGGTCCATGAATTGTGAGCGATGGACACTGGCAACTGGAGCCAGGTAACAGAATTCATCATCCTAGGCTTCCCCCATCTACAGGGTGTCCAGACTTATCTCTTTCTCTTGTTACTTCTCATCTACCTCACTACTATAATGGGAAACCTGCTGATATTCTTGGTGGTCTGCCTGGATTCCCGGCTCCATACACCCATGTACCACCTTGTCAGCGTTCTTTCTCTCTTAGAGCTTGGCTACACAGCTGCCACCATCCCCAAGATGCTGGCAAACCTGCTCAGCGAGAAGAAAACAATTTCATTTTCTGGCTGTCTTCTGCAGATATATTTCTTTCACTCCCTTGGAGCTACTGAGTGCTACCTCCTGACAGCCATGGCTTATGATAGGTATTTAGCCATTTGCAGGCCCCTCCACTACTCCACCCTAATGACCTCAACACTGTGTGCCAAAATTTCTGTTGGCTGTTGGTTGGGAGGTCTGGCTGGGCCAGTGGCTGAAATTTCCTTGGTCTCTCAACTTCCTTTCTGTGGTCCCAACCACATTCAACACATCTTTTGTGATTTCCCTCCTGTTCTGAGCTTGGCTTGTACTGACACATCAATCAATGTTCTGGTAGATTTCATTATAAATTCCTGCAAAATCCTGGCAACCTTCCTGCTAATCCTCAGCTCCTATATGCAAATCATCTGTACAGTGCTTAGAATTCCTTCAGCTGAAGGCAAAAGGAAAGCCTTCTCTACATGTGCCTCACACCTCACTGTGGTTCTCATATTCTATGGTAGTATCCTATTCATGTACGTGCGGCTGAAGAAGAGCTACTCCCTGGACTATGATCGGGCACTAGCAGTGGTCTACTCGGTGCTTACACCCTTCCTCAACCCTTTCATCTACAGCTTGCGCAACAAGGAGATCAAAGAGGCCATGAGGCGGCAGCTAAAGAGAACAGGGGTCCTGGGTTGACCCATGAGGGAAGAGGAGGGGAAGGTTAAGGCTGGACTAAGACTATGGTGACCCTATGGGTCATAGGTGGCCACAGATGAGAAATAAAGCATTCAATGCTTTTCTACATGGAATGGTGGAACTTGGACAAGTGATATTTGGCTTTCAGTGTTACTGTGATCGTTATATACTCTCTTCTGGATTCATTCAGTTTGACCTTAGAGGCAGGAGAAGGCATACTTTTTTCTCAATTTGGTATAGTGTAGTGATTGCAAGTTTCAGATGTCTGTGTATCATACTTATGTGACTTACATGCACCATCTCCTGAATATATATTTTTCAAATTTACTGAGTTTATATATAAATATAAATCAATTTAATAATGTTCTAAACAATAACATTTATAAAATAAAAATTAGAGAAAAATAAATGATTTCTTATGCATCACTTACAACCATTGCATGTAGAAAACAATTGTGAAGTAAAGCATGTTTATTTAAAATTGCATGTATTAAATCCTAGTTCATTCAGTCACTTATCAGTTGAGTTATATGTAGAAAGTAATTCAATCTCTGCATTAATTTCAACATTTGAAAATATTTTCTAGCAAGATTATTTAGAAAGTTAGCAATAAGGTCTATAAATCATATTACACTGTGCCAGTTATAGAAGTGACAGTAAAATAAAGTTATGATTTATTTATTTATTCTGCCCAGAGCTATCATTAGTATAAAATGCACATAAATAAATGAAAATAATTCCAGGTACTTCCATCTAATGTAAAGGAGAATACCATACAGAATTAAAAATACTTGTGAAAAGTATTTTGTAGTCTGGATGCCTAGTACAATGCAAGCAGATATAAAGAAGAGTTAAAGACATTCCCAAACAGAAGCTGACATAGTTCATCACCACCACACCTGTGTTACAGGAAATGTCAAAGATATTTCTTCAAAGTGAAAGAACAAGGGGCCAGCGCCATGGCACAGTTGTTAATCCTCTGCCTGTGGCACCAGCATCCCATATGGGTGCCGGTTCTAGTCCCGGCTGCTCTACTTTCAGTTCAAGTCTCTGTTATGGCCTGGGAAAGCAGTAGAGGATGGCCTAAGTCCTTGGGAACCTGCAGCCATATGGGAGACCAGGAAGAAGTGCCTGGCTTCTGGCTTTGGATCCACACAGGTGTGGCTGTTGCAGCCATTTGGGGAGCGAACCAATGGAAGGAAGACCTTTCTTTCTGTCTCTCCTTCTCACTGTATGTAACTCTAACTCAAATAAAATAAATAAATAAAAAAACAGAGTGAAAGAACAATACATTAACAATTATGAAGAGACTATCAGAAGGCAGAAAATTTGCTGCAAAGAGTAACTACACCAGCAAGATCAGAATGTTTAAATATCATAAACATGCTGTGTAAATCATTTATCTTTACTATAAGGATTAAAAGTACTTAACAATCACTGCATTAAGATGTTAAGGAATAAACAGTATTGAAGGATATCAAATGTACCATCAAAAATTCAAAATGTGAGGAGGAATGCAATACAGAGTCCCTTATTAGATTCAATATCTCTGGTTTTTCTTTGTCTCTTTCTCTATTTTTAAAATGAATGCTAAGCAGTCATCACTTCAAGATAACTTTTTATAGCCAGAAGAAGTTTAATTTTAAACATCTAGGTAACCACACAGAAAAACCTATACAGACTTGCCAGACATACTAAGCAAGGAATCAAAGTAAACTAGAGAAAATCACTTATTCATGACGGAGATTCTAAGAAGAAAAAGACAAGAAGTACAATAAAAACAGAAAAAAAAATACCAACATGGTAATATTAAGACCTTACCTATCAATAATTACCTGAAATATCAGTGGATTAAATTATCAAATAAAGAGATAGAGAGTGAATGGATTAAATAAAGTGTCCAACTATATACTACTTAAAAGAAACTCACTTCACCTCTGAAGACACATACAGACTTAAAGTGAAACAATGAAATAATATATCCTATACAAATATAACCCAAAAGGAAACTAGGAATATCTATACTTCTATCAGATAAAATAGATTTTAAGGCAAAAGTAATAAAAAGACAATCAGAAAGTCATTATATAATGATAAAGCATTCAACTTAGCAAGAGGAAATAGCACTTAAATTATAAATATAAAAATAGACCAATGTTACAAACAGAAATATTAGTAATATTAATACTATTAATACTAATACTATTACTATAGTATTGTAATAATAATACTATTGTTATAGTATCGGTATTAATTAGTTAATTATTATTTAATTATAGTAATAATTAATATTAGTAATAATGCTAATAATACTAATAATAACTAATGAAGCTATTATAATTATATCATTATAATTATTTAGTTAATTATTATTTAATTAATTATAGTAATAATACTAATAATAACTAATGATACTATTATTTAACAAATATTAATAGACCTAAAACAAGAGGTAGATTGCAACAAAATAACAGCAGGCATTCCAGTTTCAGAAATGGATAGATCATCTAGAAGTAAAATCAAAGAAATAGCAGAGTCAAATATGCCCCCAGATCAATTGAACATACAAAGTCTACACTATTTTTTCATCCAACAGCTGCAGAACACAAATCCTTCTCAAAAGCACATGGAAAATTTTTCAGAATACATCATACTGTAGGTCATAAAAAACAGTCTCAATAAATTAAGAGATAGAAATCATGCTGAGTATCTTTTCTGACTACAATTCAATATAATCAGAAATCAGTTACAAGAAAAATTGGAAACTATAGAGACACAGGGAAATTAAACAACTTACTCCTGAATAATAAATGTATTGTGGAAAAAATCATGAAAGAAATTTAAAAATAGCTTGAAATGAGTGAATATTGAAACACAATATACCAAAACCTATGGAACACAGAAAAAAGTAGTACTACGAGGGCATTTTATAACAATCATTGTGTGCTTACAAAAAAAGAGAAAGCAGATCTTAACAACTAATTGCTACAGCTCAAGGAATTAGAAAAACAGGCATAAATCACATTCAAAATTGGTAGAAGAAAAAAGTCTAAAACTAGAGCAAAAATAAATGACATATACAAAATACAAAAAAACCCACAGTGAAACAAAGAGCTAATGCTTTTCAATCACAAAATTGATAAACTCTTAGCTATGCTAACCAACAACAACCAAAAACCCTGGATTCAAATGAATAGAATCAGTATTGAAAATGGAGACATCATGACTGATACCACACAAATATGAAGGATTGTTAGCAATTATCACAATTACATGACAATAATTTCAATAACCAAGAAGAAATGACACATTGTTGGGCACATATACCTTGCTAAGAATGATTCATGAGGAAATAGGTATCTACAAGTGAATTATAAGTAGTAACATGGAATCAATGATAAAAATTTCTCCCATCATAGACAAGCCCAGGGCTAAATATTAATTAATCAATTTCACAATCAGATCCTTGAGGGACTGTGCTGTGTCATAGAAGTTAAACCATTGCCTGCAAAACCAACATCCCGTATCGTCACAGTTCAAATCCCAGTTGCTCCACTTCTGATCCAGCTCCTTCTAAGCACCAAGGAAAGCAGCCAAAGATGGTCCAAATGCTTGGTGCCCTGCCACCCATGTGGAAGGCCTGAATGGAGTTCTGGGCTCCTGGCTTTGGTCTGGTCCATTCCTAGCCCTTGTGGCCATTTGGGGAATGAAGCATCAGATGGAAGATCTCATCTTCCCCTCCTTCTCACTTCTTGTAACTCTGTCTTTCATATAGATAAACTAAATCCTAAAAAATACGAAGATATCCTTAACCTTAGGACTGAATCTCAAAAATTATTATTTTAATACTATTTTCCCCTGCAGTTCAACCTTGTTCCAAATAGCTACAAATTACTCAAATTATTTTAAGAAAGACTCTTCACACTGGTATCATTGACACTGATGTCAGGATCAATATCTATCCTTGTTGTGATGTAACTTAGTCTAGTTGATTTTATTTTTCTTATTATTAATGTAATTTTGCTTGCTCCACATTTACCATTGCATCCATAGATAGCACAATAAGATTTTCTCATCCATCTGAATGTCAGAATACTTAGCATAGTGCTTTTCAAATTATCAGCCAATTATCGAAGTTTTATTCCCAGTTAGTGGACTCTTAGCTGGGCTGGTTGAGAGAAGAGATGGAGCAATACTGTTGGGAACACAGAGCAAATGGACAGTATTTAATGTCAATATATGATGTTAAATAAGATATATGGTTTGCAAATATTTTCTCCCATTCCATAGGTTGTTTCTTCACTCTGCCATAGACTTTTCTCCTGTTTTCATCTAGTAGTTTTAGATTTTCAGAAATTATGTATTTTACGATTTTCAAAATGTATTTATTTGAGAGGTAGAGTTATGGAGAGAGGGAGAGATTCGAGTCCCCAGGATCTAGATTTAGCTCTTATTCCCATGAGCTCCCTTCTGATAGTGGAAAAACTTTCCAATAGCGTCTTTCATGTCCTTATTTCTCAAGCTGTAGATGATGGGATTGAGAAAGGGAGCGAGGATAACAAAAGAGACAGCAATTGCTGTGTCCCAGAACACCGAATAGGTGACTGAGAATCGCAAATACATGAGAGCCACACTGCCAAAAAAGAGCAGGAACACAGCAAGATGGGCAGCACAGGTGGAAAAGGCTTTGTGACGGCCTTCAGCTGAGGGCATCCCCAGAATCACCATGATGATACGGACATAGGACAAGGCAATGACCAGGAACGAGGCCAGGATCTCCACGGCATGGATGGCGTCTACAATGACCACCAAGGATGTGTCTGTGCAGGCCAAGCTCAGCACAGGTGTGAAGTCACAGAAGATCTGGTGGATTTCGTTGGAGCCACAGAAAGGCAGGGTGGAAATCCACACGATCTCAGGGAGTACAAGAAGGAAGCCGCAGAGGCAGGATCCAGCTGTCAGCTGGATACAAAATTTGGGAGTCATGATGGTTGGATAACGGAGAGGATTGCAGATAGCCAGGTACCTATCAACAGCCATTGCTGTCAGGACACAGCCTTCTGTGATTCCAAGTGAGTGGAAGAAGTACATCTGCAAGAGGCAGCCAGCGAAGGAGATGGTCTTCTGCTCACTGACTAGAATGGAGAGCATCTTGGGAATGGTGGCTGTGGTGTACCAGATCTCCAGGAAGGAAAGGACACTGATGAAGAAATACATGGGCGTGTGCAGGGCCATATCCAATTGGATGACAATGAATATCATTAAGTTGCCAGTTACAATAAATCCATAGATGAGAAGCAAGGGAACAAAGAGTAAGAGGCCACCTTCATGCAGATGTGGAAATATAGAGAAGAGGAACTCAGTCACCATTGTCTGATTCCTACTAATTACCAACCACATCATCTATGAAGAGAAGAAAAGAAATAAAGAAACTGCTAAAATTGAAGGTTGATTACTCATTGAAAATTGCCTCAATTCTGTTTGTAATCATTTACTTAATCAGAGATTGAATCTTTTTAAAAAGCCATTTAGAAAGACTTTTTAACATTGTGCCTCCATGCCAGAAACATCTGAAATGCTTGCTTTTCGACCCCTAAATGACCATTTTGTATACATCTTCAATTGCTGCAAAGAAAAAAAAGCAACACAGAAATTTTGTTATCTGGAAATACTTTTTTGAAAGTTCAGTTGCTTCCTCAGTTTCTATGCCCTCCTCACTCCTAGTAACTCTGAGGGTAGCCTTAAAACTTGCATTTTTTGGCAAAAAATTCTTCAATCCTGTTTTTTAGAAGAATTATTTAAAACACACACACACACACACAGAGTGGCTGCCACAGCAGGTAATGCTGCCACTTGCAACTTAGGCATCCCATATGAACACTGGTTCAAGACGCTTCTGACCCAACTCCCTAATAATGCATCTGGAAAAACAGCAGAAAATAGCTCAAGTGCTTAGACCCTTGCCACCCATGAGTTCTGGCTCCTGGCCTTGGGTGGCTCAACTCTTGCTGTTGCAGCAATTTGGGAAGTGAACCAGGGGATAGAAGATCTCCTTCTTACTTTTCATCTCTTACTCTGTCTTCTTAATTAATTAATTAATCTTTTAAAATAGGCATAAAGAGAAAATGCAATTCTTTAGCATAAACAAAAATATTAAGGCAAATTAATGAATCCCTCTCTCACTTATTCTTTATGTTGCTTCTCTCATCTTTCTCAGCACTGAGATACAGCCAAAGGCTAGCTGAACCATTCGTCTTTATTGCTCTGCCTTTTATTGTGGATTTTGTAGCAACATGCCTGTTTCTTTAAAGATGGCAAGTATTCAATCATAAGGAACTATTCTTCCTCTATGACTTTGTTTTCTCTGTAAACTCCCCATTCTCCTTTTCCTCAATCAATGATCGATAGTGACAGTTGCTTAAACCAAGAATCATTTCAGAATTATCTTACCATTGATGCCTAGACAAGCATGCAACCCTATCTTCACATACCCCATCTGTCTATAAAGTCCACATTTTATAGCCAAAGTAAGGAAAATTTGCTGAATAAAAAAAAAAAATTACCGTAACTATGACTGCCTTGGGAAAGAAGTGTCACAAATGTCAGATGCAATGGAAATCAGACTGACATCTACTTGTTGTGGAGAAAGGGAAACTAAAGTTTTTGCAAGACCAAGTAAAGTTAGTGACAGCAATATGCATTGTCTCTCACCTTGGATATTACTATAGCCTTTTCATTGGTCTTAGCTATCCAGTCATTCTGCAGAATATTCCTAACCACTGCATCATGTGTTCTTTTTTTCCCTCAAAACGTTCTAGTTACAAAGCTCAAAAAATAAGAAACAACCAAAAACCAGATGTGGCAAGGTTCAGGGCAATAGATTTAGCATAACCCTTTTATTTTTTAAAACAACACACACATATGTGCTCCCTCCCTCCCTCCCCCCCCCACACATTGAGAAAAATGCTTAACCAACAATTTACATTGGTTACTCTGGCTTAGAAATTTGAGGAAGGCAGAAGCCTCTGCTTTCTACTTTCTACATTTCTCTATTGTTTGCCCTTTTTTTTTTTTTTTGCATTACATGTACATTTCTTGGGTGTGATTCTCACACATTAAAAGATATCTTAGCCTAATTATTGCCACCTCTAATCAGGCTATGATCAAATTTTGGAGCCAAAACCCCCCTTTTTTATATACTCAACAGATCAGCCAGGTTGGATAAAGATCTTGCTTTTCTATTTTTGCTTGTCATTCCTTATTCAAGTTGTCTCAGTCTCTTATAAGGATCCTAATGGCCAATGCCCTCAAATATTTCCATTGTCATGGAAGTCTTATGGATCCTCATTTCCTGAAATAATCACTCTCCTCTCTGATCTCTGAAAATGTTTTAACTTATCCTCTTTCATGACATCTAAAACACCCTTCCTTGCATCTTAAACATTTGCATATCAGTATTACCTTCACCAAGTAGACAGCTCTGTAAGAGAAATCACACAAGAGAAGGATCATAGTATCACTGAACAATTTCCAAGGAATGATTATGATATGAGACACTTTACATATTTCACTTTACATATTTTATCTCAATTCTGCTTATGATAGAGTGTTACTACCATTTAATAGGTAGAGATACAGAGAGGAGAAATAACTTATGCAAATTCACATAGCTGGGACCCAAACAAATAGTTTAGGAGTCAGGTCTGTTTGCTTAGGAATTCACTACCTCATATAGGAAAACATAGGTCAGGATTCATCAGTAGTTTTTATTTTCTCCTTTGAATACCCTTAGGTTTTAAGCAGTGTGTGGGTAATAGGTGAGAGAGCTGATGTGGTTTCTTCAGGAGGTCAAAAGTAGATTTAGTTTGAAGAGTAGAAAAATTCGTTTATTGAGGGTGTCTGTTGCCTTGTCCCTCAGGTTTTGAGGAGGAAAGACAGTAGCAACAGGCTTTGGAAAGGAGCAAGCAGCAGTGCTCAGCAGAAGGGCGGAACCTGTCGGGGGAAGATTTGAGTGCCAGAGGTGTCCTCTGACTAAAATGTCCACATCTCTGTCCTTTCTCCATCCACAGCACCAGAGAATGGTCATGTTTAGTAGATGGATAGAGTAGGACACTAAGGTGTTGGGAAAAGGCAAGAAAATCCATGGCTAAAATGAATCATAAAAGTCAAATTATTATTATTATTATTATTATTATTATTATTATTTCTGTAAGCTTGGGGCCCTCCTCACTCGAAAGTCTGTATAATAATTAATCATTCATACATTTATTCACTAAACACACATTGATTTATCCTCTGTTATGTGCTGATCACTGCCATGTGTTTGAGGGCTACATAAAGGTACATAAACATTATTCTTGCTCCTAAAACACATAAAGGGCATGAAAAAAGCATTCCCAGAATAACTGATAATTGGCTGTGGGAAAGGCACCCCAGCCAGGGAATATTTATTTTAGAGTAAAAAGAGACTTGAATTAGAAGTTTGAAAGAAAAAAAAAAAAAGAAAAAAAAAAGCAGCAGCTTCTTCTGAATCCCCAGGAAAGCATACTTCTTTGGACTTAGAATTTTATTGTTTAAAGACCTTATATATTGATAGTATTTGCATCTGTTACCTGATCTACATTATTTCTAGCTTTCTCTAGAGATTTCATCCCATTATTTAAATTTTTCATTCATGTAAAAAATGATAACAATATGAGGTTTTACCCTGAAAGATAGATAGCAGCTCAATTCTAAAGAATTACTCCAAAAAGGAAGTACTGGGTAGGCACAGGAGTACAGCTGAGTTAGAAGGCTCAGTTGGATGATAAACTTTCAGTCCTCAGCATCTCTGTAGTCACCATTCCCTTCTCCTTGCTTGTCTGTGGAGATATAGATCTCTCTAAAACCTCTCCAGGGAATGTCTGGAACGGAAAAATTGTCTTCTCTGGGAGCTCTGTTTAGATGATGCAGTATCTAAAGGCAAATAAGCTGTGCATTTCAGTCTTCCCTCCAAGGAACAAATTAGAGGGAAGTTGTTACAGGCTAAATAATAAGATGTTTCTCTTAGTTGGGTCTTAAATGCTTTCCTGTGAGTACAAAATCTTTTTTTTTTTTTCAAAATCTTGTCTTTCATGGGGTAGCATACACTTGAGAACTTGGAACCCAGCATAGCTGAGAGAGTCAGAACACACTTCAGTCTGGATCATGATTCAGACTGACATTTCTTCCTCCCAAGCTTTCTCTTGTTTTTCACAATGCTTTCTATTCTCTCTGCTGATGTAGTCATATTGCAATAATAGTAATCTGATTTTTTAAAAAGATTATTTATTTGAAAGGCTGAATTTCAAGAGGGAGAGGAAGGGAGAGACAGAGAAGTCTTCCATCTGATGCTTCACTCCCCAAATGGCAACAGTGACACAGCTGGGCAGATCCAAAGCCAGAAGACAGAGCTTCTTCTATGTCACCCACATAGGTGCAAGGGGCCAACAACTTGGGCCATCTTCTACTGCTTTTTCAGGCCATAGCAGAGAGTTGGGAAGAGGAGCAGCTGGGACTCTAACTAGTGCCCATATGGGATCCTGGCATTGTAGGCTACAGCTTTACCTGCTACACCATAGCGCCAGCCCTGAGTAATCTAATAATTTATAAATACATTTTAGATGTTTTTAAATGCACATCTCATTTTTTAGTCTTTTTAAATTTATTTGCTTGAATTTCATAAATATATTAGAAACATAGTAATCCATCCCGTTGTACCCGCTTTCCCACTCACACTCCCACCCTCTTCCTCTTCCCTCTCCTGTTTTTCACTAAGATATATTTTCATTTAACATTATATACAGAGGATTAACTTTATTCTAGGTAAAGAGTTCAACCCTTTGTGTGAGAAAGAAAAAGAAAAACAACAACAACAACAAAAAACCAACAAAACTGCTCCTTCACAGTGAAGGCAAGGGCTGTTCAAAGTTATTGCATCTAGAAAGTGATTCTGCTTTTTTCCCCTTCATCTTTTCCCTTCCTTCCTCTCCCTCCTTTCCTTTTAGAACCTTATCTTTAAATAAGAACCCAAGAATGATACATCTTTTGTGAGCGCTTAGATATAATTCTAACTTATGAGACCTTAGACTATCCTCCACTTAATACATTAAAAGGAAGTGATACTTGAGAACAAGTTTCAATATTAAGTTTCATTATACAACTCTTTGAGGACAGAGGTCCTGCGTGAGAAGTTAGTGCACAATGACTGCTGTTTATTTAATTAACACTCTTATGTATGACGTCAGTGATCACCCAAGGCTCTTGAAATGAGCTTCCAAGGCTGTGGAAGCCCTTTGGATCCATTAACTTGACAAGGCCATAAGTAAAGTACAAGTTCTTTCCTCCCCTCAGAGAAAAGTAAATCCTTCTTTGGTGGCTGCTTCTTTACACTGGGGTCTCACCCACTGAAGTCCTTCATGTAGGACATTTTTCACCACAATGTCTTGGCGTTCCATGCCTGAAATGCTCTCTTGGGCTTTTAGGCCAGACCATAATGCCTTAATGCCTGATTCTGAGGTCAGAGTGCCATTTAAAGTGATTGTCATTCTATGAGTCTGCTATATGGACTGCTTCCCAAGTTGGAACATTCACTCCTTTTTAATTCTATTATTACTAAACACTTTGTCCCATTTATATGATCAGTTTAACACTTTATCCTATCTATATGATCACTTTTCCACTTAGAAGTAAGCCTGTAGGAATCTATGCAGAACTATGCTGCTTTTTTAGTCACAAACTTCATACATTTCACAATTACAATTTTAGGATGTTGGTAATTCTTCCCACCATGCCTGTCCTCCAACCCACACTCCTATTCCCCTTCCTCTTCCTTTTCTTATGCATACTTTTAACTTTTACTAAGATTTATTTCCAATTAACTTTATAAACATATGGTTAACTCTATGGCAAGTTAAGAGTTCAATGATTAGTATGAAAGAAAAATAAAGATAAAATTAGATAAAGGAAAAGAAAAGAAAGCAAAACAAAACAAAACAAAACAAAAAACTTTCTTTCTTAAAGTCGAGAGAAGGGTTGTTTAAAGTCATTGCTTCTCAAAGTGTCAAGTTCATTTCTACAGGTTGCCTTTTAGGTGCTCTATTAGTTATCATAGGTTAGGGAGAACATATAGAATTTGTCCCTTTGGGGTTGGCTTATTTAACTAAATATGATGTTTTCCAGTTTCATCTATTTTGTTGCAAATGACTGGATTTGATTTTTTTTTTACTGCTGTGTAGTATTCCATGGTGTACATATCCAGTAATTTTATTATCCAATCTTCAGTTGACAAGCATCTGGATTGATTCCATGTTTTTGCTATTGTGAATTGAGCTGCAATAAACATGGAGGTACAGATAGCTCTTTCATATGGTGATTTCATTTCCCTTGGATAGGTTCCCCAGAATGGGATGGCTAGGTCATATGGCATGTCTACATTCAGATTTCTGAAGTATCTCCAAACTGTCTTCCATAGTGGCTGTGACACTTTGCATTCACACCAACAATGGATTAGGGTACCTTTTCTCCTACAGCCTCAATCTATTTGTTGTTTGTTAATTTCTGTATGAAAGTCATTCTAACTGGGGTGAGAAGAAACCTCATTGTGGCTTGGATTTGCATTTCCCTGATGGCTAGAGGGCCTGAGCATTTTTTCATGTGTCTGTTGACCATTTGGATTTCCTCTTTTGAAAAATGTCTAAGTCCTTTGCCCTTTTCTTAAATGTATTGTTTCTTTTGATGTTGTTGAGCTTCTTGAACTCTTTATATATCCTGTTTATTAATCCTTTATCAATTGCATAGTCTGCAAATAATTTCTCTCATCCTGTTGACTGCCTCTTCACTTTACTGAGTATTTATTTTTCAGTGCAGAACCTTTCAATTTGATGTAATCCCATTTTTCCATTTTGGCTTTGATTGTCTGTGCCTCTGTTTTTTTTTTTTTTTTTTCAAGAACACTATCTATGCCAATTTCTTGTAGGGTTTGCCCAATGCTCTCTAATAATTGTATGGTATCAGATCATAGATTTAGGTCTTTAGTCCATTTTGAGTGGATTTTAGTGAATGGTATGAAGTAGAGGACTTGCTTCGTGCTTTTGCATGTGGAGATCCAGTTTTCCTAGCACCATTTGTTGAAAAGACCATCCTTGCTCCAGGAATTCATTTTAGTTCATTTGTCAAAGATGAATTGGTTCTAGATGCTTGGATTGATTTCTGGTATTTCTATTCTGTTCCGTTGGTTTATCCATCTATGTTTGTATCAGTACCAGGCTGTTTTGACTATAACTGCCCTGTAGTATGTCTTGAAATCTGGTATTGTGATGCCTCTGGTTTGTTTTTGTTATAGAAGATTGCTTTGGCTCTTCCAGGTATCCTGTGCTTCCATACGAATTTCAGCATAATTTTTCCTATATTTTTTTTCTGTTTCCACCTCTACTGTCCCAGAGGGCTTGCTTAACTGCAAAAGCAGTTCACCAAGCTCTCCTTTCTGATGTTATCCACAGTGCCCATGGGCCTGTGGATTCCCCTCTCACATGGTCTGCTGGGAACAGTATCCTCCTCCTCTGGGTCCAAGCTTTTGTTGGTTTTTTTGTGTGTGTTGTTGCATATTTGTTCTTTCTGCATGGGCCTGGAATGTCTCTATTGTTTTCACTCGGTCTCCCACTGGGGATATCCCATGCCTTTATCTTAGGTGTGTACTTTCTCCCCTTTCTAAATATTAAGTTTGCCCCACATTAGTCAGATTATTCTGTCGCTATTCCGCCATATTGGAACCCCCTTCATGTCTTTTTGCACATCTCATTTGATTCTTTAAAAACTATTTGTATGGTTAAAATTGTTAACATGATAATTTTTATAATTTGATTTTTAGAAGAATAAAAAGAAGAGGAATTCTTCATATTTTTTAGATGGAGAGAAGTCAAAGACTTTCTCCAGTTCACTCAAGTGATGTAACAGAGGGAAGAAATTGCACCTGATCCTCTAAGTTCAAATCTAGCTGGGAAGAGAATAAATTATAAAGGAGGAAGTAAAAAGAAAATCCATGTTTGCAGCTGACTTGTTGTTGTACATGGAAAAACATAAACACTTGACCAAAATGATGTTAGAACTGATAAACCAATACAGTAAAGCTGCAGATTAAAAAATAACCATACAAAAACAATAACTTTTTTGTGCACTTCTGATGAACTTGCTGTACAAGAAACTAAAAAAAAATCCATTCACAATAGTCACAACAATCAAATATGAAGGAACAAATTTAACCCAAGAAGTGAAAGATTTCTACAATGAAAATTATAAAACATTGGTTTAAGAAACTCAAGAAACAAATAAATTAAAAGATATTTCTTCCTCATGGATTGGAGGAATTAATATAGTTAAGATGTCTATACTACTTAAAACCAGATTCAATGCAATCCCTATCAAAATACCAATGACATTCTTTACAGGATTATAATGAAATTATCCAAAAATTCAAACAGAATCACAAAAGACCTAGAGCAGATAAAATAATTGTGTGTGTGTGGGGGGGGAGGGGATCAATCTGGAGGCATTACAATACCTGACTTCAAAGCCCACTACAAATCTATAGTAAATAATAAAGCATAGTAATGGCATTAAAGATCCATAGATCAATGGAAAAGAATAGAAATTCAAGAAATTAATCCATATAATAAGCCAACTAATTTTTGACAGAAGTGTCTAGATTACATGTTGGAGAAAGGATAACCTCTTTAATAAATGGTACTGGTAAAACTGGATGTATTTATGTGGAAGAATGAAATTGGGTTTCTATCTCTTCCCACATAGAATAATCAACTTAAGATGGATCAGAGGCTGAAACTGAAGACAGACCATGAAGTTACTGAAAGAAAATGTAGGGAAAACACTTCAAGATATTGGTGTAAGTGAGGACTTCTTGGATAAGACCCACAAAACCCAAGAAACAAATCAAAACTACACAAATGGGTATATATCATGCTCAGAAGCTTCTGTACATAAAAGGAAGCAAGAGAGTGAAGAGACTGCTGACAGAACTGGAAAAATATTTTCAATGTACTTATCTGATTGATTATTAATATTCACAACATATCAGCACCTCAAAGCACTCAACAACAACAATAATAAAAAAACTAACACAGTGAAAAGTGAGCAGAGTGCCTCAACAGACAGTTTTCAAAAGAGAAAATACAAATGGGTAACTAATAAATAAAAAATGCTCAGCATCACTAGCCATCAGGGAGCTGCAAGTCAAAACCACAATGAGATAACCCCTCAGTCCTGTCAGAATGGCTGTTCTCCAAAAGACAGAAAATAACCAATGTTGGCAAGGATTTGGAGAAAGGGGAACTCTTGTACATTGTTGGTGGGAATGCAAATTGGTACAGCCAGTGTATAAAACAGTATGTAGATTTCTTAAAAAACCTAGAAACAGATTTGCCATATGATCCAACAATCCCACTACTGGGTATATTCCCAAAAGACATGAACAGATGTACCAAAGAGATACCTGCACCACCACATTTATAGTACCACAGTTCATAATAGCAAATATGGAATGAACCAAAGTGTTCGTCATCAGATGAACAGGTGGAGAAAATATGATATAAATATGAACAATTATATGTTATTCAGCTACAAAATAATGAAATTTTATCATTTGCATAAAAATGGATGCAACTGGAAGATATCATGTTTTTTGAAATAAGCCAGACATAGAAATACAAATACTGCATGTTCTCTTTTATATGTGGGAGCAAAATTTAAAAAGAAAAAAAATCAAAAACAACAAAAAAGGCATAGTTACATATATCAGTAGTGCCACAAATACAGTTTTATCAAACTTTGCATTTTTTTTTTAGATTTATTTTATTTATTTGAAAGGCAGTGCTACAGAGAGGTAGAGACAGAGAGAGAAGTCTTCCATCTGCTGATTCACTCCCCAAATGGCTGCAACAGCTGGAGCTGGACCAGGCCAAAGCCAGGAGCCAAGAGTTTCTTCTGGATTGCCCATGTGGGTGCAGGGGCCCAAGCACTTGGGACATCTTCCACTGCTTTCCCAGGTGCATTTTCAGGAAGCTGGATTAGAAGTGGATCAGCCAAGACTAGAACCAGTGCCTATATGGGATGCTGGTGCAGCAGACTGGAGCTTTAACCCCCTGGGCTACAGTACCAGCCCCTCAAACTTTGTTTTACATCTCATGAAAATGTCAAACAAGTTGTTAAGAATGCAATACTACTATTATTTTAATGATTTATGATGATTTTAAAAATTTACTGTATATGAGTGAAATTGATATCATTTCATTTGATTATTAGTTATAGCTCTTACCTATATTCTAGCTGAACTATATTCCTTTTACTTTTTACTTGTTGAACTGTATATTTGGTGGAACATTAAGTGTTTGGTTGCAATGTAAATTAAAAATATGCTACCTGAGGCCAGCACTGTGGCATAACAGGTAAAGCCTCTGCCTGCAGTGCCGGCATTTCATCTAGGCGCTGGCTGTTCCACTTCTGATCCAGCTCTCTGCTGCGGCCTGAGAAAGCAGTGGAAGATGGCCCAAGTCCTTGGGCCCCTGCAACCGTGAGGAAGACCCAGAAGAAGCTCCTGGCTCCTGGCTTCGGATCAACTCAGTTCCGGCCCTTGCGGCCAATTGGAGAGTGAGACAATGGATGGAAGATCTCTCTCTCTCTCTCTAGGTCTCTCCTTCTCTCTCTGTGTAATTCTGACTTTCAAGTAAATAAGTAAATCTTTAAAAAAATATTACCTAACAATTTTTTAAAAAGAAAGGAAGGGAAGAAGAAAGAAAGGAAGGAAAGGAGGGAGAGAGAGTTGGGAGGCAAAGAGAGAGGAAGTGTCATTATATTCTTAGAATTGTTTCTATGAACTGCGTTAAATCTCTTCTCTTCATATATAAATAAATAAACTGGAAAAATATATGGCTTTCAAAAATTTTACAACACAATAAATTTATCTTTGGTTTTTTTTTATTTTGTTAATATAAAGATAACAGATTTCAGGTATTTCTTAGGTACAATTCTAAGAAGTTAACCAGACTTGACCCCCATCTCCCCTTCCTCCCCTTCTTTTCATTAGTTTTGGCAAAGACAGTTAGTTTTTTTTTTGTTTTGTTTTTTTTTTTTTTTTTTTTTTTGGACAGCAGAGTGGATAGTGAGAGAGAGAGACAGAGAAAGGTCTTCCTTTTTGCTGTTGGTTCACCCTCCAATGGCCACTGCGGCCACCGTATCTCGCTGATCCGAAGCCAGGAGCCAGGTGCTTCTCCTGGTCTCCCATGTGGGTGCAGGGCCCAAGCACTTGGGCCATCCTCCACTGCCTTCCCGGGCCATAGCAGAGAGCTGGCCTGGAAGAGGAGCAACCGGGATAGAATCCGGCGCCCCAACCGGGACTAGAACCCGGTGTGCCGGCGCCGCAAGGCGGAGGATTAGCCTGTTAAGCCACGTCGCTGGCCGTAAAGACAATTGTAATCCACACTGTAATCAGAGGCTCAATCATCACTCACCATAATATTCAATAAGTAAAATGTACGAAGACCAAAGTTCCACAGAAGTATAAACAAGACCTAAAAAAGACAACCATATCATAAAGATGTGTGTTTCATTCTTATTCATGTTTGTACCTTTTGAAAAATCCTGTGTTTGTTGCATTTATCATTTGCTGTCACAGAATATGGGAACTCAAAAATGACAGTCAAATTCTGAGTGGAATTATTAGCAAATGTGGAGCATATAATTTTAGTATTTAGTATTTAGTATTCTGCATAGATCACAAATGATAAAAGGATAAAACTATTTGTAAAAATGAATTAGTATCGGTCACTTGTAAGAAATTTGATAATAAAGGATGAAGGAAGAGAGATAGCAATGCCACTAAAACTAATTTTTACAATATATAGTAGATATGTACCTATTTGAATGAGGACTCTGCTGTGGCACAGAAACTAAGATGTTGAAGGTGAAAGAAATTATAAGGAAAGCAAGTAAAAGATTGAAAGGTATGATGAACCCACAGAGAGAAGGAATGATCTTGGAAAAGAGAGGGGATGAAGGTGTGGGTAAGATTAGATATTCTATGCGGAGAAGCAATTAACAAATGCATCAGCAGGACATTTCTAACGTGTGTTGGAAACTCACTGAAAACAGAACTCAAAAATCAAAGTAATGTTTTAGAATTTAAGTAGTACTATTTGCATTAAATAAATGAATAACTGAACAACTTCCTACAAAGAAAGCATCAGACTAAACTAGTTTTCCTATGAGATTTGTAAAATAGTCAAAGAATGGAGATTTACAGTCTTATCAGAACTCTTTCAGAGCCTGGGGAAAAATGAAATACTCACTCGTGCATTAGAGTGTTGTATTCTTGACACCAAATCTAGACGATAATAATTTAAGAAATAAGCCATATGTAAATCATATTCATACACATGAATGCAGATACTTTAGGTTCTAAATGAACTCAGGATTATATTAAACATCTTAAAGACAACTCCATGATAAAATTGAAGCTAAAATATGTGTTTGATTAAAATTAGAGATGTGTTAATATTCACATTCAAAATGTTATCTGATTAAAGAGGAAAAACCATGAAGTCATATCAAAAATGCATAGAAAATATTTCCTATAATTCAGTCTCCATTTGTGATTTAAAAAATTCAAATTTAGCACAATAGGAAGCAAAAGAAATTCTTCTTAATATTGATAAATTGTGTCTTCAAAATAGTCTGAAAATCATATGTAGTGGTGAAATGCTCTATGTTTGCTTTAAAATAAGAAAAAGGACAAGTGCCCACCATAAAAATAAATAAAACTTTGCTTAGATTTAAGAGTAGAAAAAGGGGGCCGGCACCACGGCTCAATAGGCTAATCCTCTGCCTGCGGCACTGGCACACCGGGTTCTAGTCCCTGTCGGGGTGCCGGATTTTGTCGAGGTTACTCCTCTTCCAGTCCATCTCTCTGCTGTGGCCTGGGAGTGCAGTGGAGGATGGCCCAAGTGCTTGGGCCCTGTACCCACATGGGAGACCAGGAGAGGCACCTGGCTCCTGGCTTCGGATCAGCGCGGTGATCTCTCTCTCTCTCTCTCACTGTCCACTCTGCCTGTCAAAATAAAAAAAAGAAAGAAAGAAAAAAAAGAGTAGAAAAAGGAACACACATAATGAAGATAATAAGTGAAAATGTTTTTATTTAAAGATGATAAAAAATTTGTAAAGAGACTTCCAAAAATTTTAAAAGTATATTGTAAGAGAGAGTTTGGCCAATGAATGACTACATATTATATATATATAATTATATATATTATGAATAGCAACAGTGACTAAAAGTATAATAAGGTTTCCCTGTACATGTATTCCCCACCCATTATATGTAGGATTTTCCCAATCCCAGGTCTGTTGTACGTGCTCATCAATGCAGTTTTAATGTAACAGGGAAGACTGTGTTAAAATCACTTCATGATTCCAGCCCCCTGGGATGTCTGCTGGAGCGAGCACTGGGGCTTGTGATATCTCATGGGAATCCCTCCTGCAACTACTGCCAGTGTGATTCCCTGGGTCTCCCGGAAGGACTTCTGCTTCACTGTGCTGGTTTGGATCTTTCTATCATGTCCCTCAGAGTTGTTCTGTGCCATCACTGACATTCACTGGTCATTTTTCAGTGAAGAATCGGAAAAATCCTTCAGCCTTTGAATCACACTTTGTCGCTTGATTTCTTCTGTTTCTTATCTTTCCCCTTTCTCTCAGCAGATGCTTTATGAAATATTTAGTTCTTTCAGTCCTTGGGCAGAAAGAAATCCAAGTATCTATTTCCATCTGATGTCTAGCTTGCCTTAAAAACCTAGGATCCTACAGGGAGCAGTGACCTCCTGAGAAGAGAGTGTGGCAGCCAGTGTTCCTCTAATTATCCCCGAGGGAAACAGAGTTGCTTTCCCTTAGGCTGTGGGGCAGAACTCCCCAGAAGAAAGTCTTTCTCTTACTTGGCTAATCCCTGAGAAACGTGGAGTTGTGGTTGTGGTTATAACCTCCCTGGAGTTGGGCTACAGAGCAATGAAGATGAAGATATCTGGGAAACAGGAGGAAGCCCTCTTGGTTTCTGGAAGAGGTTGGTGTGGGATGAAGAGTGAGTGTCTTTCACTGATAAATATTGTAAAGACTTTCACAGAATCGTTTTTTGTTGGACTTAGATAATAAAGACTTGTTGAAATTTTGTTGAAGTTGTGAATGCACTTAAAATGGGAAAGGAACACGGCTCTGATGGGGGCTTTGGGGAGTTTATGTGTGAAGACTGAAGATAATTGTAAGACAACAATCTCCCAGGGAAATTGCCCATTATGTTTTCTGGGCCCTGTGTCTATGACTCTTCTCATTTGTACTAATTTTTAGGTTAAATCTGAATGTAGAATACTTGTATTTTCTGTAGTGGAGTCAGAAAAAGCTGCTATGAATGAAGGATGTACAGGGCCAACAGTGGGACTTGCTAGTACAGTTTCTGGGTTTATATACTCCTCCAGAAAATATAAAACTTCTGTAGGCATAATTTTGTTTCCATGAAATTATCTTCCTATGTACATCTTTCTTTATGCAAAACCCAGGTACCTAAAGCCCTGCCATTTTTTCTTTTCCTGGATTTCAATTTTCTAATTCCAAACTATATAGGATATAAACTCAACATCAGGTTCCCTGCTTATTTCTCTACTGTTTCTGAGGAAGAAACACAGAATAGCTATAAAGTTGATGTTTTTTGTCATAATGGGGAAAACATAGTGGGGAAAGCATATCTAAAGATATTAAGATGTAAGAGTTATTTAAGAATCTCAAATGCATTCATACTATTTGTCATAAAAAGCTCCCATTTGATTTGGAAGCAAATAGAGAGTTTCTACTTGTGTAATATTTTCAGACAGAGAATTGACAGCTTCGCATTTAAGAAGTTTTACTTCAGTATCTGAATGGAGAAAAAATTGAAGCAATGCAAGAAAAAACATGAATTCAGACAAGAAAAATTAAGATGAGAAATAATGAGCATAAATTCTTTTTTTCCTGTTGAACTTCTATTGCTTAGGTGGAAGTATTTTTAAAAAAAGCGAAGGGAAAATATTTTTGTCTCATATTTTCTTCTATTTCAACATACATTTAATACTCTGTTGTGTCTGTAAAAAGCAAGACAAAAAATGGTTGCTGTGTGCCTGCCTGACTTCCTATTGCACACATCCTTTCTTATTGTGGTTACAAAATAATTCTTCCAGTTTTCACATCTATCAGTACTTTAAAATTTTCTGTCTCTTTTTGGTAACTAGCAGTGGCTTTCTCCATTTAGAAATTCCATCTATAATAACCTCACTTCCAAATAACTTAATACAATGAAGGTGAATCTCAGAATTCAGCTGTGCAAGCGAACATTTATTAACAAGTAGGCACTAAAAACTGCTATTAAACCTGTTTATGAAAGCTCATGAGAATCCCAATTCTATCTTTCAGACTTTCTGATTAGTTGAGTGAATGAAACTTTCTATCAGAGACAAAATGTAACAAAATCCTGGGGCTGGCCTTGTGATGCAATGGGTTAAGTTACTGCTGGCAATACCTGCATCTCATATGAGCACCAGTTGAGAACCAGGCTGCCCCAGATGCAATACAGCTTCTTGATACTGTGCCTGGGAAAGCAGAAGGAGATGGCTTGAGTACTTGGGCCTCTGCCACCCATGTGGGAGACCCAGATGCTAGCTTAGGCCTGGCCCAGCTCTAGCCTTGGCCAGCCACTTAGGAAGTGAAACTGAATGAAAGATTCTCTCTCTCTCTCTGTCTCCAGCTCTTCCTCTCTCTCATTCTGTGACTCGCCTTTCAAATAAAAACGTGAGTCTTTTAAAAATGTAACAAAATCCTTATAAGGTAGAAAAGCCAACTTTGCAGTGAAATTAGATGACATATCCTGTACAAAGGAAGGAACACAGGAATGAATGAGTCATGTTCCTATTGCATCACTGTGCGTTTGTAGTCCATTTGATTAATCATATCCTTATATCCCTTCAAGCAAGGGGTTAGGTATATTTTCAGCTAATCAACATAATCAGTTTTTAATAAAAACAAAAATTTTACATGCCAGTGCCTCCCAATTGGCTCAAAAATTTTACCCAAATATCTGGCAATTTCTAGAGCCATTTTGATTATCATTTCTGGGGGATGGGTTTGTAGTATTGACATGTAGTGGGTAGAGAACAATAGTGCTGCTATACATCCTGTAACAGGCAAACTCTCTTCTTCCTGCACACTGGATTCTAGTGCCGGTCGGGGCGCCAGATTCTGTCCCGGTCACTCCTCTTTCTGTCCAGCTCTCTGCTGTGGCCCGGGAGTGCAGTGGAGGATGGTCCAAGTCCTTGGGTCCTGCACCCGCATGGGAGACCAGGAGAGGCACCTGGCTCCTGGCTTCGGATCAGCGCGATGTGCCGGCCACAGCACACCGGCCACAGCGGCCATTGGAGGGTGAACCAACGGCAAAAGGAAGACCTTTTTCTCTGTCTCTCTGTCTCTCACTGTCCACTCTGCCTGTCAAAAAAAAAAATCGTCATTCTTTTTTTTTTTTTTTTTTTTTTTTACTTTAGAAACCATTTATTTAAGGAATACAAACTTCATGCGTTTCATGAGTACAACTTTAGGAACATAGTGATTCTTCCCATTGTACCCACCCTTCCATCCATCTTCCTCCTTCCTCTCTTATTCCCATTCTTATTTTTCACTAAGATTTATTTTCAATTAACTTTATACACATACATTAACTCTATACTAAGTAAAGAGTTCAACAAACAGTATGGAAAAAAAAAAACTGTTCAACAGTCGAGACAAGAGCTGTTCAAAGTCATTGTATCTCCAGGTGTCAATTTCACCACTATAGATTGATTACCTTTTAGGTGCTCTATTAGTTATCACAGGTCAGGGAGAACATATGGTATTTGTCCTCTTGGGACTGGCTTATTTTACTAAGTATGATGTTTTCCAGATTCATCCATTTTTTTTTTTTGAAAATGACTGTATTTCATTTTTTCTGCTGTGTAGTATTCCATGGTGTATATATCCTGTAATTTCTTTATCCAGTCTTTAGTTGATGGACATTTGGGTTGACTCCATATCTTAGCCAATGTGAATTAAGCTGAAATAAACATGGGGGTACAGAAAATTGTTTCCTATGCTGATTTTATTTCCCTTGGGTAAATTCCCAGTAGTGGGATGGCTGGGTCATATGGTAGGACTATATTCATATTTCTGAGTTATCTCCATACTGTCTCCCACAGTGACTGTACTACTTTACATTCTCACCAACAGTGGATTATGGTACCTTTTCTCTCACATCCTCATTTGCATTTGCTGTTTGTTGATTTCTATATGAAAGCCATTCTAACTGGGGTGTGGTGAAACTTCATTGTGGTTTTGATTTGCGTTTCCCTGACGGCTAGTGAGCCTGAACATTTTTTCATGTGTCTGTTGGCAATTTAGATTTCTTATTTTGAAAATGGTGTTAAGTTTTTTGCCCATTTCTTCACTGGGTTGTTTGTTTTGTTATTGTTGAGTTTCCTGATCTCTTTATATATTCTAATTATTAATCCTTTATCAGTTGCATAATTTGCAAATAATCTCTCCCTTTCTGTCAGTTGCCTCTTCACTTTGAGTGCTTCTTTTGCAGTATAGAAGCTCCTCAGCTTGGTGTAATTCCACTTGATAATTTTATCTTTGAATGCCTGTGCCTCTGGGGTCTTTTCCAAGAAGTCTTTGACTATGCCAAAGTGTTGCAGTTTTCCCAATGTTCTCTAATAATTTGATGGTATCAGTTTATAGATTTAGGTCTTTAATTCATTTTGAGTGGATTTTTGTGTAAGAGGTATGGTAGGGGTCTTGCTTCATACATCTGCATGTGGAGATCCAGTTTTCCCAGCACCATTTGTTGAAGAGACTATTCTTGCTCCAGGAATTGGTTTTAGCTTCTTTGTCAAAGATAAGTTGGTTGTAATTGCGTGGGTTGATTTCTGGCATATCTATTCTGTTCCATTTGTACCAGTACCATGTCATTTTGTTTTTCACAAAGGGTTTAGTTTTATCACAACTCATTTTGTGTCTTCAAATATTTAATATCAAAATCAAAATATATGCCTAAATGTTTCCAAATTGCTATTCCAATTAATATTCCAATTAATATATTTTTATGAACACTTTAAAAAAATTTTTAAATATTTTCCTTAGCTGATAAAGTGAAAATCATACTCTAAGCAGTCTTAAGGCTTTCAATAAAAACTACTAAGTTTCCATAGTGGAGCCTAATTTATATGTCTAAACAATAAAATCATTGACTTATCCAGAGGATAATTGACAGCATAAGATATTATAATTACCAAAAGTGCTTGCAGATATGATAAGATCACTTTATAATTTGAAAAACAATTCAGATACTATGTTTTGCTTAATCAATCATGTTTCAGGGCTGATCACTGGCTTGCAAATTAAGTTTCCATTTGTCTTTGAATATACTTAGAATTATACTTGTATTTTATTCCATCAGCCAACAGATGATGCCACTAAAAACATGAATCAGGAGAATCAGACAATGGTGACTTTGTTTCATTTCTCTGATTTCCCCCAGCTTGAGAATGGCAGCCTCTTATTCTTCATCCCTTTGCTCTTTATCTACATATTCATTATTGTTGGAAATTTCATCATCTTCTTTGCTGTTCGGCTGGACAAGCGTCTGCACAACCCCATGTACAATTTCATCAGCATCTTCTCCTTTCTGGAGATCTGGTACACCACTGCGACCATCCCCAAGATGCTCTCCAACCTGGTCAGTAAGCGGAAGACCATCTCTTTCACTGGGTGCCTCCTGCAGATGTATTTTTTCCACTCCCTTGGGGTCTCAGAGGGCCTAGTTCTCACACTGATGGCCATTGACAGGTATGTTGCCATATGTAACCCCCTCCGCTACGCAATCATTATGACCCCTCAACTGTGCATTCAGCTGTCCACTGCCTCCTGCATTTTTGGCTTTGTTATGCTGCTTCCAGAGATTGTGTGGATTTCTACTCTTCCTTTCTGTGGCCCCAATCAAATCCATCAACTCTTTTGTGACTTTGAACCTGTGCTGCGCTTGGCCTGTGCAGACACATCAATGATTCTTGTTGAAGATGTAATCCATGCTATTTCCATTCTGACATCTGTCTCCATCATCACCCTTTCCTATTTAAAGATCATCACCGTGATCTTGAAGATTCCCTCAGGTGAGAGCCGTCAGAAAGCATTCTCCACTTGTGCAGCACATATTACTATTTTCTTGATGTTTTTCGGCAGTGTGGCATTCATGTACCTACGCTTCTCCATCACAGTCCCACCACTTCTTGACAAAGCCTTTGCACTGATGTTTGCTGTCCTTGCTCCATTTTTCAACCCAATAATCTATAGTCTGAGGAACAAAGACATGAAAGAGGCCATCAAGAAAATCCTATGTTCTCAAAAGATGTCCAATGTCTTTGGGTGCTGATGGCAATTCATTCACATCTCTTCAAAGAAATTGCATCATCTCCATAAATTTTAAATGTTAACCAATAAGATTGCAAAGTCACTGCACATTTTGTTTCCATGTGACAGATTGGATGTTCTTTCCAATTTTCTATGTAAGAATTATTGTTTGATATGGTAAAGGGAGTCTGCTACAGATATATCTATTTTGTTTTATTAACAGAGTATAATGGAATGATTTCTCCATGTTGTAACTCTAAATAGTGTGACATCATTTTATCCAAATCAGAGGTATTATGGCTTAAGCAACTGTCGTATTTATTACTTCCACACCTGAAATTTCCCTTATTGCTCTTTCATTCTACTTTCACAGTATCCTTATATCAGTTACCATTTCTTTCCATTTGAAAGAGATTAATGAAATGATAACCAGAAGATGATCTTGGCTTGGAAGAGAAGCCTGACTGCTTCTGATTGAAATTACATTGAATATGTAAATTGCTTTCAATAGAATGGACATTTTGATAATATTAATTCTACCAATCCATGAACATGAAAAATTTTCCGCTTTTTTGTATTTTCTTCTATTTCTTTCTTTAATGGTTTGTAATTTTCATCATAGAGCTCTTTCACAACCTTAGTCAAAGGTGTTCCAAGATATTTAAGTGTTTTTTTTTTTTTGTAGTGATTGCAGATGAGACTGATCTTACAAGTTGTTTCTCAACTATGGCATTGTGTATAAAAAGACTATTGATTTTTGAGTGTTCATTTTATATTCTGCAACTTTACCAAACTCTTTATTAGTTCCAATAGTCTCTTTGTGGAATCTTTTGGTTCCTGTGTATAGGGAAAAATATCTGAAAAATGGATAATTTGACTTCCTCCTTTCCAATTTGTTTGCATTTGATTTTTTTCTTGCATAATGGCTCCGGCTAAATGGTGAAAGTAAGTATCCTTTTCTGCTTCTGGATGTTACCTGGCTGTGGGGTTGTCATGTATTTTCTTGACTGTGTTGAGGAATGTTTGTTATTTACACAGTTTGCTTAAGGATTTTTTTTATCATAAAGAAAGTTGTATTTTACCAAATGCTTATCTGCATCTACAGAGATAATCATATGGTTTTTATTTTTGCTAATTTTTTGTTAATGCAATGTATCACATTTATTGATTTGCATATGTTGAACTACCCCTGTGCTCCAAGGATAAATCCTACTTTGACCCAGTGAATGATCTTTCTGATATGTTGTTAGGTTCCATTAGCTAGTGTTTTGTTGAGGATTTTTTCATCTATGTTCATCAGGTATATTGATATACAGCTCTTTCTTTTCCTGGCTTAGGATTTAAGATATGCAGACTAGATAGATAGAAAGATTTTGGGAGAATCTAAAATCCCTCACTCCCTTTCACATGTTTTGAATATCTTGAGAAAGAAGTAAAATTAGTCCTTTTGGTAGAATTCAGCTGTGAAGCCATCTAGCATTGGGATTTTTATTGGGAGGTTCTTTAGTACTAATTAAACCATCTTGGTTATTGGTCTGTCAGGTTTTCTATGTCTTCTTCAGTCAATTTTGGTAGATTGTATATGTTCAGACATCTGACTTTTCTTCTAGATTTTCCAATTTGTTGTCATAAGGCTGTTTATAGTAATTACTGATGATTATTAGGACGTGAGAATTAAGAGTGGGGCTGAGTCTTGCTTTTGAATGTTCACACTACAAAGAAATCTTGAATATGTGAAGTGATGTATGTCACTTATCCTAATTTGATCATTAAAATGTATCCATGTATCAAAATATTACATTGTACCTCATACATATGCATAATTTTTGGGTGTCAATAAAAACAAATAATCTAATAAAAAAGAGTGGGGGTGATTCATGAATCCAGGAGCTTCCATATGAGATTCAGGCATCCCAAGTGATGTCTTAACCTATATGTCAAATGCCTACTCTTCATATATTGAGTTTAACAGACTATTAGACATCTAATAAAGTACTGAGTAGACTGTTAAATCACTTATTCAGCTGTGAAAGCTGGGAACGAGACATATGTGTGATTAATGAGCATATGTATTCAAAGCCATGAAACTTAATGATAATATTCTGAGTTTTGGAGCATTCCAACGTCATGGATTTCATGAAAATAAGAGGAACCAGAAAATAGGACTGTGAAGACATTAACAGTGAAATAGGAACTGTGTTTAGCTATCTGGAGCTCATGGTTAAACTTAACAAGAGAAGTTTGCATGGAGCGGTGGAGTTTAATAGGAGGGGATCAAGGAATAATTGGACATTTCAAGTTGAAATTTCATAGAGTCTTACTTCCAATGAGAGCAGAAAATTGGGGTAATAAGGAGCAAGTGAAATCACTAAAATACCTTGTGGACAGTGATTCACAATAAAGAATGTACTTTAGGGGCCAGCGCTGTAGTGTAGCATGTTAAACCAGTCGCCTGTAGTGCTAGCATCCCATATGGGGGCAAGTTCGAGTTCCCGGCAGCTCCACTTCTGATTCAGCTCTCTGCTATGGCCTGGAAAAGCAGTAGTAGATGGCCCAAGTCTTTGGATCCCTGCACCTGTGTGGGAGACCTGGAGGAGGCTCCTGGCTCCTGGATTCTGATTGGCACAGCTGTGGCTGTTGCAGTTAACTGGGGAGTGAACCAGCGGATGGAAGACCTTTCTCTCTCCTTCTTTCTGCCTCTCCTTCTCTCTCTGTGTAACTCTGACTTTCCAATAAATAAATAAATCTTTTTTTAAAAAAAGAATGTATTTTAAATTACAGAACATACACATATTCACATTTATAGTTATAACAGAAAATAAGGAAATAATATTTACATGTATTGCATATGAAATTTCTAGTCTTTTCTATTGTTTTTTCCTATTATATTTCATTAAAACCATTGTTTCAATTTTTTAATTTATATTAGGTGAAAAATGTCATGTGTTTCCTATATACAGATTGAAGAACATAGCAATTTTTCTCATCCTACCCTCCCTCCCACCCATGCTCCCACCCTCCCCCTCCTGCCTTTCTTATTCTTTATTTCAATTTTTACAATGACATATTTTCAGTTTATTTTATAATCATAAGCTTAATCCTCTAGTATCAAAACATTTTTGAAATTAATTTCATCACTCACTAATGAGTTGTGACTGTCAATTTATAAACAAAATGAAATTACATCTTTAACTGATTAACTTTGGGTACAAATTTAAGAGATAATCTCTACTTTTAACTTTGTACTCATATGTACTTTTTAATTTTTATATGTTTTTAAAATTTTATTTATGGTATACAAATTTCTGTACTTCAGGAATTTACAATGATGTATTTCCTTCCTTCCTTCCTTCCTTCCTTCCTTTCTTTCTTTTTTTTACAGAGAGAAGGAGAAGCACAGAGAGAGAGAGAGAGAGAGGTCTTCTATCTGCTGGCTCACTCCCCAGTTGGCCACATGCCTGGAGCTGTGCCGATCTGAAGCCGGGAGCCAGGAGCCTCCTCCAGTTCAGGGGCCCAAGGACCTGGGCCATCTTCCACTGTTTTTCCAGACCATAGCAGAGAGCAAGATTGGAAGTGGAGCAGCTGGGACTCGAATTGGCAGCCAAATGGGATGCCGGCACTGCAGGTGGTGGCCTTACCCGCTATGGCACAGCACAGGCCCTGATGTATTTTCTTTCTTTCTTTTTTAAGATTTATTTTATTTATTTGAAAGACAGAGTTACAGAGAGAGGTAGAGTCAGAGAGAGGGGTCTTCCATCTGCTGGTTCACTCCCCAGATGGCTGCAACGGCCAGAGCTGTGCTGATCTGAAGCCAGGAGCGAGGAGTTTCTTCTGGGTCTGCCATGTGGGTGCAGAGGCCCAAGGACTTGGGCCATCTTCTACTGCTATCCAAGGCCACAGCAGAGAGCTGGATCTGAAGAGGAGCAGCCGGGACTTGAACCAGTGCCCATATGGGATGCAGGTGCTTCAGGCCAGGGCTTTAATCACTGCACCACAGCACTGGCCCCTCGATGTATTTTCAAAACTTATTTTTATTTATATTTATTAACTTCTTTTTTTTTTGACAGGCAGAGTGGATAGTGAGAGAGAGAGACAGAGAGAAAGGTCTTCTTTTTTGCCGTTGGTTCACCCTCCAATGGCCGCCGCGGCCGGCGCATCGTGCTAATCCGAAGCCAGGAGCCAGGTGCTTCTCCTGGTCTCCCATGCGAGTGCAGGGCCCAAGGACTTGGGCCATCCTCCACTGCCTTCCCGGGCCATAGCAGAGAGCTGGCCTGGAAGAGGGGCAACCGGGATAGAATCCGGCGCCCCAACCAGGACTAGAACCTGGTATGCCGGCGCCGCAAGGCGGAGGATTAGCCTGTTAAGCCACAGCGCCGGCCATTTATTAACTTCTAAAAGTCGTCCATTTTAACTAGCTTTTACAGAAGGTAACACACACATACATGAATATATAATGTTAATCTTTAATTTTATTGAAAACAATTATTTGTTAAAATGTGCATTCAAATAACCAACTGATTCTGAGCAAAAACATCTAAAGAGGCCCATACTTTCTTAAAATTCTAGGAGTTCCCAACACTACAGGACACTAATGAGAAAAGCATCAAAGGAGAGATTTCTATAATTAAGCCATGGGGAAACAGAATTGCTGTTTTTTCCTAGTTATCAATGGGAAATGCCCCAGTGGAGACCATCACTGTGAAACCTTTTAAAAAACAAGTATGGCTCAACTGAAGTGACTTAAATAGCATACACCTGGAATGGGGAGAGGCCTCCTTGTCTCTGTCAGAGGTAAGAGAAGAGTCCACATGAATCCAGGAAAGAGGGCTGTCGTGTGTTAAGGAGAATATATATCACCTGCCAACTACAGAGAAAAGAACAGGTACCTAGCATTCCTTTGATTCAACAATATTTTGTGATATATTTGAAATTGCATGAATGGCTGAATGGATCTAGTTTCAATATAAAGGAGAAAACTTTATGATTAGAAATCAATGATGATATTATGTTTTTCTGGGGCATAATAGATTGCACAATGCCATTTTTATTGGTAATTGTATTGCTTCCCTGCTTTCACACCCTTACGGTTTTCTAAATTAGACCATTTTTATAAGATTATTTTAAAGGAAAAAGAGACAGAGAGAGAGAGAGAAAGAAAGAGAGAGAGAGAGAGGAGAGAAAGCGATTGATTTTCCAATTATGATGCAGGAGGATGCCACTTCACACTGTGCCCTCTGGCCCCAGCCAAGTGAATATAAACCACTAAGACCATTACTGAAATAAAGAGTTCAGATATATCAGAGACATCTATTAATGAAAATCTTCTCCCAGAATAGTGACTCAAATGGAACACGTTTTCTATCCCCAGATGAAATTTTTAAGCTAACTTCCAGGTGGAATTGGTCAATTCTTTTCTCCGGCCAGTCTCCCACAGATTAATTTATAATTGGCATACTAATCTCTATAAAGTGGAAAATTGATTTTGCTAAAGCATAAGAACCTCTATTCTATTAAAAGGATTAACATGAATTACTTTAGGAATAAATAAAGATGCAAAAAATAATTCCAGTTGTTTTAGAAACCCAGGATGTCTGTATTCAGAAATTAGTAGTGGTCTCCACACTGACTTCAAAATGAAGATAGTGTAAATCTTTTCCCCTTTTTTAATCTTTTCACGTGTGTAGTGCAGGGTCTCAGTCAAGTTGAGAGAGAGAAAGAGAGCTTTAAGTTACCAAATCTTGTAATAGCTAAATAAAACAAGGATTCAAAAAGAAAGTTAACAGTAATTCCTTCAGGTGCTTGCTTCAATACTATGAGTAAGAAGATACGATCAGAAAAGTTGTTTTCTCCCATCTGTCCATGTAACCCCATAAACCGGTTAATCAGTCACCAGTCAGATGGAGCAATGCAGACAGGAGGGTAGTTTCATTGTTGAGGGAGCCACTGAAGTGGCTAATACTTTCCTCAGGAAAAGCAAAAGAAGTTTCCTTTTTGCATTCTCCATCAATAGATTTAAGGTCTTATTCTGTGGCTACTAATAATCAAATTTTACTTCTTGCCAAATCACATTTTAATGTAATAAAAGTCTATTTATATTAAGTGTTCAGATTAATTTATTTATCATTTTTGCTCAGTCAATTCATTAATAGTGACCAGCTTTGAGTGATTAAAAAATGCTAACTAATTTTGTGCCATCCAGTTTCATTAACTCAGAATATCATCTTTAAATAAATTATATTGAGAATTTGTGAATATACTTGTTGGATTGATCAACTTTCTCATCAGCAGCTTAGTAACACATCTTGCATTTTATATAATGTCAAAGAGCTAGTAAATGTCAAATTTCAATAGTTTGGAGTTAAGAGAGAAAAGAGTTAAAGACTACACTGAAAAGATTATTTATTCATACAACATAGCTAGGAGAACCAGGAAGAAATTGTCTACAAACAGTAGATGAGTTAACAACAATTGATATCTGTAGAGCAATAACATTTTCATGTTTCTAGTAACCCTGTTTATGAAAATCTAAAGGATTAGAATAATCAATAATCCCTAATTTCCTAATGACCTTTGATTTACCACAAGTTGTTGAAGTAATGTCTGACAAAATTAGTCAATATAAACTAGTTCTTAATTGAATTTATTTAAGATACATATTTTGTTCTGTAATAAGATTTATGAAAAATGTTGATGCATGCCAGATATCAAGCATTGACTTCATTTTAATTTTCAAATACAATTCTTGATTAAACCTATATGACATTTTAAATTAATTTCTCTTATAGATAATTTAAAACATAGTATTAGCTCAGGAAAAATATTTACTATCTTGATAGGCATAAGTGAGTGTTGTTATTTAGTTGCATAAAAAGTCCATTTTTTTATAGTCTATATTTTTCCAAAAAATATTTTTTTCTAACTGCTTTAGTATTCTAAGTGCTTGTCCTTTTTTTTTTTTTTATAACTTCTTTGGTGTTCTAAACACTTGTGCTTTTTTTTTTTTTTTTTTTGACAGGCAGAGAGAGAGAGAGAGAGAAAGGTCTTCCTTCCGTTGGTTCACCCCCCAAATGGCTGCTATGTCTGGTGCGCTGTGTGGATCCGAAGCCAGGAGCCAGGTGCTTCCTCCTGCTCTCCCATGTGGGTGCAGGGCCCAAGCACTTGGGCCATCCCCCACTGCCCTCCCAGACCACAGCAGAGCGCTGGACTGGAAGAGGAACAACCAGGACAGAATCCGGCGCCCTGACCAGGACTAGAACCCAGGGTGCCAGCGCTGCAGGCAGAGGATTAGCTTAGTGAGCTGCAGCGCCGGCCGTATCCTTGAATGACTGTCTGCTGGTTTGGCCAGCTCCCTGGCTTGAGATGCTAACACTCCCTGAGGACAGAGATGAGTCTCTGCACAGTTTCTAGAGACAACATCTTCATATTTCATGTCACTTACAAGGGGAATATTATCAAGGGACCTAAATTATGGTAGAATCTCATGTTTTGGCTCTTATCTTTCTCATTACCTAATCATCTATGTCAGAATAAGGAGATTTAGACTTTTAGAAAAAATAGTTTCATTTCAATATCTTATGTAGTGTGACACTTTGGGAGCCGAACTAAAAAAATCCAAATCATTCCACTGCTTAATTTCTCAGTCCCTTCTTTGTGCTAGTCAGTTTCTGCTAACTTAATTTTTGTCTGTTGTTGGGGATAGATTTTACCTGGATATTGCTGCCTATGTACCTTACCCTCTTCTCTACCCACAATCAAAGCTACACTGTGGTGTAATAAAGGATCAGAATGCTGGAAACTGGGAATATGACTTCACAGTAATTATATAGTGAATGACAGACCTAAATGTATTGTCTAATCTGTAACCAATAGCCATTAGAAAATTTGTTTTTATGTGATTCAAAACAATTTGAGAAGTTGTTAGAAAAGGTCATTATTAGCACTCCCACTATTAACATCCTGCTTTATTTTAATCAATTTAGTTAGTAAACATGATAGTCTTGGTATCTAATTTTCTTATTAGGGCTGGCGCCGTGGCTCACTTGGCTAATCCTCCGCCTGCGGCGCTGGCACCCTGGGTTCTAGTCCCGGTCGGGGCGCCAGATTCTGTCCAGGTTGCTCCTCTTTCAGTCCAGCTCTCTGCTGTGGCCCGGGAGGGGAGTGGAGGATGGCCCAAGTGCTTGGGTCCCTGCACCCACATGGGAGATGGGGAGGAAGTACCTGGCTCCTGGCTTTGGATCGGCGCAGTGCCGGTCATAGTAGAGGCCATTAGGGGGGTGAACCAACGGAAGGAAGACCTTTTTCTTTGTCTCTCTCTCACTGTTTATAACTCTACCTGTGAAATAATAAATAAAGAAATAAATAAATATTTTGCTTATTAGTTGTATCTTTTACTAGAATATATGTTTAATGAAAGTAGAGACTATTTTCTTCACTGCTGAATTTAGCAAACCTACTTTGCGCTTCGCATGTGGTAAGCATTACGTGAATAATTTTAAAATTAATCTATAAATAAAGAGAGGTACTTTGTCTACCTAAAGTGAATTCTCATTTGACTCTTATGTTAACAAATGCACCTGCTTACATTTCATCTCGGAGGTGGGCTGTGTCTCTGTTTCTAACAACTAAACTCGATGAGATCATGGGAAGAAGTAACCAGACATCCACAGTGAGAGAGTTTCTCTTCTCTGGATTCCTCAAGTTTGAAGAAGGTAGCATTCTCCTCTTCATTCCTTTGTTAATCATCTACATATTCATTGTTATTGGGAATCTCATTGTATTTTTTGCAGTCAAGATGGATACTCACCTCCACAACCCCATGTATAATTTCATCAGCATTTTTTCATTTTTGGAGATATGGTATACCACTGCTACTATCCCCAAAATGCTCTCCAACCTCATCAGTGAGCAGAGGACCATCTCCATAACTGGGTGCCTCTTGCAGATGTACTTCTTCCACTCACTGGGAAATTCAGAAGGGATTTTGTTGACCACAATGGCTATTGATAGGTATGTTGCCATCTGTAACCCTCTCCGCTATCCAACCATCATGACACCCCGACTGTGTGCTCAGCTTTCCGCAGGCTCCTGTATCTTTGGCTTTCTTGTATTGCTGCCAGAGATCGCCTGGATATCCACACTGCCCTTCTGTGGTCCCAACCAAATTCATCAGATTTTCTGTGACTTTGAACCTGTGCTGCGCTTGGCCTGCACAGACACATCCCTGATTCTGATCGAGGATGTGATCCATGCTGTGGCTATCATCTTCTCTATCCTGATTATCATCCTCTCTTATATCAGAATTATCACAGTGATCCTGAGAATTCCCTCCGCCGAAGGCCGCCAGAAGGCCTTTTCGACCTGTGCAGCTCATCTGGGTGTCTTTCTGATGTTCTATGGCAGTGTATCCCTCATGTATCTGCGTTTCTCTACCACCTTTCCACAAATTCTGGACAGAGCCATTGCATTGATGTTTGCAGTTCTTGCTCCCCTTTTCAACCCTGTCATCTACAGCTTGAGAAATAAGGACATGAAGATTGCAATTAAGAAGCTTCTCTGCCCTCAGAAGTTGTTTACTGCATTAGCAAGTTAAAACTAGCTCATGAGCATCCCTTACCATGGATGTTACATTAACATACTAAACCATACAATTAGCATATGACTCATTCACCATCATATTGTTATTTTATGTCTATTTATCTCAGTTCTTCCCATTTTGTTTATACATATTTATTTTGTTTATAACATGCTTAATTATGCTATTATAGACTATCTCTGGTGAATTGCATTGATGAATAAAATACAGAAATGAAATAAAATGCTTAAGACAATATTATATTTTAGGAACATCGATATTATCAATTACATAAATATTATTATTTAAGTGTTATGATATGTGTGACTTAAAATAATCATAGATTATAAAATACAGTAATTAAGAAAACAAGATCTGGAAAAATGGTTAAATTTTGTATTTAAATGGTACCATGTATTATCTTTGTGTCCTTGAATAGTTATTAACTAATTTCTCTACATGTTAAATTTTTCACCTATGAATGTAATACTAACATATTTTAAAAGTAGGATTTCATATGCATTATGACATTAAAAGAATTATGCTATGTGAGTACTTAGAATACTGCATAACACAGAGCATGTGCAAAATAAATGTTAGCTGTAATATCTTCCAATTTTGTTGTCCACTCTGAGATGCTATAAAAGAACATTTTTTTAAAAAAATTTTTATTTAGTAAAAATAAATTTCCAACGCACAGTTTATGGATTACAATGGCTTCCCCCCCCCCATAATTTCCCTCCCACTCACACCCCTCCCATCTCCCGCTCCCTCTCCCATTCCATTCACATCAAGATTCACTTGAGACTGCATGATTTATAAATAAAGAATCATATTTCCCATAGTTCTGGAGACTGGGAAAATCATGTGATGGCATCTAGCAAGAGCCTCTATGCTGCATCATTACATGGTGGAAGAAAGTGAGCCTGCACAAGAGCAATCACAAGAGAAGGCCGAGCTCACTTTAGAATAACCCACTTTAACAATAACAAAGCTACTTCTGTGATAATGCTGTTCATCCTTTCATAAAGACAGAAATCTTCTTATGGCATAATCCCCTGTTAAAGGCTCCACCTCTTAATAGTGGTATAATGACAATTAAATTTCAACATAACTTTTGGAGAGACCATTCAAACCATAGCAGACATTAGTCCTTATCATTTGTTTTGATGTTTTAAAGAATATTATAATAACAAGTGTTGGATTAAAAATAAAAAATATATTCTTAGGAATAGTTTGCTATCATTTATGATTGTAATATTTCATACTATTAAAATATTTTGCTGATATTATTTTTCTGGAACTGAGTATAATAGAACCTTCATTTTAATTTGACTCTTTTGATTGAATCCATCCAATTTGTTTGAATTAAACTATTTGTAATTAGTCTCAGATACATTCAGAAGTGATTAGATTGATATTGATATATACCGTCACAAGTTGCATTATTTTTGCTTTCATTTTTGTTCTCTTTGAAATGTATTCTACGTGCTGCCATCAGAAATCAATGTTCTATTCTATTTACAAGCTTTAATTAATATAAAGAGAACATATTTAGTGTGTTTCATAGGTACAATTCTAAGGATATAAAGACACTAAATATATTTTGTAAATTTAACGTTTAGATTCCTATATTAAGATAGAAGTGTAACCCCACATATTCAAATGTTTTATGACATCCTTTTTGTTAGTAATAATTGCATATATTTATGGGCTACAGTGTATCATTTCAATACATGTACATAGCACACACTGGTCAAAGCTGGGTAATCACCATTTCCTCTTATTTGACATTGCTTTTTGATTGGAGTGTTACAGCTTTATTCTTTCTATTTGTTCATACGGTATCTTCTGGGATACAGTGAACTATAATCTCCCCACTGATTCCTTTGAGCTGACTTGTTACCAATGAATATATCATCCCAGTTTCTTCTGACCTGTAATGTTTCTGCTTAGATGTCTGTTATTTGTGTAGTGCACTTTTCTCTATATAACGTAACATTTTTCTTTCACCGTGTTTAGGATCATTCCTTGTCCTTAGCCATCGACAATTTGGCTAGAATGCGCTTTGGAGAAGATATCTTTTTATTGAATTTGATAAGGGTCCTTGGATTTTCCTGCATCTGGATGGCTATGTCTTTTTCAAGAATTAGGAAGTTTTCCACTATTGTCTCATTAAATAGTTTATCAATGCCATTTTCCTTCTCTTCTCCCTCAAATATCCCTACAACACAAATATTTGTTCACTTAATGTTATATCCTATATGTTTCATAGGCTTTCTTTTTTCTTTTTAATTCTTTTCCCTTTGTTCTTTTCTGACAGGGTTGTTTCCAAAAACTTTTCCTCAAAGATCAGAAATTCTTTTTTCCTGCTTGGATTAATTATTCTGTTGTTGATTGTCTTAAATGCATGGCTTACTTCATTGATTGACATTTCCAGCTGTGAAATTTCTGACTGATTATTTTTAATGATTTTTTTTATCCCTGTCAAATTTCTCATTGAGGTCATGCATTGGTTTCTTCATTTCTCTAAGTTCTCTGTTTTCTGTTGTCTTTAATCTCATTGAAATGTCTTAAGACCATTATTTTGAATTCCTTTCCATGAATTTCATAGATTTCATTTATCAGGATCTATTTCTAGAGAATTATTGTGTTCTTTTTGAAGTGTCATGTTTCCTTGATTTTTCATGTTTCTGTTGTGCCTACATTGTTATTTAAACACATAGTGTAAATGTTCCTTCTTTGTTATAGAGTAGATTTCACTGGCAACAATTTTTTTGTTTAAATGGAATGTGGGGTGTCAGTTGGGTGGTTGCTTTGGCTTGGATGTAGGCAAGTTTAGGTAAGCTCAGAAGCATAATCTCTGAGTTATTTCTTCAGCAGAGGCTGTTAACGCCATAACTGTCTAGTCTGCAGCAATTCATGAAAATAACAGATGTGTGTCGCACGGCCCCAGAGTCAGGTGTCAATCACTGCAGGGTTTGTAATGGCAGCAGTCATGTTCCTGCTGTTATGGGGCACTGAAAGGGCTGTCATTTTGTCTCACAAGCAAGCCTGAGTAATATTGTGGCTTGAGGCACATTATTAATCTCAGAGCGTCAAGACTCAGAGGGTGCCTTAACTATGTCCTGCAGCTTATTATAGGTTATTCTGGGGGTTCTGCACTAACAGGTGCAAACCTGGATTTTCAGGATGCAGGTAAGGCCTTTTGTATGCTGCAAAGGAAAATACAAGTGTCCCTGAGACTTATAGAACAAACAAAAACATAGTATAGTCTTTACCTTCATCCCTCAAGGTAAATCTGGGTGATTCTGTGGAGTTCTAAGAGTAACACGTGAAAAATCGTAGGACTTGGAGGGTAGCTTATCCAGATGCCACATGGTGATCACAGTTTACAGTAAGCCTTCGGCAGGCTTACTATAAGTGCAGGTCTGGATCTATGAAATGGAGACAGGACCTTCTTCAGATCCCACAAGTCTCCCTGGGATTTAGAGTCAACAGTCACAGTCCCAGAGCTCTTGGCTGCAGTGGGGTCATTATATAGGATTTCTTGGGCAAGTGGAGGTTGTTCTGTGGATTTTAGAATGGCAGTCACACACCTAAAACACAGAAATTCCCCTAATTTTGGATCATATCAACTGTAAGCAGGGACAATTTGACACACTCCTTTCCCATTTGTATCCCATTGATTTCCTTTTCTTGCTCAGTGGCTCTGGATAAACTTTCTGGAACTATCTTGAATAGAAATGATGAGTGTCGGTATCCTTGTCTGTTTTTGGATCCTAGCACAAATGGCTCCAGCTTTTTTCCCATTCAACATGATGACAGCTGTGGGTTCGCTTATACTGCCTTCATTATGTTGAGGTATGTTCCTTCTACCCAATTTGCTTAAGGTTTTTATCATAACAAGATAATATGTTTTATCAAAAGTTTTCTCTGTACCTGTAGAGATAATCCTATGGTTTTTATTCTTCAACTTCTTAACATGATGGGAAAATTGGATCTCCTCATGCAGAACTATGAAACAATACTCATATCTTACACCCTATACAACAACCAGCTCACAATGGATCAGAGATCAAAACCCCATCCCTGAAATCAGGAAATTAGTAGAAGAAAGCAGGGAAGACATGGCGAGACACTGGCATAGGCAAAGACTTCTTGGATAAGATCCCAGAAGCACAGACAATAAAGACAAAAATAGACAAATGAAATTACAATCAAGCTAAGATGCTTCTGCCTAGCAAAGGAAACACTCAGCAAAGTAAAGAGGCCACTGATAGAATGGGAGAAAATAATTTCCAAGTATACATCTGGTAAGGAATTAATATCCAGAATATATATAAGAGCTCATGAAACTCAACAACAAAACAACCCAGTTAAGAAATGAACAAGGACGTGGCCGGCACCACAGCTCAAAAGGCTAATCTTCTGCCTGCAGCACCAGCACAGGTTCTAGTCCTGGTCGGGGCGCCAGATTCAGCCCCGGTTGCCCCTCTTCCAGTCCAGCTCTCTACTGTGGCCCGGGAGTGCAGTGGAGGATGGCCCAAGTGCTTGGGCCCTGCACTCAAATGGGAGACCAGGAGAAGCACCTGGCTCCTGGCTTCGGATCAGCACGGTGCACCAGCTGCAGCACGCTGGCCTCAGCGGCCATTGGAGGGTGAACCAATGGTAAAAGGAAGACCTTTCTCTCTCTCTCTCTCTCTCTCTCTCTCTCTCACTGTCCACTCTGCCTGTCAAAAAAATAAAATAAAATAAATTAAAAAAAAAGAAATGAACAAGGACTTAAACAGGCATTTTTCAAAAGAGGAAATTCAAATGGTTAACAAACACATAAAAAAATTGTCCAGGATCACTAGCTATCAGGGAAGTGTAAATGAAAATCACAAATATGTTTCATCTTACCCCAGTGAGAAATGGCTATCATCCAACAATCAAAAAGTAACAAATGGGAGATTCCAAAATGGCTGAATAGGGAAAAGAAGTGCTGGTTTTGAACAGGGGAAAATAGCAGAGGGAAAGCAGAGAAAGTGCATTCCCTGAGGAGAGTTTGAGAGAAGTTTGCAGTGAAAATTCTACAGCAATTTAGAAAAGAAAGAGGGATGCCATGGAGCAGCGTGGAAGTTGCAGACATGCAGAAATGAGAGCGGACACCACACACAACCCCGGTAGCCGGGAGCTGTAGGAGACTCCAGCTCTGGAGAGCTAGGTGAGAGCCAACTGTGGGAGCCCATGGCACTGGTAATGTTGCCTGAGGGAGAACCTTGTGGAGTACATTGTCTTTGATTCCAGCCTGGAGCTCTAGCTGGAGACAAGTGCCCATCTAATCCAGTTAAATAAAAGAATGTTTCTTTCTCTCCATCATGTCACAAGGGTGCCTGGAAACAGGCAGGAATAAGGTGCTAGTTTGACACCAGGAGAGGTGTGCTTGTTTTTTTTTTTTTTTTTTTTTTGCATGCCTGAGGCCAGGGAACTTTACCAGATGGAAAAACCCATGTTCCGCGCTGGCTCTGGCTGGGAGGGTTGACAGGGGGCTGAGCACCCATGTAGGTCTGTAAGGTGCCCTCAGCCTCTCAACATAGCACAGACTCTGGGGCTCAAACCACCAAGGCAGAGCACTTATAATCAACTGGTTCTGGGAACGTCTCTGTTCTCTGTAAATGGGGCAGGTTCGTGGGGGTAGAGTAGATCCTCTGCACTCCATGATTGCAGCAGCCTTGTGTGTTGTGACAATAGGATTTCAGTGACTGCATGATAGACCATGGGGTGTAACTAGGTCTCTGGGGAACTACAGTGTCTGGCCTCAGAACCTCAGAGCTAATGGCCTGCACTGAGTCACCCCAGAGGTTATCTTGCTCATACTGAGCATCATATGGATCTTTAGTATATGTGCATATGTGTGTGTATATATGTGTGTGTATGTGTGTGTATATATGTGTATGTATATGTATATGTATATATATATATATATATAGAGAGAGAGAGAGAGAGAGAGAGAATGGAATACTACTCAGCTATAAAAAGAATGGAGTCCTGTACTTTGATACAAAATGGATGCAACTGAAAACCATCATACTTCCTGAAATACACCAGGTCCCAAGAGATAAATACCATGTTTTGCCTGATCTTTGGCAACTAGTAGGGAACCAGAAATTGTAATGTAAATGAGTGATATTGACATTTTGAGATTGAATGATTGTTTACAACCCATTTCTCTACTGTTGAGGATGGGTGTGTTTTTTTTTCTCCTTAAAAAAATTATAACAAATGCTGGTGAGGATGTGGGGGAAAAAGGTACTCTAATCCACTGTTGGTGGGAATATAAACTCGTCCAACCATTATGAAAGAGAGCATGGAGAAGCCTCATAAACTCGAAAATAGATCTGCCATATGAACTTGCCATCCCACTCCTGATTATTTTCCCAAACAAAATGAAATAATCACATGAAAGAGGTATCTGTATTCTCATATTTATAGTGGCTCAACTCACACTAGCTAAGAGAAAAATTGTGCTATATATACAATGAAATACTACTCAGAAGTAAGAAAGAATGAAATCCTGCCTTTCACAACAAATGGATTCAATTAGAGACCATCATGCTTAGTGAAATAAGCCCGTCCCCAAAAGACAAATATTTGTTCCTTGATTTGTGCTGTCTACTATACAGAGAACAAAATTGTAATATATATGCATGATATTGACATTTTGAGATTTGACTATTGCTTATAGCCTTTGTCTATACTTTTGAGGAACAGTGGTTTTTATACTTACTACTTGTTGAACACTTTATTCTATAAAGGGTTAAGCTTGTGATCATAAAGCAAATTGAAACTATTTCATTATAAAAATTAAAAGAAAACAAAGAAATTCAGGAGGATGGAGGGTGGGAATGAGTTGAGTGAGGGAGGATAGGATGGGAAGTATTATTATATTCTTAAAACTGTACATATGAAATTTATGAAAATTTCCCCTATATACAAATTAGAAAGAAAAGAGAAAGAGAACTTATGGAGCAAAGAGTGTATTTGGTCCCTATAAGGAAGGGTAAGAACCGGTTGTTGGATCTTGATTTCATAAGACGCTTGCTTTAGATTCAGCACATTCTCTACTGGCACCAGCTGCCCTAGTAAATGGAAGCCTCCCACTTTTTATTCCTATTCCAGAGCATATTCTCTGATAATTGGGCAGAGCTGGGATTGAGTCTTAATTTTTCTACTCCAGGGTAGGAACCTTAGCATGTTAGGTTCATTCAGACTCAGTTTTTTCTTTGGAGATGCCTTCTTTTTATATAAAAAAAAGATTTTATTTATTTATTTATTTGATAAGTAGAGTTACAGACAATGAGAGAGACAGAGAGAAAGGTCTTCCTTCCATTGGTTCACTCTCCAAATGGCCACAATGCCTGGAGCTATGCCAATCCGGAGCCAGGAGCCAGGTGCTTCTTCCTGGTCTTCCATGTGGGTGCAGGGGTCCAAGCACCTAGGCCATCCTCCACTGCCTTCCCAGGCCACAGCAAAGAGGTGGACTGGAAGAAGAGCAACCAGGAACTGATGCCCATATGGGATGCCGGCGCTGCAGGAGGATAATTAACCTAGTGTGCCACGGTGCCGGCCCCTGGAGATGCCTTCTTGAGTTCATAGAAAAACATTGAATACTTTCACTAACCACTTTGTTCATGTACCCATTAGGAAGCTTTCTATCTGGGAAAATACTGACTCGTAATCATTTCTGCTATGGATTTTTTGAAGGCACATGATCACATTATACTGAACTTCTTGGTCTCATGATTTTTTGGTGAATGAACGAAGTCAAATAATCAAAATTATTTGTGTAAATAATCTTGATGGGAGCATTGTACTACACTGTTAATTTGCTTTAGTCTTTAGTACTTTAGTCATTTAAAGTATCTTGCCTGTTATTTTCCTTTCTAGAAAAATCTCTGATTTCTGCACAAAGAAAACAAAAGAGGGAAATATCATCAGTTAAAGTATTAGCTTCAAACATCAATATGAATTTAGTAAAACATGCCTGAGCGTTTTTTTTGTTTGTTTGTTTGTTTTTTACTGAATTACATTGGCCCAAGAACAAGCAGGATGTAAGCCTAGTTACCTTTTTATCATTATACAGTTGATATTTTACCTTCTGCTGTATCATTATCCTGCAAATCTGGGTTTAGAATTTTCAGCATTTTGATTCATTAAAATCAGTTAACTAGAATTACCTAAGGCAGGGAAGACTAAAAGCGAAACAATTTCATTCCAAAGCCTAGAGCTCCCAGGTTATCTCATTTGTCCTGAGTTGGAATTCCCTGGAATGATTATTTCCCTAACTACAAACCTGAACTGTTTTTCTTAATTGGATTTATTATGACAGTGCTTGTTTTTCTACTTGACTTGAGTCATTTGTGTAGAATTCCCGAGACAGACTATCTAGTTAGTTATATGCAGGGAGAGAGGTAGGCAGATAGACGAGAGAGAAATATAAAAAGAAAGAGAACTACAGGGAGAGAGAGATCTATGGATCATTGGCTAATGAAGAAATTCAGTTCTGGTGGAGAATTCAAAACAGAAACAGCAGCAGAAGAAAGGAAATTGTTTTTTAATTTAGTAGTTTTATGTACGCCACATCAGTGTCAGGGAAAGATAAAGTCCTCACTCATATGTTATTCCAACTTTGGAACCCAACTACAGCGAGGTTAGTGAATTAACTAATTTTGGGGAATGGGAGATATCTGGAGAAATAACAACATATCTCCATATCACTAGATACTACCAGCTGTTGGGAAGGTCTCAAGGAAAGAGTGTTTTACAGCAAGTTAGTACAATGACTAAATTTGCAGGGATATTGGGGAGACTTAGAGCAAATGCTCAAAGGATCGCTTTAAAACTACAGATGAACGTTGTTATGGATGCCTGAAATGTTTCAGCCATCATTGTTTCAATAGTCCATTGAGATTTCCAGTTGACTCCTGAATAATTAATATCTGACATTTATACTAGATTTATAATCTCTGATTTTTGGATAAAAATAGGAGAGAATTTAGTGGCAAAGTTGATTTTTTTTTTCTCTTTTGGTTCAAATCTTCCTTAACCTTTATTTGTCTGAACCACATCTCTCTCTTTTTTTTTTTAAGTTGGAAAGAAAACAGTTTTATTTTAGCTGCAAGTTATGGTCTAAGTTTCTTTTTCTTTTTTTTTTTTTTATATACAGAAGATCAGTTCAGCATATATTAAGCAAAGATTTCAACAGTTTGTCCCCACATAGCAACACAAAGTGAAAAATACTGTTGGAGTACTAGTTATAGCATTAAATAACAGTGTACAGCACATTAAAGACAGAGATCCTACATGATATTTTTAAAAAATTAATTAATTTTCTATGCAATTTCCAATTTAACACCAGGTTGTTTTTTTTTTATTTTCAATTATCTTTATATACAGAAGATCAATTCAGTATATACTAAGTAAAGATTTCATCAGTTTGCCACATCTCTTGAGGAGATTAGGGAATTATGCCTAGGTCTGCTCAGCAGGGAACTTCTAGAACTGGTAGCCTGGGGTTGTAAAATCTTGTTCTGAGGTCCACAGGAGATCGGCTGACAACTTTTGGGGGTATCAGAACTTATGGGGAAAGTCAGGAGATATAAGAAAGTCAAGAACACTGAAAAAGAAAAAAAAGTAATTAATATATGTATATAAATATAGATTCATACATACACTTCCCACCTCCAATACACAAACACACACACACACATACACAATTTCACAAGTAACAGAAATAGGGGGCTTTAGACATACAATGTTCATTAGTTAGACTGAGAAGAGAGATATGTAGAACTAAGGAAAAAATAGATATTTGAAGGGACATGAAGGGAGAATAGTTCAAGAAAGAGAACTTCATTTTAGGGAAGTTTAAAAACCATAAAATGCACATTACCTGTGTAAAAAATAACACTTTTGCTAATCTAGATTGGTAAGTAGCAAGTTGCCATAGCAACAGGAAAATATGGCTTTGATTTCTACTAAATAACAAAAAAATTCAGTACAGCAATAAAAAAGACAATGCTTGATATTATGTGTAAAGACATAGGAATTTCATGAGGCTTAATTGCAAAACCAATGAACAAATACAGCCACAGCTAAAATAAATAAACTATTAATCTATTAGCTTGTACTGACATCCACTAAACAAGACAATTATTAATGAAAGATAACAAAGTGATATCATTCTATCCTGATTTAGTGATTAGAAAATAATTATCCAAGAGGATTACAGACGGTTTCTTATTAGAAGAAGGACTAGTTTGGAGGGAGACAATGAAAGAAAGCAAAACTTAGGTATAAGTATGGAAGGGGAGTCACATGAGAACAGTGGCAAGATTGACCTTTAGAGAATGGAGACTTAAGTAGAAAAAATATGACAGGAAGCAGAGGACTTTGAAATTCATTACAATACTTTAAGTATTATTATTTTTAAAAGATTCTTAATTATTTATTTGAGAGGTATCGAGAGAGAGAGATAGGGAGAGACAGCGAGAAAGGTCTTTCATCCACTGTTTCACTCCCCAAATGGCCAGAATAACCAAAGCTGGTCCAATTGGAAGCTAAGAGCCAGGAACTTCTTCTGGGTCTCTCCTGTGGGTGCACAGGCTCAAGTGCTTGGACCATCTTCCACTGCTTTCCCATGCCATTAGCACAGAGGTGGATCAGAAGAGGAGTGGCCAGGACTTGAACCAGCATTCATATGGGATGCAGGAACCACAGCACCAGCCACATATTTAAAGTATTCGTATTTGGCATAAAATCAAGGTAAGAGTAGCAAAAATAAATATATTATTGAATTACCAAGAAACAAATTAATTTAAACAGGCCTTGATGATTAGTTTAAGAACTGAGGGGGGGGATAAACATGAGTAAAACTGGTATCTGTGTTTACAAAAATAATAAAGTTGTTGAGGAATACTAAGAAAGTGCCAATAGGTGATATACTAGTCTGTTTGGGATGTCAAAAACAGTACTGATTAGCTTAAACAGCAGAAATGCTATTTTCTCAATGTCCCAAACTGTAAATCAGAGATTAAAATTTCAAGGGGTTGCTTTCTCCTTGTGTTATAGGTAATTATCTTCTCTCTGAGTCTTTGTATGATTATCTCTCTGAAACTATGTCCAAATCTGTTCTTTAGCATTGTCATATTGAATTAAAAATTTCTCTAATAACCACATTTTAATTTAATTTAATTTTTAACAACCAACTATGCAAACACAGTCTCATTCTCAAGTCCTGAGGATTAGAAACTCAACATGTGAATTTGCTTCAGGGAACAATTGAGTCTCTAATGGATGAGTATAAAAAGTGTGAGTTAAGGTGAGATTTCTAAGCACAAGAGTACTGGGAAAAATATGGGCTCAGGAGAGAGACCCAGAATAAGGAATTCTGGAGTCACACTGTTAATAACCATGGGCCAATAGAAGTTGATAAATAATCTTGAATTACTGAAGTCGTAAAGTATTAGTCTGTGTAGAAGGGAGTATAGGATGAAAAGAAAAAATGTATGACTGAATTGTTGGTTCCTTCATATTTTGGAAATGAAAAACAGTGGATTCAATGAGGGAAACCAGGATAGCAAGATGTTAATCTCCAAAGAAAAGAAAATGCTTCAGGGGTCGCAGATTGACCTTTGGAGGTTGGTGGCAATAAGGGCAAACTGACACTGCTGACTTCTCGCTCAGGGAGTCACCAGTATGTCTTTAAAAGAAGAAAACCGGTGGAAGAAAAATTTTTCAAAAGGAATTCAAGAGGGAATAAAGATAATAAATATGCACTACACATTAGAGAAAGTGTTCTTAACACAAAGGAGAGAAGTAGTCTGTGTAGAGACATTTTCCCCCAAATAAGGAGATATGAGCATATCTGATAGCTGAAGAGACTAAATTAGCACAGCAATGAAACATAATTCTGAAAATGGAATAAATTGATAGGGCAATCTCCTATAATGTGTGGTATTAAATTTTATTCCACAGAATCTTACAGCTCTGCACTCCCACTCAATATTCCATGCAATTCTCTTAGAGCAATTCTGCATTTATTTCTTAATATATTCAGTTTTCATGAATTATTTCCTTTGGAAAACTTCTATTACAAAACAACTTTGAGGGGCCAGCACCATGGCGCAGTAGGTTAATGCTCCGCCCATAGCACCAGCATCCCATATGGGCACTGGTTCTAGTCCCAACTGCTCCTCTTCTGATCCAGCTCTCTGCTATGGCCTGGGAAAGAAGTAGAAGTTGGCCCAAGTCCTTGTGCCCCTGCACCCTCATGGGAGACCTGGAAGAAACACCTGACTCCTGGCTTTAGTTCGGCACAGCTCAGGCCATTGTGGACATTTAGGGAGTGAACCAACGGAGGGAAGACCTTTTTCTCTGTCTCTCCCTCTCACTGTCTATAACTCTACTTCTCAAATAAATAAATAAAAATATTTAAATAAATAAAACAACTTTGACAGTCCTTACTTGGAAGATGCAGAATAGAAGGGGTAGGAGGAGGCAAAATGACCCACCTTTTGATAAAAATGATAAAATAACATGCAAGCATTGCTAGAATTTTTCTCTAATATTCTTTGAACCATAGCTAACAACAGACATTCCGAGAGGGAGATTTATTTAGAGGAAGGAAGTGGGAAAGGTGGGAGGAATTCACAAGTGATGGCTTTATCTTTATCATTTAAATGTTAAATCAAATCAAATGCCAAAAGTCAGATGAACTTAAGAGTTTGAGGAAATCATTTTGAAAGAGTTGTGGGGATATGATTAGAAAACCAGAAATACATCTGAATACAGAAAAGAATATTATCTTAATTGTTTGCTAGCCCTTCTATGCTTTATCTAGTTCTTTGTCTGAATATAATGGTTTTTAAAATATAGCCCTCAGGGCCGGCGCCGCGGCTCAATAGGCTAATCCTCCGCCTGCAGCGCTGGCACACCGGGTTCTAGTCCCGGTCGGGGTGCCGGATTCTGTCCTGGTCACTCCTTTTTCTGTCCAGCTCCCTGCTGTGGCCCGGGAGTGCAGTAGAGGATGGCCCAAGTGCTTGGGTCCTACACCCGCCTGGGAGACCAGGAGAAGCACCTGGCTCCTGGCTTTGGAACCTTTGGATCGGCGCCGCGTGCCGGCCGCAGCAGCCATTGGGGGGTGAACCAACAGCAAAGGAAGACCTTTCTCTCTGTCTCTCTCTCTCTCACTGTCCACTCTGCCTGACCAAAAAAAATAAATAAATAAATAAAATAAAATATAGTCCTCAGACATGGAGGATCAACACTGCATGGGAATTTGTTAGAATGTCATATTCTTGTTTCAGAAATATAAAATCTGGACCATTTCCTTCTTTTGTTTTCCTTTACCTCCTCAATGCAGGGGTCTATCACAAAGCTGACTTTTTGTAAGTATAGTTACTTCCTCAACAATAGTGGGCACCTCCTGAGAGACTGGAATACACTGGGAGTTGAAACACTCAACTTCCACTTGGACATGGAGAAGCCCAATTGGACCACTACTCAGGAGTTTATCTTCTCTGCTTTCCCTTATTCCTGGGGAGATTCTGTCATTTGCTTCATTCCATTGCTGTTCATCTATGCTTTCATTATTGTTGGAAACCTGGTCATCATCACTGTAGTCCATCTGAATACTCACTTGCACACACCCATGTACTTCTTCATCAGTGCCCTCTCTTTCCTGGAGATTTGGTACACCACAGCCACGATCCCAAAGATGCTCTCCAGCCTGCTTAGTGAACAAAGGAGCATTTCCTTAAATGGCTGTCTCCTGCAGATGTATTTCTTCCATTCCACAGGCATCAGCGAAGTCTGTCTCTTAACAGCTATGGCCTTTGACCGCTACCTGGCCATCTGCAGCCCTCTTCATTACCCCACTATTATGACCCCCAAGCTATGTGCCCAGCTGACTTTCTGTTGCTGTGTCTGTGGTTTTATCACACCCCTCCCCGAGATTGCCTGGATCTCCACGCTGCCGTTTTGCGGCTCTAATCACCTGGAGCATATCTTCTGTGACTTCCTCCCAGTGCTGCGCTTGGCCTGCACAGACACACAAGCCATCATCATGATTCAGGCAGTGGACATTGTCCATGCGGTAGAAATTATTACAGCTGTGATGCTGATTTTCATGTCCTACATTGGAATTGTAGCTGTCATTCTGCGTATCCGTTCAGCTGAAGGCCGCCGCAAAGCCTTTTCCACGTGCGTCTCCCATCTCACTGTCTTTTTGCTCTTCTTTGGCAGTGTGGCTCTCATGTATCTGCGCTTCTCGGCCACCTACTCATTATTCTGGGATACAGCCATTGCTCTGGCCTTTGCAGTTTTGTCACCCTTCTTTAACCCCATTATTTACAGTCTGAGGAATAAAGAGATAAAAGAAGCTATAAAAAAGCACATGGGTCAAGCTAAAGTCCTATTTTTCTCTACAACAGGAACAAATGTAAGACATCTTAGCTAAGAACCTATACTCGTAGAGTTATTATTCTTCTTCATGCTCAACTTTCAGAAATCTGTTTCTTTCCATCTGCTTATTAATAAAACTGCTCTTCCAAAGACAAATAAATAAATGAATGAAAATCACTTGTAGCTGAATTTGATAGCTTCTTTTCAATATTTACCCAATTTAACATATTTTGGATAGGATTATTATGATTAAACTTTCTGCCACTCACTTGAAACAAATTAATTTTCTTGAAATGATGTGAGTAAATATTTCATTTTAATCCAATCAAAACATTCGTAGTTAGGTCTGGTAATTGAAAAATTATCTTGGTAAGAATAAGCTTTCTCTTGTTGTGTTCATTGCACGTAACTGAAGATTGACCCCAACTTTAAAATTTAGTATTAAAGTATTAATAAGTAGTCTAGATGATTAAAAAAGATACAATTTTTATGATAAATCAAAAGATCAGATCTTTGTTTTCACTGTCATAAAAATACATAGCACATACTAAGTAATTATGTAATAAATTTTTGTAGAGTGAATATACCAATACCATGATGCTGAACTCGGATTGCCTCAATCAATTGATAAACTGTAATTTACAACAATTCTTTATTTTTCAAATTCACTCCTCACTTAGGTTTCAGAATTCTGAATTCTCTTTTATCCCGTCTTGTCGGGGTCTCCTTTCTCTTGCTGACGCTTCTTATCACACATACTTCATAGAAGGGGATTTTTTTTTTCCAGATGTCGAGCCTAAATTTGGATTGTACAAAGTTCATTTCTAAGCAATCTATTTCAAAAAACACATGTGTATTAGAGAGAGAGAGAGAGAGAAATAGAGAGAGAGAGATATCTTATCTGCTGATTTCACTCTCCAAATGGCCTCAATAACCAGGTCTCGGCCAGGCCAAAGCCAGGATCCGGGAACTCCATCCTGATCTCCCACATGGGTGGTGAAAGTCAAAGTATTAAGCCATCTTCTGCTGCCTTCCCAGGTGCATTAGCAGGAAGCTGAATTGGAAGCAGAGCAGCCAGGACTGGAATAGGCATGCTGATATGAGATGCTGGGATTGCAAGGGAGGCTTAAACCACTATGTTATAATGCCAATCAACATTAGTATATTTTCACCTTTCCCTAGTTTACGAACAGAAATCCTATAACTGTCAGTGTGATTTCCCCATTTCTGTGCCTTATTCTTTCTTTCACTCTCTTTTCTGAAGCTTATGATGCTTTAAAGTCAGTTGGAAAGACAAAGGAAGTCTTAATACCAGCTAATAAAAATCTGCAATGGAGAAGGAAAATGAGAGAAAAGCTGTAGGTTACAGATAGAGGATATCTGAGTGAAAGAATGACTTCAGAGAAAACTTAAATAAGAAAAGAGCAATAAACAAATGTAAGAAATACTGCTGAGTTCGAGTAGTGCATTTTTAATGTTCTTCAAAAGACATGAGGAACAACATTTCTGATGGGTTGACTAATTATTTTAACTGTGTCTTTCTACGTACAATACTGTTACGATAGCAGTACACATATATACCCATTTTATAAAGTGCAAATCATTTTCCTCTCTCCACTTTTACAATTTGGACTATGTGATCTTTTCCTAGATGCAGTCAAGACCCCTAAAAATCAATGCAGCTTAAATTACCTCTCTTACATCCATACTTTCCCACATTCAAGCTTATCTTCCTCATGCAGACTGAATAATGTTTTAAAACTTAAATCTTATTGCTTTACTGCTTTGCCTAAAATCTTTGTATGATTGTGGCCAGTGTTTTCATGCAAGGGTTAAACTGCCACTTGTGATACCAGTATCTCATACTTGAGTACTGGTTCAAGTTCTGGCTGCTTCCTTCCCAAGCCACTTCCTGCTAATGCACCTGCGAAGGCACCAGCAGATGGCACAAGAACATGGGCCCCTGCCACCATGTGAGACACCAAGATGGAGTTCCTGGTTCCTGTGTTCAGCTTGGCCCAGATCTAGCAGTTGTAGCTATTTGGGGAGTAAATCCGTGGATGGAAGATCTGTCTCTGTTTGTTCCTCTCTCTCTGTTGCTCTGCCTTTCAAAGCAATTAATTGATTTAAAAACTTTCTATGACTAACCGTATCTTCACTCCAAATTATGCACATAAAGTAATTTTACTGCCTAATCTCTCTCTTTCTCTCTCTCTCTCTCTCTCCCTCCAATATAAAATATTCATTCCAAGCTGAAAGAAAAACAAAAGAACAGTGAAAGAAAGTTCAAGGTGTGTTGACAACCATGCTACTTCGTAAATGTGCTCTTACTGAATACACAAGATTAAGGAAACATGAACCTTCTGGCTCAAAAAGAATGAACTCATTCTTAATTGATTTTAAATATATTAATTCATGATAATTGCTATATTTATTAGTCGAAATAACATAATAAACATTCACAATAACAATGATGAAATTTTCCAACTATTGGGCACTCTACATAGGTAAAACATTGTACTAAATTGTATTATTTTACAAAATTCTTTATAATAGGTATTATTATCATCCCTATTTTATTAGGGAGGGAACTGATTTATGAGAGTTGGGTGATATTATCTAAGAACACATATTTTGTTAGTAGATTAGCTGTGATTTGGTAACTCTTAGTTACCATTATGTATTTCTTTATGTTGTTACTACATTCTTCAGGAAATAAGTAGATGACATATTTAAGCTCCATCATTGTTCTTCAGAGAAACAGAGTCTAGAGTTATCTATAGAGAGATTTATCATGGGGATTGGCTCTAAAGATTATGTGCACTAAGAATTACTATGATCTGATATCCACAAGTAAAAGAATGAGGAAAACCAATGGTTTAATGCAGTCTGAGTCTTACAGCCCAAGATCTTAGAGAACGTGTGCTGTAAGCTAAGCCCATGTCCTAAAGCCTGAGGGTCAGTATCACCTGATGGCAAAGGTGGAAGATGGATGTTCTAGTTCATTTGAAGTGAATGTGGCAGAATGTTAAAAATTGTTCAATTTTAAAACTAAAAAAGAAAAGATACTTGTAATTAACAAAAAAATTTAAAAGTAAAATAAAATAATTTAAACCAATTAATTCAAATAAGTGAATAAATGGGAAAAAAGAAAATCAATTTTTCGCTTTCTCCACATTTTGGTTGCATTCAGATGGGCAGTGGATTGGATGGTGCCCAACTATGTTGGTGAGGGTGAGCTTTTCTCATTGTATTACTTCAAATGATAATCTCTTTCAGAAACAATTTCACAGACATACCCAGAAGTAATGTTTTATCAGCTACCTAGCACCCTTTAGAACAGTCAAGATAACATATAAAATTATCCATCTCATGTTCATGCCTTGTCAACTTTGCATCCATAGACATTGTTTAAGCCAAATTTGATCTCCATATCAAGACTATATCAAGGTCACAATTTTGCCTAAAGCAGTACAACCATCTGTTGAAAAAGTCAAAAAGCATTAATCCCTTCCTCAGAAGTGGAGGTAAAGCCCTAGAGTGACGTTTGCTCTTCTCCTGGCGTCTCATTACTTAAAGACTGATATAAAGTCAATGCTTCCTATATAAATGACAAGGAAAAAAGGAAGGAAGGAACAAAAAAATATTTCCTTAATAAATTTCTTGTGTGTGTGTGCATGTGTGCATATCCACATTGATTAATAAATATAGCAATTATCATGAATTAATATATTTAAAATTCATCAACATCTAAGGAAGAAATATTTATGACAATGACTTTCCTCATTTCTGTAACTAGATACATGATCACAGCTAGAATTTATAAATATATTTTACTATTCATTTTCTATTTCCTTTGCTTTACACAAGCACTTGAGATGGTCATGGGGAGGTGACCCAAACTTTCAGTCTTGAAGGATCTGTACTATGAAGTCTCACTTAAATTGAGGCTTTGTAGTTTTGGCTTTAGTCATAGGGCATTGTGAAACTAAAAATGTTCTAAAGGCCTTTCTCTATTATAGATATACTGTTCCTTACCTCCACTGTGAAATTTCCTGTTGGTGTCTGAATCCACTATAATCCTTTCTTAGGTTACTCAGAGGCTAGAGGAATCTAGCATGACAGAGCATTTTAACTCCCAGTTGGGTAGAATCACAGCTGTGTCTCCTGTTAGAAGCATTTTTCCATCAAGAACTAAGATCTCTAGGCCAGCAGAACATGGACACACAATAATAGGAAGCAAAACTTTTTCCAGTGAGTCTCTAGTGGTAAAATGAACATTGTCGCTCCCTTTTCTACCCTTTGATTCCTGAACTCATGTATCCTGGCTAATGGGGAATCAGCACTATTATTAGACACTTATTCAGAGCAATACAGCCTTCTGTAAAACCTCACCTTGCAGGATATTGCTACCTAGCTGACACTATAACTGAGTATTTTGTTTTTAAGTATTTATTTAATTTCATGTACTTGAAATGCAAAGCCCCAAGAGAGAGCAAGCAAGAGCGAAAGAGGGAGAGAGAGAGACTCTACTCTTCCACATACTGTTTCACTACCCAAATGCCTATAAACAATCAGGGCTGTGCCAACACTGAAGCCAGGAGCCCAGAACTCCAGTTAGGTCCCCACTATGGGGGCAGGGGCCCCAGCACTATCTTTCAGCTTGCATTAGCAGGAAGCTGGACCAGAAGTGGAGGTACCAAAACTTGAACTAGCATTCCCATGTGGGATGTGAACATTTCGAGTGGTGGCATAACTCACTGAATCACAATAACCATCCTTGTAACTGAGTCTTTAAAACAAAAAATTCCACCATTGTATCAAGCTAGCTGCTATAGGAAGGTGAGAGCATAAGACCAGTGAATTCCATGAGTGCTGGTCCGTTTTCAAACATCTTTTACTTTTAAGAAAGTGAGTCTCATGAACAAAACAATATTGTGAGGAGTACCATTACAATGAACAAGGCATTCTGTAATCCAGTGATGTATTTTTGGCATAAATACAACATGGAAGGAAGGACAATCTATATCTAAGATGAATATCTACTCCAATTAGTACAAAACACCATCCCTTCCATGACAGAAGTGGTTAAATGTGGTCAAACTGGCACTATGAAGCTGGCTGATTACTCCAGGGAATGGTGACACATCAGACGCTGTGTTGGTCTTTGCTTCTGACAGGTTGAGCACTCAGTGGTTATCATGGCCAAGTTTCCGTTGATGAATAAAAGCCATGTTACTGAAAGTACATAAAAAACTCTATCCTTGCCATCACAGCTGCTTTGTTCATGGGCCTATTGGCTGTTTGCATGGGTGGGAAGAGACTGAGTGTACTCACAGAATAGGTCATTTTATCCACTTAAATACTAAAAGCTTCCTCTCTTGAGTTCTTTCTTTGGTAAGCATTTGTATGGGACACAACTGTGTTCACCTTTTTTGCCCATTTAGAGAAGTCTATTCATATATTTTCAAATTTATTTGTCACCTATTTTCTAATCATGGCCCTTCCAATTCCCTGACCATCTAGCCAAATCTTTTCCACGCCCCATATCTGTAGGTAATGCATATCTGACCATTTCTTCTTCAAAGTGAAGTGAATAACAAATTTGCTGACCAGCTTTCTGCATACTAAATTTTTCCTTACCCATTATCCTTCAGGAATGTCCCAGAAAGAGGCTGTCATGCCACATTGCCACTTCTAGGTGATGGCAGCATATCATGCAGGACCATACATAAACCAGGTTCAAGTCTTCTTTATCTCTGTTAACTGATTATAAGGAACTCTCCATGAAGCCATGGGTACAGGCTTGGAAATATAAGGCATTATAGCAAGAGTGAGAACCAGGGGCATTTGGGAGATTTTCATGTAACATTTGTGTATTACAGAGCCTGTTTGGTCTCAAGCAATATGTACTAGTTTCATTAGATAATATAAGGCCACTCTTCATGCTTGATTATATGGCTTGGTGGAATAACTTACACCCATATCACTCAGTTCAAGATAGACACATCAGGTTGCATGGCAACTCAGTGGCTCATGGTCAAACATTCAATTTCTACTACAGTCTAGTGGCAGATGTATAACTGTCCCTGTTGATAGCAATCTGTAAATGCTGGCAGGGTATTGCTCCAAATCCTAAAGGCCTGTACCCTGATTCATCTACAAGGGTCTAGTCAAAGACTCCAAATAGCATTTCTACTTGCCACTGATGTTATGAGAACAACTGGACTTGCAAATCATATGGTTTAATTGGACAAGTAGCTTACCCAAAAGTCTAGAGTTGTTGTACAGTTTTCTTTTTTATTATGTGGTCCATTCAAAATCAGAAGCTTTCTGCGTCACTTGGCAGATATCCTAGAAAATGAGGCATATTTAGCCTCTAATCACAAATAGGTCAACTAGGCATTATGGTTTTTTTCTTCATTATAAGAGGGGGCAGATGCAATAACTTACCCTGACCCTGTGATGGAATATCTCAACATGCCTCAGACAACTAGATCCTCAAAAATGTTACTGAGGTAGAAGACCCCTGAATTTCAGTCAAATTTATCCCCACCTTCTGACATGTGAAGGTCTTTCTAATAAGCCTAGAGTGATTCTTGTTCAGTAGGTCCTGTCAGAATAATGTCCTCAGTGTAATGAAGCAAAGTAATATTTTACAGAAAAGAAAAGTGATCATGGAAAATTGTGTTAGGCCTTATGGACAGCTATAAAGAAACAGACATTTTCCATATGATAGCTTCATACGAGGTATAAGAGGATTGTTAATCTGATTAGGTAATAAAATCACACCTGGTACAAATGCTGTGATTGGATTTTATTATAACTTGATTAAGCTTATGATAATTCATTTTCATTCTCCAAGAACCATCTGTATTCTGTACAGGTCAATTAAGAGGATTGAGTGGAGATACAGTGGGACTCACTGTGCCTGCCTCTTTCATGTCTTTGATAGTGGACATTAACTTCTGCAATCCTTACAGGGCTGCAGTATTGACTTTGCTAGACACTTTTTTCTTGGTATAAGTAGTTCTGGTGCCTTCCACTTAACCTTTCCCATAAAAATAGCCTTGACTCTATCATTTTTGGAGCCAACTTGGTGGTCCTTTCAGCTGCTTAGTATGTCTATTAAATGGTGGTACCTGGATTCAATTCTTGCTTCTGATTCCTGACTCCAACTTTCTGCCAATGCAGACCCTGGCAGGTAACAGATGATGGTTCAAGTAATTGGGCCCCTGTCACCATGTGGGAGACCCAGATTGAGTTCCCAGCCCCTGGCTTTTGCCTTGCTCAGTCCTGGTAATTGCATCATTACAGGTATGAGGAGAGTGAACCAGCACATGCATCTCTCTCTCTCTCTCTCCCCATTCTCATATAAATAAATAAAATAAAATTATTATGCATTGTGGAAATAGGAAATTAACCAAAGGATAGAGTTGGTGGTCCACTGGATCCATTGTGAGATGGACCTTTGCTAAATCCACTGATAATTTGAAATTCATAAGCCCTACTTTGGCACAGTGACATTTCAGGTTTTCCGAAATTAATGTTAGTTCAGAGCCTATGTTTTGTTGATTATATTCTTTCCCCTAGTGCACAGTTACCTTGGTAAAAGTTCATACTTCCTTTTGCAAAATGTAGAAATGTCAACAGTAAAATTTTTGAGGAATGTGCTATGATCCTTCTTCATGAAGTCCTAGACACTCCTTCACTCAAAGAGTTCTGAATCTGTAAACTGGCTCACATATTGGAACTTATTGGAGGCCACTGAGTCTCTATAGTTTTAGTCAATCTTCTGTTCTCACAACCAAGAATATTTTCTGCTTATATAGATCAAGTTATATTTTTATCTCCAGTATATTTCACATATAGGAACACGTGATGAACTAGCCAACACCGTAGATTTATGGGACTCATCTTCTTCTGATTTCTGTTGTCCTTAATGGTAACTAATATACACTTTATCTTTGGTGGTTGAATGGTATCAATTGGCCCCTTCCACTACAAGATAAAATTATTCTCATTGCATTTAGGCTTTACAGTTGAGTTGTTTGATGACCACCAAAAAGTCTGGCTCACAGAGTAGAATGCCATGATTCTCTTAAAAATTATTTTTCAAAGTACCAGTAGAAGTTATGTCTTCTGAACCTTCTTTGTGTGGATGAATACATTTTAAATGTTAAGTCAAGTCTAGCATTCCTAGTTCCCTAAGCTATTGAGTCCCTTTCTTTACATTAAAGGAAGGGAGGCCAGTCTAGTGTGCCCATGGTGGTTTATCTTGTGATCTATATTTCTTTTTTTTTTAATTTTTATTTTTTGACAGGCAGAGTGGACAGTGAGGGAGAGAGACAGAGAGAAAGGTCTTCCTTTTTGCCGTTGGTTCACCCTCCAATGGCCGCTGTGGCCGGCGCATCTCGCTGATCCGAAGCCAGGAGCCAGGTACTTCTCCTGGTCTCCCATGCGGGTGCAGGGCCCAAGCACTTGGGCCATCCTCCACTGCCTTCCTGGGCCATAGCAGAGAGCTGGCCTGGAAGAGGGGCAACTGGGACAGAATCCGGCGCCCCAACCAGGACTAGAACCTGGTGTGCCGGCGCCGCAAGGCGGAGGATTAGCCTGTTAAGCCACGGCGCCGGCCTGTGATCTATATTTCAATGAACCATTGAAACAATCAGATCTCTTTCTAACTTCCTGACCTGCAGCATTAAATGTGCAGTCCCTTTTCAGTGAGCCCATATTAATTAATTTGATCTGATTCAACTTTATGTTCCTTCCACCATTATCCCACATCTCTTTTATCTATTCAAGTACATGTGCTCTGGGTGTCTGATTATTTAACTTAATGAGTTCAATTACTGATTTTGGATTGTTTGTGCCTTATCATGGTTACATTTTTTATCTCACTTTTAGTGTTCTTGAACTTGTTGCCATTTACAGGTCTAGAAACAAGGAGAGTTAGTAGGGATTAGGAGAATCAGCTTTGCTCATGGTGGTTCATCTTTTGATTTATGTTTCAAAAATCAGTCAACCAAACTATCAGATCCCTTTCTAACTTCCTGAGCTGCACCATTAAATATATAACTTCTTTTCAGAGAGTCCACATCAATAAATTTGGCTTGATTCAACTTTATGTTTCTTCTAATGTTATATCGTATCTCTTTTATCTATTTACATATATGTGCTCTGATTATCTGATAATTTAAATGAGAAAGCTCAAATAGTCATTTTGGAGTGTTCGTAACTTTTTTTATTTTTTAATTTTTTATTTTTAAAGATTTATTTATTTATTTGACGGGCCAAGTTACAGAGAGGCAGAGGCAGAGAGAGAGAGAGATCTTCCATCCGATGGTTCACTCCCCAGATGGCCACAACAGCTGAAGCTGTGCCGATCTGAAGCCAGAAGCCAAGAGCTTCCTCCAGGTCTCCCACATGGGTGCAGGGCCCAAGGACTTGGGCCATCTTCTACTGCTATCCCAGGCCACAGCAGAGAGCTGGATGGGAAGAGGAGCAGTGGGGACTGGAACCGGCACCCATATGGGATGCCAGTGCTTCAGGCCAGGGCATTAACCCACGTGTGACACAGTGCTGGCCCCACTTTTTTTAAATTTTTAAAAAAATGTTTATTTATTTATTTGAAAGTCAGAGTAACAGAGAAGAGGGAGAGATAGAGACAGAGACAGAGATAGAGAGAAGGCTCTTCCTTGTGCTGGTTCATTCCCTAAATGACCACTACAGCTAGGAAAAAACCCACTGAGTCCAGAGCTTCTTCTGAGTTTCCCACGTGGATGCAGGAGCCCAAGAACTTGGGCCATCTTCTACTGCTTTCCCAGGTGCATTAGGAGGGAACTAGATCAGAAGTGAAGCAGCCAGAATTTGAACTAGTGCCCATATGGAATGCCAGCATCGCAGGCAGAGGCTTAACCTGCTGTACTACAGTGCCTGCCCTGGAGTGCTTGTTCCTTATCATGGTCACATTTATATTTCACTCTATGTGGTCTGCTTGAAATTGATTCTAGTTATAGGTCTATAAGAAAGAAGGAATAGTGGGGACGGTTCCTGAGGAGAATCAGCATTGTCTGGCATTGCCGTTGTTTCCCTGAAGCAATTTAGGGTTAGTTCCTAAAGGAGATGGAAAAGCTAATATCATGGGTAAACATTACACTTCAATAGGCAAAAGAGATCCATTAGAGTTTAGGAGCTCAATTCACCTAGTCTTATTAAAATCATCCCACAAATCCCCACAGTACCCTACTGTTTCCTAGTTAAGGACTTCATTGTAAGAGGAAGCACCCTCTGGGGCAAGGAGTTCTACGTGTTTTGTCATCAATCAATTCCAATAAGAGGCTCTGGATTTTTCCTTCAACAGTAGCAGCCCCTTAGTCAGAGGAAATGAGGCATAACTAGAAACTCTTGGGAGAGCCAGGAAAGTCAGCGGTATAATTCCGTTCAAGTCTAAAGGCTTGAGAATCAAGAGTGTTAGTGTTCTAAGGCGGGAAAAATAAATGCCCCAGCTCAAAACAGAAGGAAATTTGCCCTTTCTCCAAGTTGTTGTTCTACTTAGGCTCTAAGTGGGTCAAATTATGCTCACCTACTTGCTCAAGTGTTTATCTTTTGCAGAAACACCCTCACAGGTGCACCCACAAGTAATGTCTTATATGTTATCTTGGAATCCTTTATGCCTAGCCAAATTGACACATAAATTAACTATAAACAGATATGGAAAATTAGCTTCTTAGTGATTGCACAGCATAGACAATCCATGAGTTTCCTGTTAATACTATTAAAATAGGAAAAATCTTTAGAAAGTTCATAGAAAATGTACATTATGAAAAAGCTATACAAAATGTATGCATCAAAATGAACTTACATTTGATTCCATTTTCTCATGAACTTAAGTATTTCATAGTTTATGTATTTGTTTCAAGAAACATTTTTAATTATTTTACGTGCAAGGGAATATGTTTAAGTATTGGAACAACACAGATCCAAGATACACTCTCAAATATCCAGAATCTCACAACTTATGAGGAATGAGAGCTTAAGAGAATGAAGAAATTGGAGAGTTCTTTTAATTTTCCTCATCAAGTAAGCAATCATTCTCTTCACACAATAAAGAAAGAAACTGTATTGGAGTACATAACATTAGCAAAAGGATAAAAATTAAATAAGGAACTGCCTTAATATTTCCTTTTTTATTACTATACTTTGTTTATGAAACAAAGTAAGGAACAAAAACTATGACCTTTGCTTGTAAGGATATTGTTAAAGTAATGGAGAATAGAAATCCAAATGCCATTTCTCAGTGTTACTAGCTAATTGTTGCTACTGTAAAGCTAATGACTCATTATTTTGATATTTAATCTCTGTATTTTTCTATCATGTATTTACACAAATGTGTATTTATTTTCTTAATGTATTTGAAAGGCAGAGAGATGACAGAGATTCCCATCTGTTCATTTCCTTTCCAAATGCCCATGACAGCTGGTGCTGGGACATGTGAAAGCTAGGGGCTCAGAATCCAATCTGGTCCTCCTTGTGGGAGGAAGGAACCCAAAGACATGAAGCTGGAGTGGGGAGTGGAGATGGGACTTGACGTGGGTACTCCAGTATGTGTGCAGATGTCTCAACCAATTTCCTAATTTCTTCTCCAAACACTCACTCCTGCATGAATGTTTTAATTAGGTCTTTCTCATTTGTGGAAAACTACAGCAACAAAACCAAATATACTCCGATATTGATCAGTGAAAAGAAGTCCATAGATTAATCAGACTTTATACTGAAAATATGGTTTTTCACCACTTACTTGAAACCTCAGAACAGGCTGCCCTCAGGCCATTTGTTACCTCGTCCATCCCATACAACATTTACGACTCATGAGTTCCTAACTGTGGCTTCTACCTCTGTGTTTATACACACTTCCTAAAAATCACATGACTACCAAGAAATCTATCAGTGGCTCCTACCTCTGTGTTTATACATACTTCCTAAAAATCACATGACTACCAAGAGATCTATCAAACTGTGGCTCAAATCAAATGGACAGCATCTTCTGAAGCTGTGCTCCAAACTGGAGCTTGGCACACAGATACACTAGTAGCTTGTGATCTCAAGGGTAAGGATGACAGGTAGAGAGGAAGCCACAATACTATCTTGCTAGGAGAACTGGCCTCCTTACAGAAAAGCTTTGAATGAGGAAAATGTACTTGTGGGTAAATGAAGTTTGAATACTGTTTATAATTAAACATTTGGAATTTGCAATGGATAAAATTATTTTCCATTTGCTCATTCATTAGTTTAGAAAATATATCAAATGCCTATTAAAATAGGACTAGTTTTGCACATTAAATGTAGGCATTTATAGAACATATTGTCATAGTGTCATCATGTTAATATTGATGGTAAGATAGCAATTCTTGAAAAAATCAGGAATTAGCATGCTGGTGCAGCAGGTTAAGCCAGCACTCAGGACATCCAAATCCAATATTCAGGAGCCTAGGATCAAGTCCTGTCTCTGTCTCTACTCCCCATCCAGCTCCTTGCTAATGTGCCTAGGAAGCAGCAGATGATGGCCCAAGTACTTGGGTTTCTAACACCCACATGGGAGACTCAGATGGAGTACCTGGCTCCAGGCATAGGCCTGTTCCAGCCCCAGCTGTTTCAGTTATTTTAGGAGAGAGCCAGCAGATGGAAAATAACTCTTTCTCTCTCTTTCTCATACACACCCATATATTCTGCCTCCCAAATAAATAAGTAAACAAATGAAACTTTAAAAGAAGGCTTCCATAGCCTAGGCATCTCATGTCAAGGGCCTTGAGTGATCACTGACATCATACATAAGAGTGTTAATTTTTTAAAATTTATTTGATAGGTAGAGTTATAGACAGTGAGAGAGAGAGAGACAGAGAGAAATCTTCCCTCCATTGGTTCACCCCCCAAACAACCGCCACAGTCAGAGCAGCGCCGATCTGAAGCCAGGAGCCAGGTGCCTCCTTCCAGTCTCCCACGTGGGTGCAGGGGCCCCAAGAACTTGGGCCTTCCTCCACTGCCCTCCCACGCCACAGCAGAGAGCTGGACTGGAAGAGAAGCAGCCGGGACTAGAACCGGTGCCCACATGGGATGCCGGCACTGGGGCAGAGGATTAACCAAGTGAGCCATGACGCCGACCACCCAAGAGTGTTAATTGTTAAATTAAAAGGAGTCACTGTGCACTAAATTTCCATGCAGCACCTCTGTCCTCAAGAGTTGTATTATGAGAGTTAGCAGTAAAACTGGTTCTCAAAGATTTATTTCTTTTTTTGTGTATTGAGTGGAGGATATTTTTATGTCTCAAAAATTTTAGTTATGCCCAAGTTTCCAATTCCATTGCTTGTTTTCTTAGGTGCTTCCTTAATAAATGATAAAACTTGTTTTCAAGGATTTATTTTATTTTAATGTATTTAGTGGAGGATAGTCTTATGTCTCATAAGTTTTAGTTATGTCTAAATGCTCACGAAAGATGTATCATTCTTTTTTTATTTTTTTAAAGATTTTATTTATTTATTTGAGATGTAGAGTTACAGAGTGTGAGAGGGAGAGACAGAGAGAAAGGTCTTCCTTCAGTTGGTTCACCCCCCAAATGTCCGCAACAGCTGGAGCAGTGCCAATCCAAAGCCAGGAGCTTCTTCTAGGTGTCCCACATGGGTGCAGGGGCCCAAGGACTTGGGCCATCTTCTACTGCTATCCCAAGCCATAGCAGATATGCTGGATTGGAAGAAGAGCAGCAGGGACTTGAACTGGCGTCCATATGGGATGCCGGCGCCACAGGTGGAGGATTAACCTACGGTCTTCTGTGTATAATTGAAAATGTATCTTAGTGGAGAATGGGACTGGGAATGGGAGAGGGAGTAGGAGGGGTAAAAGGAGGGGAGGGAGGGCTATTGGGAGGCTGGGTATGGTGGGAAGAATCACTATACTCCTAAGGTTGTACTTACGAAATGCATGGTTTGTATTCCTAAAATAAAAGATTTCTTTGCAGAAAAAAAGTGATAAAATCACTTCGTTTTGTTTTGAAGAGCATTACCATCATTGCCTTTATTCTAATGCTGAAGAATGCTCTCCCATCTGCATGGAATCTGCTACAAAAGGCACTAATTTTTTTAAAAGTTACCTAAAAATACCTTTTATATCTCTACATTAATACTCCCTCTGAAAACAACTAATCAAAGTGTCATACCATCTTTTCATTTCAAGAAAGGTAAAAACATGATGAAATTAATTGAATCTTTGATATACACGTGTAAAAAACATTTTTATAATTTTTAAAGATCCATCCATTTTTTCCAGACTGCTTTCAAAATTTTTTATGGAAAAATCAAATGTCACACCAAACTGCTCATACCATATTTTATTTATTTGCAAAGCAGTGACACAGAGAGAGAGAGATGGAAAGAGAGAGAGAGGTATTCCACCCATTGGTTCACTCCTCAAATGGCTGTAATGACCAGGGCTAGGCCAGGCCTAAGCCAGGAATCTGGAAATCATTTGTTTCTCCCATGTGATGACAGAGGCCCAAGCACTTGGGCCATATTCTGATGCTTTTCCAGGCACATTAACAGGGAGTAAGTTTGGAAGTGGAACAGCTTGAACTCAAACTGGCACTCTAATATGAGAAGCTACTGTTGTAGGTAGTAGCTTCCCTCTTTGTGCCAAAATGTTGCCCCCATTTTTATAATTTTTAATTTATTTATTTTTATTTATCTGAGAGGCAGATACACAAGCAGGCACACACACATACACACACACAGAAGCAGAGAGAGAGAGAGAGAGAGAGAGACAGATTACATATCCTATCTGCTGGTTCACTTCCCAAATGCTCACAGTAACTAGGACTGGGCCATGTCAACCATGAGCCAGGAATTCAGTTCATATCTCCTTATGTGTGGCAAGGATTCAACTACTGGATCCATCATTTGCTACAAGGGTTTACATTAGAAGGAAGCTGGAATCAGGAGTGGGGCTGAGACACAAACCCATCCACTGCAGTATGGGATGTAGGCATCCCAAGCCATGTCTCAATCACTAGACCAAATGCTTACCTGGAAATTTTATCCTTTGAGCTATTGATTTCTAAATCTTTCAGGTCAAATGACTTCTATTTGCATAAACATATTTTTTCCAGACTGATTTCAAAAGTTTTATGGAAAAATCAAATGTCACGCCAAATTGCTCATACCACATTTTATTAGCAAGTAATCAATAGTAAATAATGAGGTTGTCACCATATTTTCACAATGTATGTGATGTTAAATGATTATAGCCAGCGCCATGGCTCACTAGGCTAATCCTCCGCTTGCGGCGCCAGCACACCGGGTTCTAGTCCCGGTTGGGGCGCCGGATTCTGTCCCAGTTGCTCCTCTTCCAGTCCAGCTCTCTGCTGTGGCCCGGGAAGGCAGTGAAGGATGGCCCAAGTGCTTGGGCCCTGCACCCACATGGGAGACCAGGAGGAAGCACCTGGCTCCTGGCTTTGGATCGGCGCAGTGCGCAGGCCGTAGAGGCGATTTAGGGGTGAACCAATGGAAAAGGAAGACCTTTCTCTCTGTCTCTCTCTCACTAACTCTGCCTCTCAAAAAAAAAAAAAAATTATATGAGCACAAAGTAAGTCTGGATGGCGTTTGGAATCCACAGTTGAATATCCTAAACAGCCCCTCCTTGGATGTATTTACATTGTTTACTTCCCACATTCTCATATCTGTGCTTTTTGTGCTCACATGCTTACATTATCAGGTCACAGATGAAAGCATGTGGTGATTAAGGTCAGCGTAATCTGGATTACAACTCAGAAAAAAAGGTGGAATTTTACATATGAAAAAAACCTGGAGCCGGAGCTGTGGCATAGCAAATAAAAGCCGCTGCCTGCGGTTCCAGCATCCCATATGGGCACCAGTTCTAGTCTTGGATACTCCACTTCTGATCCAACTCTCTGCTATGGCCTGAGATAGCAGTGGAGGATGGCCCAAGTCCTTGGGCCCCTGCACCCACATGGGAGACCCAGAAGAAGCTCCTGGCTCCTGGTTTCAGATCAGTGTAGCTCCAGCTGTTGTGGCCAACTGGGGAGTGAACCAGCAGATGGAAGACCTTTCTCTCTCTCACTCTGCTTCTTTCTCTGTGTAACTCTGACTTTCAAATAAATAAATAAATAAATAAGCAAGCAAACAAACAACCTTGGTAAGAAAAAGTAAACAAAGCTGGATTGGGCATGTGAATATTTTACAAAAAAGATGAGAAGACCACATCAGAAGACCATTTATTTTTTTTCTCTTCTTTTCCACTATTACCTAATCTTTTCTTTAGTTTTTCCTTCACATCTTTACCTTTGGACCTTCCCTCCAGCTTTCCAGGAAGACTATGCTATGGCTCAGTGACTTAATAAGAGCAGTGGATAAGCTTACAGCAACTCTGTGGCAGTGTTGTGGTGCAGTGGGATAAGCAACTTCTTGTGACACTCCATAGTGACGTGTAGTTTTAAGTCCCAGCTGCTCTGCTTCTGATCCAGCTCCCTGATATTGTGCCTGGGAAAGTGGCAGAAGATGGCTCAAGTGCTTAGGTCTGTGCTGCATGTGTGAGAGGTCCAGATGGAGTTTCTGGCTCCTTGCTTCAGGATGCTCAGCTCAGCATTGCAGCTATCTGGGGACTAAACCAGCAAAAAGATCAATCTTTCTCTCAGTCTCTCCCACCCTCCCTGTCACTCTTTCTGTCAAATGAATAAACATATCTTTTTTTTTTTTTTCAAAGAATGGTATCTCTAGTGCAATTGATTCATGGTTCTTAACTATTACTAAGAGAATAAGGCATTTTATTTTGTATGATACTCCAAAGCTCCTGATATGCTCAGAGAGAATTCATGGACGAAAAAATCAAGTTTCATAGAATTGCTATGAAATTGATAGTGGTGTGTGTTCCATCCCATTGAAGCAACACCTTGACAGTAGGGACTCCATTTTGGAGCACTTGAGACTCCATTCTGGGAAGACATCCTCTACCCCACGTGAGACTCTGGTCTAAAACTATGATCTAAAACAGTTGAACAATAGCAGTCCACTACATCACACTTGGCAGAGCATAGAAACCCCCTAGCATGATCGCTCAAGCTTGGAAGTGGATAGGCTACACCTAAGTTAATGATAAAAATGTAATTTGTCTATATCCTACATATGATTAAAACCAATACCTGGATTAATGTCAAGGTTATAATTGGAATTGTTAAGATTGTAACTGGTATTGTCAAGATTATAATTGATACTAGTTTCCCATAGGTTTTAGGTCAGCTTGACCCCGGTAACCATGTATTCCCCCCTGTTCCTAGCAACCATGAATTCCCCTTCCGATTTTGTGGTTTTTGCCTTTATAAACCCTGTTGCTTTGGGCTTCAGGGTCGAGAGTTCTTTAGGGCATGAGCCCACTCTCCACCACCGGCAATAAAGGACCATCAAATTTTATCAATGTGTGGAGCTCCTTTGTTTGCACTCGCTCAGGTACAACATCATTGACCAGAGAAAGGCAGAGGAGGTTTCTGAACAGAGATGATATCGGAACTTGCTTTCAGATCAAACAGTGTGGTACCAAAAACTTGCGAGAATATTTCTTCCTCTCACCGCAGTTTCAGGAAATGCGATCCAGAACACTTTATGTAGGTTCTAAGATGGTTTAAGCTGCATATACTGAGGAGGAGAAATGGATATGTATATGCATATTTTGGGAGTGTGCCAAAGTGTAGAGTAAATGTACTTTTCCCTTTCACTCTGTATAGTGGGCAAAAGGCTGTGTCTGCTCACATGAACCTGAGGGCCTCAGCCTGGTTTTAGTAAGAACTGTGGCCAATTGAGCAACTTTTCACGAAGTTACCTCACCTGATTCTCAAAGAGCTCAGGTGGTAGATTTGAGCACACTTATTGTTTAGAGTAAAAAGTAATTGAAGCAAGCAGAATTTTTTAAAGGTCAAATTGGTGAATAATAATAGAGCAAAAGACCAACACAAGCCTGATTTTCAATTTACATGCTTTCCCACCACAGAGACTCTAAGTAGTGCTAGTTCAGCTTTATTGGTAGTGCTATTTTCTCCCCAAAGTGTGGTTATTTTATTTATACCTGTAGAGGATGAGAATACATAATTCTTCTGATCAGAGTTAATATTTATTGTCTCTAAATCATGGTGCTTTTGCATAAATTATTTTATTAATGCTTACAAGGTAATAAAGCAAGCAGTCTCATTATTTCTGGTTTGCAGTTGTAAACACGGAAGCAAAGAGAAGAAAAACGTACCTTTCCCAAGAGAGCAGTGGAGACTGAACTAAAGTCTATCCAGTGTTGTAACACCATAAACAATAAGCAGTAAATGCTCTGAAATCTCCATCAACTTCATCTGTACTTTTGTGAGACTCTGCTTTCTTCCTTGAATTAGCATTGACACACCAAATGTAGCCCAGTCCCCAGCAATGCTCCTTCTGTGTAGCCCTGGGCTTCACGTAATAAATGACTATCAATTCATAATCTGTGATTTTCTGTATTATGGAGTCTACAAATACAGCGAAAGTGAACCAGGTGCTAAAAGTTACTTCTCAATTTTGACATTTTCTTGTTTAGTTTTTTAGTAGTTGGAAAAATATATTTTTCAAAGACTTAGCTGCTTAAACAGAGTCTGGATTCCTAGGGGGAAAAGAGAATAGTTTATATAAATAATTGTAAGCTCATTTATCTTACTGTTAGTAATTATATATGCACACTCTAAAACATCATTGTAGGGCAGAAGTTTAAAATGTTGATTATTTTGCAGCTAAGAAGTTATTTATTTCTTAGGTATATAACTCAAGCCCAAAATATTATCTCCCATCTCTTGTGTAACTTATCCATTGTCACATATTCATAGCCTGATAACACTAACATGTTCAACACATTTCCTTTATGAGAGTATGTCTTCTTAATTACAAGTTTCCATCAGTCACAGGGACTTTGAACAAATTCTACTTTGGGCATTAGGGAGATATTAGTCTAAAGACAAGGGAATATAGGAAGCATAGAAAGATATATGCCAGTTATTACTAAATTAAACAACTAATTAGTACATGCCTATTCTGTTCCAATTACTATTCTAGCATTATATATGCAGCTGTCTGTAAAAACAAAAATTCTTATACTCATGAAATCTATATACACTAAATAAATTAAATAAAATCACATAATCAATAATAACATATAATACAGAAAAATAATGTATGTCTAGGGAATAGGGAGTTTGGGCTATAGTGTGATTTGTTTTTAATAAGGCCACTGAGAGTGGCTCCCCACAGCAGGTGATATAATTAAGCTGAGCATGCAGGGAGAACATTCTACCTGGAAAGAATGATGTTCAAAGACTCTGAGATAGCATCATTTCATGTGGCATCTGCATAGAATAATGACTGGTAGGATTAGAGGAATGCAAGGTAAATTTATAAAAATTATTGTGAGGTCAGGTTACTTAAGAACAAAAAGGTCATTGTAACGGCTTCTGGCTTTCATTTGGAGTGTGATGCTGTTGAAAGATTTTCAGCAGAGAATTGATATTATCCTAATTTATCCCTTGATAAAATCTCTCTCACTTGTGAGAGACTGAAAGAAGTTGAGGGGGTGGAGCAGAACTATGGCTTAGTAGTAAAGCCACCGCCTGCAGTGCTGGCATCCCATATGGGTGTCGGTTCTAATCCCAGCTGCTCCTCTTCCGATCCAGCTCTCTGCTACGGCCTGGGAAAGCAGTAGACGATGGCCCAAGTCCTTGGGCCCTGCAGCTGCATGGGAAACCTGGAGGGATCTCCCGGCTTCTGGGTTCAGATTGGTGCAGCTCCAGCCCTTGAAGCCAATTGGGGAGTGAACCAGTGAATGGAAGAATTTTCTCTCTCTTTCTACCTCTCCTTCTCTTTCTGTGTAGCTTTCAAATAAATAATAAACTTTCAAATAAATAAATAAACCTTTAAAAAAAAAGAAAAAAATTGAAGGAAGTTGGGGGTTTATTGCAATAATTCAGGTTAGTGTTCAGTTTTACCCAGGGTGGCAGTGTGAACTGGATTCTGGAAAAATGTTGAAGACATAACTGAGAGAATTTGCATACTGATTGGTTATAAGGTGAGAGCAAAATTTAGCCCCAAGGAATCTGTCCTAAAGAATCGGAAGGATGATGGTTCTATTAACTGAGATTTATTTCCAACTTTATTCCAAAAATAATGGAGATTATGGTCAATTACTTTTTCTAGTTCTTATTTTTTTATGTTATTTACTCATTCCACTTAGGATCTGCCTGCCCAGAAAAATCTGAATTTATCAAATCCATCTCCAAGCCAAAAGGAGATGACAAATTCTCTCAGTTTTCAGAATTCAGGTAGAAGTTGACAGTTATGAATCCAGCCTGCTTACCATACACAACATACACAATCTATCTTTATACTTACTTTCATTTTATTTACTTATTTTTTTTTTTTATTTGACAGAGTTAGACAGTGAGAGAGAGACAGAGAGAAAGGTCTTCCTTCCATTCACCCACCAAATGGCCACTACGGCCGGTGCTGCACCAATCCGAAGCCAGGAGCCAGGTGCCTCCTCCTGGTCTCCCATGCGGGTACAGGGGCCCAAACTCTTGGGCCATCCTCCACTGCCTTCCCGGGCCACAGCAGAGAGCTGGACTGGAAGAGGAGCAACCGGGACTAAAACCTGGTGCCCATATGGGATGCTGGCGCTGCAGGCACAGGATTAACCAAGTGAGCCACGGCGCCGGCCCCCTATACTTACTTTCAATTTATACCATTTACTGTGTACTTACAAATGAAAACATCAGGTTCAAAACAGTCCCCAAAAACATGACACCTCAACTGTTTACTTAGCTGACTCTAAATGTTGCTTCTGAAGATTTTCCATGTCATTCCCTGAAATTCTTTGGATAGCCACACTGACATACTGTGGTCTAAATCGAATTCAGAATATCTTCTGTGATTTTGATCACATCTTGTGTCTGGCAGATATGAATGCTGACACAGTTGAACTGACCAAGATCCTGGACATTGTATGTGGTGTTTGATTGATATTTACATAACATTATGTTAATCATAAGCATTTATACAGCCATTAGAAGCTGAAAGAATTTATTTTAAAATGTTTTCTAATAATTTTGTTTTATGTTCTTTATTTTTGATTAAAATATAATCACACTGTACATTTTATGTTGTATAGTGCCATATTTCAACATGTGCACACAGAAGAAGCTGATCAAATCAGGCAACTAGATTTTTCATTTCCTTTCCTTTATGTTTGTCCCTAAAGAGAAAATGTTCTTCTGAGAAACTAATACATATGCGGGCCAGCAATACCAGTCGAACAGAACCTGAAGGAGGGAGTGGGAATGAAAAGAGGGACAAGGGCACAGAGAATGGAGCCAAGACAAATGAACTGATCAAGGCTCGTTTATTCCAGCGTCTCAGAGATATTTATACATAACCAGCTATAGCTCAAGGCAACACAGAGGATAACAACATACACAAGCAACTTATCGGGCTTTCTGCAACACAGTCATAACATAGTTAATTTTAGCAGAGTGCTCTTGTTTGATCATTCTCCTTCAACATGGGAGTACGTGACTTTCTCATCCCAGGAATTCCACAAGCCAAGACTGACCTTGACTTGTCTATGACTTCTCTATGGGCTGCCTACATCTCCCCCTTTTTTATTTAATTGAGAATGGCCTCTGTCTTAGGTTGCCCTCAGTCATCTCTGCCCTTACCCATCATTGGTAACTCTGCCAGCTTGGCCAAGAGCCCTGTCTTAGGTTGGTACAGGATGCTGAGTGTCTTATCCATCTACCATTCCAGCTTGACATAGGTGAGTGATGAAGTATACAACCAAATATTAATTATTTTGATTACAAAGGAGGTTTGGAATGAAGTTTTAAGATGAATCTCAGTGCATACAGACTGTAGCAAAGTCAGCACACAATGCAGAACACACGGAAAACATCCCATACAAAGTAGGAAAAGCAGTAGCAGTCCAGCCAACATTAATAACCAATGAATCCATTGAAATCCTCCAAATGATAGGGGTTAGTAATAAACATATATTGCATTTCACTCTTAAGTTTATCAATAACAGACTCTATATGTGGCACATTGTTAGTAATGTTAAGACAACATCCCCCTGGTACAGATTTACAGCTTATATGATCTTTTAACAGCAAGTAATCGATAGCTGCATGGTTTAAAAGCACTCCTGAGTGAACTTGATCCAATTTTTCGGCTATATTGGACAGCACAGTAGCAGTAAGATTAATTGTTTTGGTCACTAAATATGCAAGCCTTCCAAGTCCACGGTTATTTCCAAAGGCCAGTCCAGGAACTCCTACTACCGATATAGCCATGGTAAAGGCAGTGCCTTCTCCGATTAGGATGACATTGTCATTGCAGTTCTTAGGTAAAGCACGCCGTGGACGCGTTCTACCCGCCACTGTAAATACAGATGTTAGCATGGGGGCCACACGGCCCAGGGAGCAATTGCAGAAATCATCAGAGGCTAAAGATATAAAAGCATGTTGGTTACACAGAAAAACCCATCCCTTAGGAGCTCATGTCCCATTTAATGGTAGAAATTCCCTACAGCCAGTTCGGTTAAGTTGCCAAGGTATGGTAAATAATAAGCGGGTAACATTATCTGCCTTGAGGGAAGTTATATTAAGGCCTGTTCTATTGGTAAACTCTTTACTAGAAGCAGGTATCCCTATAAGATTAGTAGTAAGAAGACGAGAAGGAGACAGCTGTATTAACAGAAAAAGAAGAAGTGTTGTTGCAGCCAAGTGCAGCCAAAAATTACTAGATTTCATAGAAAAGGAAGCATTAACATAATTTTTACTGTTTTAGATATTTTCTCATGTCCACCTGGAATTCTGTATTGTTTACACTGAATAAACTTAGTTGGCTCTGGCAGCGGTACAGGAGCTTGATATAATTTTTCTACCACTACATAGTGGTTTGACTGCAAAGGGCAGCATTTTCTTTAATCCAATTTACATTTATCCTGTACTGGTTTTTCTAATTGCTTGCACATGCATTGGTACACAGATAACAAAATCCATCCTTGCCTCCCCAAAGCCTATAGTTCATTCCCCATTTCTACCGGCATTGATTGCGAAACCTTAATAACTTGTGGAGGCTGTGCATTCCATAACTTGCCATAGCAATGCTCACTCAATACTGAGCAAAGAGCCCATTCCTTCACCAAAGAGGTGAAATGTGAGTCTTTCCAGCCAGGAACATCACAGGTTACACATGCAACTTCAGTTTTCTTTTTAAAGAAAGGTGTTGCTTTTGTATACTTGTGGATCCTGCCGGCTACACCAATTTGTGACAGCAAATTATTTTTTCAGCTGTCTGCTGTGCACAGACTTAGTTACTTTTAGTTTAATTTGCAAGAAATATGCTGCAAGCCTTGTAGAGCACACTCTACAAGGAAATTATTTAGAGGAAAGATGGTAAAGGAACATAGATTAACAGAATGTTTTTGTAAAGCAAACCAAGCATAATCTGTCCAAGAATTCCTATCAGTAATAGGGGTAGACTTAGTACATAATACAAAAACAGAATGGGTAATATTGAATTCAGTGATGGAAGAATTACATTGTTTTACTGCAGTCTGGACACTTTGTGGTCACAATTTCTCATTTTACATAGTGATATTAACTTTACAACATGTAACATTTACTTTAGCTGAAATATTTAAATATGGGGGGGGTTTCCAGTGTACACTGATTTATATTTTCCACTCCCAGTGTTTTTCACCCACAATACCCTCTTCTTCTGTGAACCAAGGACTAACTCTTCCTATAGGATCAATGAACTGTTCTATGGCTCCCTTTTTAGGCCCTATTCCCTGTGTCTGCAATAAAGTTTTTACAGCTTTTATCATGGCTTGCTTACCTTGTGCTTTTCCCATAATGCCCCTTTTTTACCTTATCCATAGGCAAGCAGATTCGGGTACTTACCTGCTTCCTTTCATTGTTCTATTGTCACTGCGGCATTTTAGGTAGGTATTCAGCTCCTTGTTCAGGTGCCACCTGTGCAGGCCAGCCACACCAGTCGAACAGAACCTGAAGGAGGGAGTGGGAATGAAAAGAGGGACAAGGGCGCAGAGAATGGAGCCAAGACAAATGAACTGATCAAGGCTCGTTTATTCCAGCATCTCAGAGATATTTATACATAATCAGCTATAGCTCAAGGCAACACAGAGGATAACAACATACACAAGCAACTTATCAGGCTTTCTGCAACACAGTCATAACATAGTCAATTTTAGCAGAGTGCTCTTGTTTAAATCATCCTCCTTCAACATGAGAGTATGTGACTTTTTTTATCCCAGGAATTCCACAAACCAAGACTGACCTTGACTTGTCTATGACTTGTCCGTGGGCTGCCTACAAATACATGCATCTACAACCAACTAATATTTGACAAAGAAGCTGAAATTACTACCTTGAGAAAAGAAAATGTCTTAAACAAATAATGTTCAGAAGTTAGAATCTCTGCATGCAAAAGTATGAAACAAGACCCCTATCTTATGCCCAATACAAAAATAAACTCACAGTGGATCAAAGATCTAAATATATTACTTGCAATCTTCAAATTAGTAGAAGAAAACATAGAGGAAACGCTGTAAGACATTGTACAGGCAAAGACATCTTGAATAAGACCTCAGAAACAAAGTCATTAGAAGCTAAAATAGACAAATGGGATTACATCAATTTAAGAAGCCTTTGCAAAACAATACAAACATTCAACAACGTAAAGAAGCAACTGACAGAATGGGAGAAAATAATTGCAAATCATATATTTGATAAAGGTTTAACATCCAGAATATATAAGAAGGTCAAGAATCTCAAGAACAACCACAGAAAACAAACAATCCAGTTAAAAAATAGTTAAGGATATGAACAGGCATTCTTCAAAGGATGAAATAAAAAGGGCCAACAGACACATGAAAAGTTGTTCAGGGTCACTAAACACCAAGTAAACACAAATGAAAACCACAATATTATTTTACCTCATCCCAGTTAGAATGGCTATCATCTAAAAATCAAAAAATGACAAAAGTTGGTGAGAATGTGGACAAAAAGGTACCCTAAAATACTTTTGATGTGTTGAATGTAAACTAGTAAAACCATTATGGAAGACAGTCTGGAGATTCCTCAGAAATCTGAAAATTGATCTACCGTATAAACTAGCCATTGCACTCCCAGAAATTTATCTAAAGGCTATGAGATCAGTATATGAAAGAGCTTTCTGAATCCCCATGTTTATAGCACCTCAATTCACAATAGCTTATCTATAGAATTAACCCAGATGTCCATCAACTGATGACTGGATTAAGCTAATATGGTATATATATATTATATATGGTATATATATATATATATATACACATACACACACACTGTGGAATACTAGTCAACCACAAAAAAAAAAAAAGAATGAAATTCTGCCTCTTGCATGCAATTAGAAGCCATATGCTTAGCAAAATAAGCCAGTCCAATAAAACAAATATCTTGTTTTCTCTGATTTGTGGTAGCTAACATGTAGCATAGAAAAAATGTAATGTATGTGAGTGAAAATGACATCTTGAGAATCCGTTAGTGCTTATAGCCCTTGTCCATATTCTTGAGGAAGAGTGGTCTTTCTAGTTTCTACTTGTTGAATTCTTTTTTTCTAACTTTTATTTGATAAATATAAATTTCCAAATTACAACTTTGGGATTATAGCAGCTTTTTCCCCCCATAACCACCCTCCCACCCACAACCATCCCATCTCCCACTCTCTCTGCCATCCCATTCTTCATCACAATTCATTTTCAATTATCTTTTTATACAGAAGATCAACTTAGTATATACTAAGTAAAGATTTCAACAGTTTGCACCCACACAGAAACACAAAGCATAAAGTATTGTTTGAGTACAAGTTATACCATTAATTCACAAAGTACAACACATTAAGAACAGAGATCTTACATGAGGAGTAAGTGCACAGTGACTCCTGTAGTTGATTTAGCAATTGACACTCTTATTTATGATGTCAGTAATCACCCAAGGCTCTTGTCATGAGCTCCCAAGGCTTTGGAAGCCTCTTGAGTTTGCCAACTCTGAACTTACTTAGACAAGGCCATATTCAAAGTGGAAGTTCTCTCCTCCCTTCAGAGAAAGGTACCTCCTTCTTTGATGGCCCGTTCTTTCCACTGGGATCTCACAGAGATCTTTCATTTAGGACATTTTTTTTTTTGCCACAGTGTCTTGGCTTTCCATGCCTGAAATACTCTCATGGTCTTCTTAACCAGAACCAAATGCCTTAAGGGCTGATTCTGAGGCCAGAGTGCTGTTTAGGACATTTGACATTCCACGAGTCTGCTATGTGTCCCTCTTCCTTTTTAATTCTATCAGTTAGTATTAGCAGACACTAGTCTTGCTTATGTGATCTCTTTTACACTCAATCCTATCATTATGATCAAATCTGAACTGGAACTGACCACTTTAACTAGTGAGATGGCATTGGTACATGCCATCTTGATGGGATTGAATTGGAATCCCCTGGCACGTTTCTAACTCCACCATTAGGGGTAAGTCCGATTGAGCAGGTGCAGAATGTACAACTGCTCCCTCTCTTATTCCTACTCTTATATTTAACAGGGATCACTTTTCAGTTAAATTTAAACACCTAAGAATAATTGTGTGTTAATTAAAAAGTTCAACCAAGGGTATTAAGTAGAACAAAAAAATACTAAAAGGAATAAAGTAGTAAGTTGTTCCTCAACAGTCAGGATAAGGGCTGATCAAGACATTGTTTCTCATAGTGTCCATTTCACTTCTACAGGTTTCCTTTTAGGTGCACAGTTAGTTGCCACTGATCAGGGAGAACATATGATATTTGTCCCTTTGGGGGTGGTCATTTCACTCAGCATGATGTTTTCCAAACTCCTGCATTTTGTTGCAAAGTACTGGATTTTTTTTCTTTTCTTTTCTTTTCTTTTTTTTTTTTTACTGCTGTATAGTATTCTATAGAGTACATATCCCATAATTTCAACAAGAGTGACTCCAGCATGGTGAAATAGCGAGGAAGCTCACTGATAGTCCAGGAAAAGATAGTTTAATAAAAGTGGAGATAGTGAAGTATCAGGGGAGAGTTAGGGAAAAAACTGCAGAGGCAACTCCTCTGGAACTAGAGGGACACGGTGGATCTACGTGGAGGACACAGGCACCCATGGCTTGGGACCCCAGCTCTCGAGAATCTTCTCCTCCACACCAGGTTGGAAACAGAGGTGAGCTGAAATCGCAGTACCCCGAGACACTGGCAGAAAAGCGGCAGGAAGAGCCTAGAGGGAACGAGGCTTGAAGCCCCATGGAGGAAAGTACACCAGCCTACATAGAGGAGAGAAAAAAACAAAAGGGACAGTACAGACACGATTCTCTCTCTCTACTCATCTTACAAAAGCATGCGAGATAATAGAGCAGGCACCATTTTGGACATATGTAACAGCTGTGCCAGCTTGGGGCTGCGCCCTCTCTCAACCAAACAGAAAAACCTGACTCTGGTTGGGAGTGACTAAGACCTAGTGAATGTGTGGAGCTTATGAACCGGGACTGTGATTAAAAAAAAAAAAATTAAGGGTGTGTGGGAGAGCTCATGGTGTGGCTGAGACGTGGGTGGTCTCAGTGGGAGATGCCACAAACTTGGTAACCTTGGTAAGCTGCTGAGAGACATTGAAAGTATGATATTACAAAATTTAAAAGAAAAGTAAGAAAGAAAGGAGAAAAGAGGGAGGGAAGGAGGGAGGGAGAGAAAAGGGTAGGAAGTATTGTGTTCTTTTTTTTTAAATTTTTTGACAGGCAGAGTGGACAGTGAGATAGAGACAGAGAGAAAGGTCTTCCTTTACCGTTGGTTCATCCTCCAATGGCCACTGCGGCCAGCATGCTGCGGCTGGCGCACCATGCTGATCTGAAGCCAGGAGCCAGGTGCTTCTCCTCGTCTCCCATGTGGGTGCAGGGCCCAAGCACTTGGGCCATCCTCCACTGCACTCCCGGGCCATAGCAGAGAGCTGGACTGGAAGAGGAGCAACCGGGACAGAATCTGGCACCCTGACTGGGACTAGAACCCAGGGTGCCGGCACCGCAGGCGGAGGATTAGCCTATTGAGCCACGGTGCTGGCCAGTATTGTGTTCTTAAAACTGTTGAAAATACATTAAATCTGTTTTCTTTATATAAATAAGTAATTTATGAAAAGTAAAGAGAATACGAAAGATTCCTACTATTCATCTGGAACATATGTGTGGCTTTTATTCTAGTGAATACTAATAGCTTTCAGTTGAATTATTTTAATTTCCCTTAATAGGACAATGACACTCGACATACCTGCTTTATTTGGCTTATGAAAGTTTAGTCTCAGATTATTTCTTTCAAGGTTGCTGTACTCAGAGGTAATTATTAGTGGATGGGAATATCCAGCAGCTTTATTCAGGGTTTGCTACTTGATATTTTGCTAATCATTCCTTGAAAGATAAGCTTATAGCTTTATTAGAAATTATCACATATCAGATTTCTTTCCTTCACATTTTAATTTAAAAATGAAATACATGATTTTAATTAGTTAAAATGTATGTAGTTGGCACTACTAACATCAATTAACAACAAGAAGATTTTATTTTACAGATTTAAATGCAAAGCACTTTTTAATCTGCTACTCAAATTTAACCATATATCAATGCTCTGAGTAGGTAGTTTAGTAATTACTACCTTCATTATATGCTTAATAAAATTTAGGCAAACTTCCAAAAATCATTTTCTCATTAAATGGTGGCACCAAGCATTCAAATCTAGTGTACTTAAGCTTACTTAAATTTTATAGCTTACTATTTTTTTAAAGGTTTATTTATTTATTTGAAAGTCAGTGTTACACAGATACAGGAGAAACAGAGAGAGAGAGAGAGAGAGAGAGAGGTCTTCCATCTGCCGATTCACTTCCCAAATGGCTGCAAGGGCTGGAGATGCGTGGATCTGAAGCTGGGAGCCAGGAGCTTCTTCCGGGTTTCCCATGCAGGTGCAGGGGCCCAAGGACTTGGGCCATCTTCTACTGCTATTCTAGGCCACAGCAGAGAGCAGGATCGAAGTAGAGCAGCCGGGACTAGAACTGGCGCCCATATGGTAAGCTAATGCTTCAAGTCAGGGCGTTAACCTGCTGCGCCACAGCACCAGCCCCTATAGTTCACAGTTTAAAGGCTTTGTATTTTTTATTCAATGCAATAAAACCCAAAGGAATAAGCAGAAAAAAATTAAAGTAAATAAGTGGAATGACAAATGATGAAGGTAGGTCCAGGAAAGAATTCTATTTTTGTTAAGGAATTGCAAAGTTGAACAATATATACTGTTTGAAATAAAGATAAGGGACAGATAACCTTAGTCAACCTGAAATCATAAAAGCTAAAGTAGGTACTCTAAGGAAGTTAACTGCAAAAGACCTTGTTATAGTTTGAATGTAATTCTTTACTATTCTCATTCTCAGTAATTGGGGTTCTCTTTAAATAAAACTTATTTCTGGTTGAAAAAAAAGTAAAATTTAAAAATAATAAAATATTGATTTCTATTAAATGGAAAAATTTATTTTACATCAAAGCTAACATATTGACTAGAAAAGATCAAACCCAGCACTTTATTCTAATATCTGAGAGGAGACTCACCCAGGCTGCTCACTGCTGATTATACTGTACGGAGAGCAGATCCACCCAGAGCTGATAACCATAGCCAACAGCACTCCAAATTACTTTTTCCCTGTAAACTTGTGTAAAAAGACTCTTTTAAAAATATTTCTCACTTAAATTATTCTCTAATACTTGACTCCAGAGTAGATTATACTGCTCCTAGGTATTCAAAAACATTGAAAGGTCTTTTTACAGTCAACTATATCCACTTTATCACTTCAGTTCCTTTAAAATTATTTGCCCCTTTATACTACTTGAAAATTTATGCATTACTCAAGTTTGCAATTCTCTAATTAAACATTGGAACTCTATGTTTTCCTTACCAGCTCTTTAATTAAGCCATGATCAACTCCAACTTTTTCTTGTAACCTCTTAGCATTCATTTATGTATAGCACAGCACAAAATTTTATAGAGTGTATGTGGTTTTATACCTTCACAGTACACACCATGCATTTTTATCCAAACCTTTTCTAAATAAGATCGCTATATGACCACAAACAGTAGGCATCCTTGGGAGATAATAGAAGTACAAAGAGGTCAGGGTCGGCACTGTGGCAAAGTGGGTTTGTTGTACCTGAGCGAGTATGAACAAAGGAGCTCCACACATTGATAAAATTTGATGGTCCTTTATTTGCCGGCGGTGGAGAGTGGGCTCATGCCCTAAAGAACTCTCGACCCTGAAGCCTAAAGCAACAGGGTTTATAAAGGCAAAAACCACAAAATCAGGAAGGGAATTCATGGTTGCTAGGAACAGGGGGGAATACATGGTTACCGGGGTCAAGCTGACCTAAAACCTATGGGAAACTAGTATCAATTATAATCTTGACAATACCAGTTACAATCTTATAATCCTGACATTAATCCAGGTATTGGTTTTAATTATATGTAGGACATAGACAAATTACATTTTTATCATTAACCCAGGTGCAACCTTTTTACTTTCAAGCTTGAACAATTATGCTAGGGGTTTCTATGCTCTGCCAAGTGTGATGTAGTGGACTGCTATTGTTCTACTGTTTTAGATCATAGTTTCAGACCAGAGTCTCATGGTGGGGGGGGGGGGTGCTTTCCCAGAATGAAGTCTTAAGTGCTCCAAAATGGAGTCCCTACTGTCAAGGTGCTACTTCAGGTTAATGCCCTGGCCTAAAGTGCCGGCATCCCATTTGGGCACCGGTTTGAGACCTGGCTACTCCACTTCCTATCCAGCTCTCTGCTATGGCCTGGGAAAGCAGTACAAGACGGCCCAAATCCTTGGCTCCCTGCACCCATGTGGGAGACCTGGAAAAAGCTCCTGGCTTCGGATTGGCGCAGCTCCAGCCATTGCGGCAATTGGAGAGCGAACCATCGGATGGAAGACCTCTCTCTCTCTGCCTCTCCTCTCTCTGTGTGTAACTCTGACTTTCAAATAAACAAATAAATCTTAAAAAAAAAAAAAAAAAGAGGTCAGTGGCCCAATTGGTTAGCCACCAGGGTACAAGATTTTGTAATCATGCCCCTTTGTTTATCTCAAAGACATGCTGGATACTTGCACTAATAATGATAAACAATGCCCTGTGACTGGAGAATCTGTCTCTCTCAAGAGATTAGAAGTACGGGGAGAGACTGAATTTAAAGTCAGAAGTTGCCAGAGTAATAGCCAGAATGCTCTCAGAGGAACTTTTACTATGATTGTCTCTTTGTTACATTGATGGAAAATTTAAACAACTGACCTGCATTGATATATCAGACCTCTCCCCTGAACATTTCTTGTGTACTCTGGCATTGCTAACTTGCTCTAAATACAGTGGATTTTATTCAATTTAAAAAAAAAAAAAAGGTTTGTGGGCAGTGCTGGTAGGTTAAGCCTTTGTCTAAGGCTCTGGCATCCCATATGGGTGCTGGTTGGAGTCTTAGCTGCTCCACTTCCAATCCAGCTCCCTGCTAATGTGCCTGAGAAAGCAGTGGAGGATCCTTCAAGTGCTTGGGCCCCTGCACCCGCATGGGAGATCAGGAAGAAGCTCCTGGCTCCTGGCTTTGGATCAGCCCAGCTCTGGCTGTTGTGGCCATTTCAGGAGTGAATGAGTGAATGGAAGATCTCTGCCTCCCAAATAAATAGATAAATATTTAAAAAATGGATTTTAAAATGGATTCCAAATTTTTAAAACATTTGAAAGGATACTTAAGGTGATATATATATATATATATATACTTTTTTTTAGAGTTTTTAAGCTTTTTATTTAATAAGAGAAATGCATAAGAGAGTGAGGGCCATATCTAAGTAAGAAAGGGAAATCAAGATTAATAGTGAGCAGAGAGCAGTCCAGGAACCAGCTATGTGGAGAGGTGGAGCATGCAGGCTGGAAAGCATGGTCACATGTCCTGAAGGCAAGGGAAAACAAGGGGATGGAGGGCAGGGAGGGGAGAAAGAGGGTTGGCTCCACCTTGCTCCAGGCCTTTAATCCACTTCCAAAGGGGATTAGTTAATTAATCTGGCAGTTGGGTGCACAGATGTGGTCAGGTAGGGGCATGATATCACACAGGGGGCGTGGTAAAGGCGTGGTCTTCCAGCTCACAAAGCTAATTGAATTTTATCCTATATCCCTGCCTATATCATTCCCTGTTCCAGCTCTTAATCCCGCTTCCTTTTTTAAACTTTTATTTAATAAATATAAATTTCCAAAGTACAACTTTTGAATTATAGAGGTTTCCCCCCCATAACCTCCCTCCCACCCACAACCATTCCACTCTCACTCCCTCTCCCATCCCATTCTTCATCACAATTCATTTTCAATTATCTTCATATACAGAAGATCAACTTAGTATATACTAAGTAAAGATTTCAACAGATTGCACCCACAAAGACACACAAAGTATACAGTACTATTCGGGTAATAGTTTTACCGTTATTTCGCATAGTACAACACGTTAAGGACAGAGGTCCGACATGAGGAGTAAGTGCACAGTGGCTCCTGTAGTTGATGTAACAACTGACACTCTTATTTATGACGTCAGTAATCACCCAAGGCTCTTGTCATGGGCTGCCAAGGCTATGGAAGCCTCTTGAGTTCGCTGACTCCGATCTTATTTAGACAAGGTCATATTCAAAGTGGAAGTTCTCTTCTCCCTTCTGAGAAAGGTGCTGCCTTCTTTGATGGCCCGTTCTTTCCGCTGGGGTTTGATGGCCCGTTCTTTCTGCTGGGATTTCGCTTACAGAGATCTTTCATGTAGCGCTCTCTCTCTCTCTCTCTCTCTCTCTCTCTTTTTTGCCACAGTGTCTTGGCTTTCCATGCCTGTGAAATTCTCATGGGCTTTTTAGCATGTGCCAAACTACATCTCTTTCCCTCTCTTATTCCCACTCTTATATTGAACAGGGATCACTAAGAATAATTGTGTGTTAATTAAAGAGTTCAACCAATGGTATTAAGTAGAACAAAAAAATACTAAAAGAATAAAATAGCAAGTTGATCCTCAACAGTCAGGACAAGGGCTGATCAAGACATTGTTTCTCATAGTGTCCATTTCACTTCAACAGGTTTCCTTTTAGGTGCACAGTTAGTTGCCACCGATCAGGGCGAACATATATTTGTCCCTTTGGGACTGGTCATTTCACTCAGCATGATGTTTTCCAGATTCTCCATTTTGTTGCAAATGACCGGATTTCTTTTTTTTTTTTTTTAACTTCTGTATAGTATTCTATAGAGTACATATCCCATAATCTCTTTATCCAGTCTTCTGTTGATGGGCATTTAGGTTGATTCCATGTCTTAGCTATTGTGAATTGAGCTGCAATAAACACTGCAGACAGCTCTTTTATTTGCCAATTTAATTTCCTTTGGGTAAATTCCAAGGAGTGGGATGGCTGGATTGTATGGTAGGGCTATACTTAGGTTTCTGAGCAATCACCAAACTGACTTCCATAGTGGCTTTACCAGTTTGCATTCCCACCAACAGTGGGTTAGTGTCCCTTTTTCCCCACATCCTCACCAGCATCTGTTGTTAGTTGATCTCTGTATATAAACCATTCTAATTGGGGTGAGGTGAAACCTCATTATGGTTTTGATTTGCATTTCCTTGATGGCTAGGGATCCTGAACATTTTTTCATGTGTCTGTTGGCCATTTGGATTTCCTCTTTTGAAAAATGTCTATTGAGGTCCTTGGCCCAACTCTTAAGTGGGGCATAGTGTAGGCTCTGCCTGTCCTAGGTCTGGAAGTCCCTGTCTATCTCATCTAACAAATTCATGTTATGAACTGGAGCATTCTCAATCACCACCAATGTCTGTGTCCCCTGTGTGGTCAGTTATTCCCAGAAGTTGTTGAGTTCTGAAACATACAAGTTCATTAATCAGCATAAGCAATATCAGAACAAAACCAATAGGGAATGGGGTATTCCTTAAAATGGAAAGGCTACCCTTATGTAGATTATAAACCCATTTAGCTTTAGCATAGAGAATCATAATGGAAGAACCCATTAGGAGTTTTATTATTGATAACAGTTTCAAGAGAGAATCAAAAGAAGAGAGGCAGGTACAGCATGTCTGCCTTAAGGTGCAATTGTCTTGATGTGAGGAAAGCAAAGGCTTCACTTATCTTTTTGCTTTTGAAGAGGTACTTCAGATCTCTGACTGGCTTACAGGAATAATCAGGCATGTCTTTTAGTTCACCTGTGAAGACTTAAGAGATAGAAGTTTAATTCTAATTTCAGTAGCACCTGGTAGGGTCCCTTCTATTTAAGCTGTAATTGATCTGAAGAGGATCTTTCTATGAATGGCTTACTCAGAAATTCATTTTAGGTACGAAATACAGTATTAATAATTAAAACTAATGTGTTATCATGGAAAGACACAGCGTGGTACAGCCTGTCTCTAGCACCCATCACTCTGCATAATTAAAAGTTTATGTCCATTGAATAGCAATTATCCATTTTCCATCCCCTCCAACAACCATTCTATATTATGCTTCCATGAGTTTATTTTATACACATCAAATACATACTATCATGTAGTATTTGTCCCTTTGACACTAGCTTATTTTCATTATTGTATTTTAGTAGTTTCATCCAACTAGCTCCCATAAGGCACGATTTCTTCTTCTTAAAAAACAAAATAACATTCTATTGTGTGAGAATAACATATTTTCTTTATCCAATTACCTGTCAGTGTATACTCTGGTTATGTCTATATCTTGGACATTATGAATATTGCTATAATAAACATTGGAGTGCAAATATTTCTTTAATATCATAATTTTAAATTTTTGGTTATGTAGAGAGAGTTTTTGCTGGATTACATAGTATCATATTTTTAATTTTTGTTTTCATAATAAGTGTATCATTTTACATTCACACCAACAATGTACAAAGTGTTCAGTTTTTCCACATTTTTGACAATATTTACACACTCTCTCTTTTGAGACAACAGCCATCCTAACAGATATAAAATAAAATATTCTTGTAGTTTTCACTTAAGTTTCCTTGATTATTTGTGATGTTCATCTTTTCTTAGACTTGTTCATTATTTGTATATCTTCATAGGAAAATATCTATTCAAACCCTTTACTTATTTCAAAAATGCAGTTGGTGTTTTGCTGTCATTGTTGTTTTGCTATTAATTTGGAGTTTCTTATATATTTGGATATTCACTGTTTGTCCATATATTAGAATGTTTTCTTACATTCTGTAAGCTTTGCTATACAGAGCCTTTTGGTTTATGCGATCTTATTTATTTGCTTTAGTTGGTTGTGCTTACAATTATTTTAAAGAAATAATTGACAAAACTATTAACATGAAGCTATCCACCAGGTTTTAGTCTAGAGTTTTACAGTTTCAGGTCTTATTTTTAAACTTTCAGTCTACTTTGAGCAAATTTTTTGGGTGAATTTTAAGGGTCTAATTTCACTCTGTTAAATGTGAATATATAATTTCCACAACACTACATGTTGAAAGACATTTTTTTTTTTATTTCAAGATGATTAATCCTACTGATTTGACCATCCTACTTCTTGGGATACAAGGTTATCAAATGATTAGTAATATTGGTGAGATGACCTTGGAACAGGGAAATGAAACCAGAAATATTGGTGTGCTAAGAGAAGGAAGACTACGAACAATGAGAATAGCATGATGGTTGCATTGATGTGGATTTAACTCCTTGCTAGAAAGCTCACAAAACAAATAGCCATGAAATGAGTTTTTTCCTTTCAGAAGAGAATTTCTTATGTACAAATGAGGGTTATATCTGCTTTGAAAAATCTAAAAATCAGATATTAATATAAATTAATCATGTCAATGTTGTTTCTTGTCTCTCAGATTAAGATAAAATAGTATCTCCTCCTCATCCAACTTCAGACAGAAATTTCACAGAGCATTCTCTAAAAGTATATTCCAACATTTAGGAGTGAGCTCATCTAGGAACACCAAAAAACCTATGCTATATTCTACAAATACATAATACGAATTTCCTTGGCCGGCGCCGTGGCTCAACAGGCTAATCCTCCGCCTTGCGGCGCCGGCACACCGGGTTCTAGTCCCAGTCGGGGCGCCGGATTCTGTCCCGGTTGCTCCTCTTCCAGGCCAGCTCTCTGCTGTGGCCCGGGAGTGCAGTGGAGGATGGCCCAAGTGCTTGGGCCCTGCACCCCATGGGAGACCAGGAGAAGCACCTGGCTCCTGCCTTCGGATCAGTGCGGTGCGCTGGCCACGGTGGCCATTGGAGGGTGAACCAACGGAAAAAGGAAGACCTTTCTCTCTGTCTATCTCTCTCACTGTCCACTCTGCCTGTCCAAAAAAAAAAAATATATGAATTTCTTGTGGTGAATCATGAAAATTAAGTTATTCAAATTGGATTCAAAAGGAACGTATTTGACGTGGATAGCCTCCTGCTTTGTATGAGGGTATAATACCATTCTATTTTCATTTGATTTGTTTGTATTACTTTGTGAAGGTAATCTAAAACCTGTGAGGAAAGAATACTGCCTCCTTTTTCTCCACTAAAAATAATATGTAGGGGTGGGTTTTGTGGTATAGCGGGTTGAGTTGCTGCACAAGATGCCCCACATGCTATATCAGAGTGCCAGTTTGAGTCTTAGCACCTCTGCTTCCAATTCAATTCCTGCTAATGCATCCTTGGAGGCACCAAATAGATGAAGGCTCAAGTGTTTAGGTCTGTATCACCCAAGAGAGAGACCCAGTTATAGTTCTTGGTTTCTAGTTTCAATTTGGTCCACCTCTGACTATTGCAGGCCTTTGGCAGTGAACCAGCTGATAGAAAATCTGTTCCTCTCTGCATTTCAAGTAGATGAAATGAAAAATAAACATTAAACATAAAAATACCATATATGATTTTTATACTACATATTAGAGGTCAGTTATATCTTGAAATGTTTTGTGTCATTACTAAATGAGTTTTCAAATGATGTATGCTAATTTTTGTTTCATGAAATGCCAACACATTCATGCATCTGACTTTTATTGTTCCTTTCATTTAAGTAATGATCATTGCGAATAAATTGAATTTTTCAAAATAATTTATTTTGGAAAAGACCCCTACAGCAAAAGTCATGAAAGTTTGTTGCCTTCTTATTAAAAATTTCACTTGAATTTGGTAAAAATGTTGAATTGTATTTCCCAGAATTTGGTTGGAACAAGAACCTATGTGTGACCTGTATTCTGGCAGCTCCCTATTGATATGCATTAGAAGAAAGGACAACCCAGTGTTTCTCACTGGTTTATAATTTTCATTCATAATAAAATCTAGAATCTGTCAAAGAACAAAACAATTTTCTTTTTCTTTTTTAAAGAATATTTTATTTTATTTTATTTGAGAGGTATAGTTAGAGAGAGGGAGAAACAGAGAAAGAGCCCTTCCACCTGCTGGTTCACTTCCCAAATATCCTCAACAACTGGAGCTGGGGTGATCCAAAGCCAGGAACGAAGAGCTTCTTCCAGGTCTCCACATGGGTGCAGGGGCCCAAGCACTTGGGCTATCTTCTACTCCTTTCCCAGGCCATAGCAGAGAGCTGGATCAGATGAGGAGCCGCTCACATGAATCCATGTCCATATGAGTTGTTGGCACCACAGGCAGAGGCCTAACCTACTAAGCCACAGTACAGCCCCAAATACAATTTTAACATGACTTTTTTGTTTTACATCTATCACTTTTTTTTTCTAATTTTGAATCTTAAAAACTTGCTTTCATGGTTTTACTGAGGTAGTGTTGATGAACTCTGAGAGCCATAGACCCCAAAACTGTTGAGTCACCAAGCATCTGGGAAAGATAGCAGCTGCTTCTGCTGAATATGTCTCTTGAAGATAATGTTGATTGTCTGTAGCTGGCGGGATTCTGGAACCAAGCAAGAGAATTTTTTTTTCCTTTGGTCTTTACCACATACTTGGTGTTTCTGTCATCTCTTTATGAATTGTGTCTCTTTTCTCTTTCTTCCTCTCTGTGTTATTTTGTGATTTGTGTCTCTGTTTTCTGTTCTCCATCTCCATCTGTTTTATTTTGCCAAGTTCTAGACTTCTAGGAAAAATGGAGCACTTTCCAAAGGAAACTGTGAGTACAGGATTCTCTTTAGTGCAATGTGTCATTAATATTATTAGGAAAGCTCTCCCCTTTGAACTTCTTTTACTGTCTTTGACAGAGTCATGAAAAATTGTTTCTAAGGGTTTCAAGCAGAGGGTTCTTTTTATTTTTAACTCTTTTAGTGAATGTCTTATTTTAAACAATAACCTTCAGCTTATATCTATAATAGTACCAAAACTCAACAGACTTATTTGAGTCAGAGATACATAGAGAATAACTAGGTACCTTGGAACAAAATAATTATTTGGAATTATTTAATTTTATAGTCACAAGGAATGAATAAAAGGAATGAATAAAGACAGACTAAAATATAAACTAAAATATAAACAGACTAAAATATATAAATATATTGACTGTTCTGGCTACAGTAAGGATAAAATAGTGCCAATATTCAAATAATTGACTTACTAGCTGATGGTATTTTGCCTGAAATTATCATAAATAGGCTGGATTTTTTACATAGGAAAAGGATATTTGGTGTTGCTTTAGAGTAGACAGTTTTATATTTCAAAGACCAATTAGCTGGGATTCTAAAATTTGAAATTTGTGATAATTAGGTAAAATATAGACTTAATTTTCATTTATAGTGTTTGTGAATAAATCAAATAAAAGGAGCAAATGATACATGAACTATATTTTGAACATAAATAAAAATTTTTCAAAGGTCTGTATGTCATTCACTAAGTTAATTGGAAGGCATTCTTATTTATTAAATTAATATCAAAATGATTAACTTGTCAATACTTTTTTAGACTTTAAAAATAATCAATTTAAATTTCTTTTTATCCATCTGAAATTTTGTGATTTTTGGTAATTTATACTTGCTTCATCATCAGTCCACTTCAACTCCATTCATGGAATGTAATACATGCTAGTGCACATTTATGTGAAAAGTTGAAAGACTCTTCTAGGTGATTAACAATTATTAGCTTAAACAATAGGAGTATATAATTAAAAATTATATAAATATACTACAGCTTTTTTGATAAATAGATATCTTAAAGATATCTAAATAAAGATCCAATAGGAGTAAATGCTTTGCAGCATATAAGAAGGGTAGCATACCAAAGATTTGAGAACTAACAATGGATAGAAGCTTTTTACAAAATATTGCATTCGCTTTATTTTAATTGACACATAAGAACTGTACATATTTAAGGGGTTTAGTGTGATATTTGATAAAAAGAGGCTTTTTTGCTTGCAGGCTATTGAGAGCAGTGGGCCAAAGGTTTTGGAGACAGCTGAAGAAATCCAGGGGAGGCGCCAGGAAGTGTTGAGTAGATACCGGAAGTTCAAGGAACTGGTTGCTGAGAGGGGTCAGAAGCTTGAAGAGTCCTATCACTACCAAGTTTTCAGGCGAGATGCAGATGACTTGGAGAAGTGGATCTTGGAGAAACTCAAGATTGCCGAGGATAAAAGCTATGAAGACCCAACTAATATACAGGTCATACAATTGCTTTACATACCCAGAGCAGACCCTAAGATCACTAGGGAGGGAAATAGGTTTTTTTTAATATCAATGTAGAAAGGTGGGTGTGAATACTATCAGACTCTCTTTAGAAACCAAACCAAACCAAACCAAACCAAAATAAAACATATGGTAATGTGGAGTGGAAAGTTAAATAATTGAGTTAAGAAGAAGTTTAAAAGTATATATCCCCTTATAAATTTGGAGTGGTGGGACTGAAAAAAGAAAAAAAAAAATGAGACTTTATCAATGATTGAAAGTAGAGAATTGCTTCTTTTTTAAAAGATGTATTATTTATTTTATTTGAAAGTCAGAATTATAGTGCTAGAAGGAGAAATGGAGGGGTTAGATAGAGAGAGATCTTCCATCCACTGATTTTTTTTTAGCTAAATAAAAATTTATTTATAAAATTAAAAAAAATTAACATCAAACTTTTTTACCACAATGGATAATTTAGAAATGAATAATGAAAACTATGATTTGAATAATAAACTGAATAGAAAGCTAAAAAGATGCAGGGACATTTCATTTCACAAAAGAACTAATATTTAAATTCTGATAATTTTTGAAACATTTTATTCCCATAAGCCCATTTTCGATATGAACAAGATTTGTTCGGATGAATGCTTACCGGTTGCTTTCTGGCGAACATTATTTCTGGCCTTCTCAGCCCCTGGGGCTCCAGACGTGGTGGCGCTCCGAAATCGCATGGGCTCAGCCATATCCGGGTGGCTCCTCCAGCTGAGAGAAAACGATCTGCCCACGCTGGTTCCTTTCTGGGGGTCTGGAACACAGCCTGATAAAGGGCCCACGGTCAGAAAAACCATCTGAAGGCTAAAGTGATTTCATTTGTCACCTGTGTTGCTCAGCAAATGGCAGCCCAGCAGTGATAAATAATCAGCCAATTCCTCAGCTGTAAATTAGGAACTACGTCCCTACAGAATCTACTGCTAAAAATGCTAGGAACTCATGGGGCCAGTGTTGTGCGTGCGGTGGGTTGAGCCACCCTCCACCTGCGGTGCCAGCATCCCACAGGGGTTCAAGTCCCGGCTGCTCTGCCTCTGAGTTGGCTGCTAATGCACCTGGGAAGCAGTGGAGGATGGCCCAAGGACTCGGGCCTCTGCCACCATATGGGAGACTCAGATGGAGTTCTGGCTGCTGGCTTTGGCCTGGCCCAGCTGCAGCCATTGTGGCCATTTTGAGAGTGAACCAGTGGATGGAAGACCGATCTCTGACCCTCCCCTTCTGCTCCCTGCCACCACTGTGGAATTGCCTTTCAAGTAAAATGAAATAAACATCAGAGTAATTTTTCTTATTAAAAAAGCAGAAAATAATTATGTTAGTCTACATCTAAACTGAGATGAACTGTTCCACTGGAATACCACATACTCTGACTAAGCTGCAGGAACCAGGCTGAGGCTAGGAGCCAGGAGCTTCACATAGGTCTCCTACATGGGTACAGGGGCTCGAGGACTTGGGCCATCTTGTTCTTATTTCCCAGGCACATTAGCAGGGAGCTGGATCAGAAATAGAGCAGCTGGGACTCAAACCAGCATCCATGTGGGAAGCCAGCATTGCAGGCGGCACTTAACCCACTGTGCACAATGCTGGCCCCAAGATTGGTTTCTTATAATGAACTTACATTCACAACATGCATTCTCTGAGTGTAAGTTTGTCTCTGGCTAACTTTTAGGGGATGATGTAATTAAAAGTTTAGAAGATCTGTTAGGGATAGTAATGCTGCCTCTAAATAGCCCATTTCTTTCAACTTCTTAAACTTCAGGATTATATTTGCAAGGGAAATCCTTTCCAGATAGCATTTGATAGATGTAATATTTATCTGAAATAACCTATTGGCAAAATAGTGTTATTTTCTGAAATAACATGATTTCTGTTTTTTTTTTTTTTTAAGATTTATGTTTTTTTGAAAGAGTTACGCATGCAGAGAGGAGAGACAGAGAGAGAGAGAGAAGTCTTCCATCCACTGGTTCATGCCTCAAATGGCTGCAACAGCCAGAGCTGGGCTGATCCAATACCAGAAGTCAGGAGCTTCTTCCAGGTCTCACACATGGGAGCAGAGGACAAGGACTTGGGCCATCTTCTACTGCTTTCCCAGGCTATAGCAGAGAGCTGGATCGGAAGTGGAGCAGCCAAGACTCAAACCAGAGCCCATATGGGATGCTGGCACTGCAGGTGGCGACTTCACCTGCTATGCCACAGCGCTGACTCAATGAAGTACTTTTAAAAGAAATCAGCTATTCCATTATTTTCTGACAAAGAATAATAGGCATTACGCTCTCATTCCCATAGGAGTCCATTGACCTTTTAGAAAAATAATGTTTTACCGAAAATTCCTCAAAGGCGTTAGGGTCAGGATAAGACATTCTCTATAGTCTTTACCTTTCAGCCAGGAATCCCTCGAAAATCTATGTTTAGAGGCTCCACCCAGAATAAAAATTTCATTCAGGCTGTAAGTGTTCCAGCTATGGTCATAGGTTATCATTTAATACCATTCGAGGAACAAGTAGTTTTGCCTAAAAGCAGGAGGAACACCAAGAGCACTTTATGTTCCGCAGAGACTATGCTGCATTAGCTGTAAACTCTTATTTCTAAATTTCAGGGGAAATATCAGAAGCACGAATCCTTTGTAGCAGAGGTGCAAGCAAAATCAAGGGTTATTTCTGATCTTGAAGAAATCAGGGAAGCCCGATTTGCTGAAGGTCACTTTGCCCATGAGACCATCAAGGTAAATAATGGTAGAGTCTGAAATAGAGTTTTTAAATTCTTATTTATGTTCTTAGGATGTGAACTAATGACATCAGATATAAACATTGATATAAATACCTTAGAACTATGGTTCCATTTTCTTATTTGCTACTGGGCTTGATATTTAAGTTTTTATTAGAAAAAATGACAGGATTATCTCCTCTCATTTTAGTGTTCTGCCCTTTAAATTATTCAAACAAGTTGTATTCTCCCTTTAGAATCCTCCTGAAATCTCTCTTCATTACGCTATGATGGCCCTTTCTTTGCTTACATTGTGCTGTGTTACTACTGTACTACTGCACCTCTGCCAACTCTCCCTCTTCTCATTTCAAAAAACTCATAAAATTCCTTGTCATCCAAAAACCTTCCCTGAACATTTGGAAATAGAGAGGACCACATTACAACAAGAATTTACTACTTGGACTTAATCCACGTATGTATCCATGGTTTTGTTTTAGTAAGGTCAAATTAGAGTCCATTTCAAAATTTATTTTATTTATTTAAAAGGCAGAGTTACAGAAATAGTGAGGGAGGAAGAGAGGGAGGAAGAGAGGGAGGGAGGGAGGGAAGAAAGGAGAGAGAGAGAGAGGGGTGTCTTCCATATGCTAGTTCAGAATGCCAAAAATGCTGGGGTTGGACCAGGCTGAAGCGAGGAGCCACGAGCTTCATTTGAGTATCCCTCACAGGTGAAGGGGCCCAAGCAATTGGACCATCCTCTGCTGCTTTCCCAGACACATAAACAGGGAGCTGGATCAGAAGTGGAGTAGCTGGGACTTGAACTGATGCCTGTAAAGGGTGCTAATGTTGCAGGAGGCGATCTAATCCATTATACCCAATGCTAGCCTCAAATTAGAACTTTTTTTTGTGTGTGTAGAGCTTTTATTATCTCTTTATTTTATTTTTAAGTGACTTATCTATATACTTATTTATTTACTTATTTACAATTGCAAAGTAAGAGGGCAGAGGTGGGGCAGAGAAATGCATAAAGAGATATTCCATCTGCTGCTTCATTCCCCAGCTGACAGCAAGATCCAGATCTGGAACATGTTGAAGCCAGGAGTCAGGAACTCCACCACAGTCTCCCAGATGGGAGTCAGGGGTCCAAGTACTTGAGCTATCTTCTGCTACCTTCCTACGCATGTTGGCAGGAAGCTGGATTGGAAGAGGAGCAGCCTGGACTCAAACTGTCCAGGTCAGGGTTGCTAGGCTCCCATGCAGTGACTAAGCCTACTGCACCACAAAGCCAGTCCCTCTGTATTTTTAAATTGTCAAAAATGATTGTATTACATATTTTAAAATTGAGAGTATTCTTTCTACATACATCATAAAATTCTACCCTCTTTTACTGTCAAAAAATATGGTCAAGGAACAGCTTTTAAACAGAATAGCAGCTCATTAAAATAAAACTCATAGGAAGAACATCTCCAATTTGTTGTCTTTGCAAAATTGGAATAATTTTATATTATTCAGTTTTTCTGTAGCCAACTTTCTACATTAATTAAAATAATTGAGAAATCAGGGTGGGTTTTTGGTGTGTCAGCTAAGACACTACTTAGGACACCTGCATGCCTTATCAAAGTGCCTATTTTGAGTACCGGCTCTTTTCCTGAATCCACCTCTTGCTGATGTGTACCGTAGGAAACAGCAGGTGATGGTAAAAGTACTTCTGGCCTCATCACACATGTGGGCAACCTACCTGGATCGAGATCCCAGATTCTGGATTCAGCCTGGCACAACCCAAAGTGTTACAGTCATTTTGGGAGAGAGCAGACTGTAGATTCTCTCTCTCTCTCTCTCTCTCTCTCTCTCTCTCTCTCTCTCTCATACACACAAACACACACACAGAGACGCATATTTGAAGTATCTTCATTATCTGTCAAAATTGTTAAGGTTATATTATCATTTGGTAAAAAGAAAAGATTCATGGACAGACATGGTCTGGATGCTACATTAAACAATGAAATATTGGAGAACTAAGACATGACATGACAGTAATTTCAATTTTACAACATAGATAATACATGATGTTTGGAGCTAACCTGTCATTCAAAGCTTTCAAAATATCCTCAAACTACGTCGTCCTGAAATTCTGTTACTCTTTTGGTACCATTGATCTTAAATTTCATCAAAATTGTGATTTGTTCTTTCTGGCAAATAGTTCTTGCTAAGTTTCTTCTTTCCTTTGCTATTGCTATTTGTTTTGCTTTGAACACTCTTTGCCTATAACCTCTCAAAAAATCATCAATCATCAGCCTCTGTCAAATGAGCAAATCTTTCACCCTTCCTTTGCATTTCCCATCTTATTCTTTGTAATTATCCCATCCTATATAGCTGCAAATCCTTCTTAGGAGATCTTTTTATGGAAGATAATTTTTGGCTTAGTTTAATCCCTATAGTCATATATATCCTATTTCCTCCATTACATATTTATTGAGCAATCAATTCATGAATGATTGGGAGGAGGACTCTCTATCCAGGTCCTCATTTCACAAGTCTCTGAGTCAGTACCTGCCCCATAGTCTTCATGCCTGAATGGTTCTGCCTTTCTTCTGCAAAGTCCCATCTGGAGCACCTGCGCCTGCTGTGGGATCTACTGTTGGAGCTGACCCAGGAGAAGGGTTTCTTCTTGCTGCGGGAACTGAAGCTCCAGAAGTACTTACAGGAGTGTGCTGACATCTTGGAGTGGATCACAGACAAGGTATAGGACTGAACAGCGTGCATGTGAGACATCCTAACCCTCTGTCCTTAGCAACTTAATACAAACTATTCACAAAGTGAGGGAGTCTGTTCCCAGATTTTGTTCTTGAGAAAAAGAGAGATATTTTGCAGTTATGAATATTATGAAAGATAACAATGTAGGGAGTTAAGACAAAACATATGGCTCTGAGTGTGGAGAAGGCAAGATATAAACAAAGATTATGAAAGACAATCTATGTTCATCTTCCTTCTGCATCCCATGATCTTTAATATCCCCTAGGCCTTTTCTCTTAAATCTGCAGTCTGCTTGAATATATTTTCAGCTCTTTTTCTAATCCCTTAAATCCCAGTGCCTATAGTTATATTTTCAAAATTTTTCTAAACACTTAAAAACCATATAGTTAGGACTGAAGATTTATGTAAGTAAATGGGTAGTGCAGTTTCTTTGTAGATAATCAGAACATTGAATTGAGTAGAACCATATGAATTTATTATTCATGCTCCAGAATAAAGAAAGACACTTCCATGTGTTCTTGAAACAAAGCCCCTGATTTCTCTCAAGGATTATTGCAATCCCTTGAGCCAAGGTGTCCCCTTAGGAAATATACCCCTGTTTCTGGTTCTTCCCAAGAGAGGTGTTCCTGAATGTCCTGGGAATGCACACCGGGGGTTGCGGCTTTTTCTGCTAATGCAACAAACTTTTCTGTGTCTAAAGGAAGCTATAGTGACATCAGTGGAGCTGGGTGAGGACTGGGAGCGTACAGAAGTTCTGCATAAGAAGTTTGAAGAGTTCCAAGTGGATCTGGCAGCTCGAAAGGGGAGAGTAGATGGAGTCAACCAATATGCAAATGAATGTGCTGAGGTGAGGCAAAGCAAGAGTCACTCCATGGAAACGGTTCTGACCTTCAAGAATAACTTGGGGCACTATTTGGTGGAATGTGAAGAAGATACAACACTGAGAAAGCAGAGAAATGCATATCTAGAGTAACTTACCCTAAGCAATTTCTGCTCCCTCTGGTTCTACCTCTTTCCACTCAGTGCATAAAAATAGAGATGATTGTGTATGTATGTGTATATGTGTGTGTGTGCATTGTGTGTGTTGTGAATATTTTGTTGTGTGTGTGTGTGTGTGTGTGAAATTAAACCTCAATGAGCAATGGAGTGTTTCCTATATCATATAGTACATTGATTATTTGTGTTTAAAGGACACTGTTTCTCCATGAAAAGGAAAAAGATTAAAGTAGCAGAGAAGATAAAATTGAGCAATCATTATATCTCATTTATCTAACATCTTATGATATCAGTGACATGATTATTTTGGGGTAGTGGGAAGAGGAAAGGAAACAGATTTATCTTCATTACTTATGTAAATATTTAAATGAATTTGTAGCAAGGCGGAGGATTAGCCTATTGAGCTGCGGCGCCGGCCTTCTACTACTTTCTTTTTTTTTTTTTAATTTTTTTTTTTTGACAGGCAGAGTGGACAGTGAGAGAGAGAGAGACAGAGAGAAAGGTCTTCCTTTTGCCGTTGGTTCACCCTCCAATGGCCGCCACAGCTGGCGCTGCGACCTGCGCATCGCGCTGATCCGATGGCAGGAGCCAGGTGCTTCTCCTGGTCTCCCATGGGGTGCAGGGCCCAAGCACTTGGGCCATCCTCCACTGCACTCCCTGGCCACAGCAGAGAGCTGGCCTGGAAGAGGGGCAACCGGGACAGGATCGGTGCCCCGACCGGGACTAGAACCCAGTGTGCCGGCGCCGCAAGGCGGAGGATTAGCCTAGTGAGCCGCGGCGCCGGCCTCAACTACTTTCTAACAAACCATAAGAAAACTTAAAGCAACAAACATCTTACTTGTTGATGATTCAGCGAGTCATATATTTGAGCAGCTAGGTGGGATCATTCTCCTGCTCTCATTTGGTTATCTCATGTGGCTGCACTTATTTGGTGGCTCAGTTAGAGACAGAGGATCTCAGATGGCCTTATCCTGGATCTGAGGCCTGGGCAAGGATGCAGTATGTGGCACATTGATTTCCTTTGTTTTGGTAATGGAGAGAAGGATAAAGACAGGAAGTATGGCTATGGTGAATTGCAGTGTTTGGCTATAAAGTTTATTCTCTACTGTTGAAAAGGCACTAACCCGTGAGAAATAGTAAGTGATTATTTATATAACTTACTCGTCTCCTAACTCTGATGTTGGTTTTTCCTTCAAAGGAGAACCATCCTAAGCTACCCTTGATTAAGTCAAAGCAGGATGAGGTGAACGCTGCCTGGGAGCGACTCCATGGCCTGGCTCTCCAGAGACAGAAAACCTTGTCCAATGCTGCAGACCTCCAACGATTCAAAAGGTATGGCTTTGGCTACGGCTTTACAGAAAACCCCACACTTGTACCATGTGGGTGTTTTGTATCAGCCTCCATTTACTTCTATTAGCAATTAGTAGTCAACGCCTCAAAACAAAGGGAAAGAGCAGTTCAGAAAACTGACCAACTACAAAGCTAACATTGAGGAGACTGCAGCCTAGAGCAGTAAAAATTAGTACTACTGGTCAATTAGTGACAGAAACTCATCAGAGACAAGGAAAGCAACTAAGAGTCACATGCAGGCGAAAGATAAAGTTAGAAAGAAGAAGAAAATCAAGATTAATTGACCCAGCCGGCGCTGCGGCTCACTAGGCTAATCCTCCACCTTGTGGCGCCGGCACACCGGGTTCTAGTCCCGGTCGGGGCACCGGATTCTGTCCCGGTTGCCCCTCTTCCAGGCCAGCTCTCTGCTGTGGCCAGGGAGTGCAGTGGAGGATGGCCCAAGTCCTTGGGCCCTGCACCCCATGGGAAACCAGGATTAGTACCTGGCTCCTGTCATCGGATCAGCGCTGTGTGCTGGCCGCAGTGCGCCAACCGCGGCAGCCATTGGAGGGTGAACCAACGGCAAAAGGAAGACCTTTCTCTCTGTCTCTCTCTCTCTCACTGTCCACTCTGCCTGTCAAAATAAATAAATAAATAAAAATTTAAAAAAAAAAGATTAATTGACCCAGATTTGAGAAGTATCCCTGGAGACTCAACTACCAGGAGGTGAAGGTTTACTAACATTTCAGTAGAAACAACGAACAAATAGGAATCCTTTAAGTTGCTTTATGCTAGCATGTAGGAAGACAATGTAATTGTTTCCTGGGTGAACTAGGCTGGTCCTTACTGTGTGCTTTGTTGCTGTTGGCTCTGCTATGCCTGCCATCTTATTGTTCATATCTGGCAGGGATGTGACTGAAGCTGTGCAGTGGATCAAGGAGAAAGAGCCTCTACTCACTTCTGAGGACTATGGCAAAGATCTCATCACCTCTGAGGCACTGTTTCATAGTCACAAGGGACTTGAGAGGAACCTTGCAGTCATGGAGGACAAGGTAAGCCACTGCTAGAGGAATGAGTGACCCCTTCAACTAGAAGGAATTTGTTGGTTCTATTTTTTTAACACCATGACTCTATAGAACACAATGAATTCAAAAAGTTTTCAATGAAGGATAAATTCCATGGCACTGGGATGTACTTCCTCATTCTAGTTCATAATTTGTACATGAGTACTATATACTTCTTATTTTTTCAAATTATTTTTATTTAAATGTACATATATGTTTTATGTTCTCTTGTGTCTTCGTAATACATTTCACAATTTAAAAATAAAATAAAGTCTCTAAGAATGTTTTCCTATTCACTCTCAGGAGATATCCTGTGGCCAGAAAGTATTTCCTTTCACTTAACCACACTAGCTGCTGTTGTAACTGAATTCTGCTTGTTTTTTTTTTTTTTTTTTAACATTGACTAGATAATAGAAGCATTTTCCTCTTCACCTTTGACAATGAACTCTGATACATTTAAAGCTAAATTCTCCTTTGGGTTCCCTTGGACAGCCCCTGTCCTGTGAGGGATTGGCACAGGCATACAGCAACATGGAAGAAACTTATTTTCCTAAATGACTCCCATCCCTTCTCCTCTGCCAACTTTAGCCACAATGTAAACCAATTACTACTCAGAGTCCATGGGGAAACTGCTGTACTTGTTATGCTGAATTATAGCCCTGTCCCTGTGTTCAGTTTTGTAAACTCTACCATTTTACTTATTTTATTTTGTGTTGGTCATTTCTCTAATTACAAATAATAAAAAATCTCAGGACTGGAAGAACAATGCTAATTACATCTTGAACCTTGGACAACCTTATTATAATTCAGTGCATTGAAAGCACAAATGGTAACACATGGAAAGTCACTCATATTCATATTTTTCCCTAGTTACCCTCAGGAATTGTCTTAACAGTCTGGCACTACTGCAACTTTCCTGGCCTTATGGGTGGAAATATCTTTCTGACTCCACAATACTATTTAGGGGGACAGTAGAGAAGGGTAGAAAAAGAGACTAGTTCTTAACCTTGCTTCTGACACTTACTGGCTGAATGACCTTGAATGGGTAAATATTTCATCTCTCACTTTTCAAATAAAATGAAAATAAGAATAATTTTACCTCATATCATTATTAAATAAAATGTATAAAGAGAAAATATGTATAAATTTCTTAGCACAGTGATAGATAAAAATAGTCAGTACATTGTGACAGTGCATTAGTATACTAACATATACTATGTTTATAAGTTGTTTTTTTCAATATGATTGTTTTGCTACTCCCCTTCCACAAATCTTTGCAATGAGTTAAGGTGCTCGGATTTTTTGAGGCTGCTTTTTCGTCCTACAGGTGAAGGAGTTATGTGCCAAAGCAGACAAACTGAAGATTTCCCACCCTTCAGATGCACCTCAGATACAGCAGATGAAAGAGGATCTGGTCTCCAACTGGGAGCACATCCGGGCCTTGGCTACTAACAGATATGCAAAGCTGCAGGCTTCCTTTTGGTGGGAAATCTCTCCTGTCTACTTCCCTAACTATGTTTACAGGACCAAATATAATATAAAAAGCAGAAATAAGGGTAAAGAGGGTAAAACAGTGAGGAACTCGACTCTCTTACCTTATCACTAGAGGACAAAGAAGCTTTATTTTGCCAAGGGAAGTCCTTCATGGGATGAAGTACCACTCAGCATCACGCCCCTACTTACCACAGGCCTCTTTGTCAGTTTGTATAGTTGTAGGATTCTATAAAGTGGACCATAAAGCTGAACAAACAAACGAAGTAACCTTTTGAAATTCTCCCTCTAGCCAAGCAACTGTAATAAATTCCCAAGTTGAAGAGCATCAAAATAATACCAGCATTATCTCTAGGATAATTCTTATAAGCAACAACCGTTCTGATACCCAGGCATATTTTCGATGGTTAATTCTTACTGTTAGTAATTAAATCTCTAGAGCATAGTGTTTGTCTTATTGATACAATTTAAAATCAAATGGTGAGCATTTAACTGAATAGATGGCCATTTTCACAGTTTCTATTGTTTACTAATAACGTTAGCAATGAGCTAACATACACGAGGAATCCTAACTCTAATTCTAGGGCCCTTTCTCCAATGGGCTTCCAGTTTTTCATATAATGTGAATTTTTTTAATTGGCAGCATTGTGAGTGCTTCACTCCTCTCCAGTATTGCTGGGATAGGTGTGACTTTGTGGTGGGGATCTATGCCCAAGCACTGCATCACACAGAGGCTACCCTAGAAACACAAAGTGAAGGACTAAAAGCGTGCACTGCTAAAGGTGCTTTGTAAATACAGGAAGTACATCAGCAACAAAGATAGGGTAGGATAAGGTCGAGGAATACCTTTCACATCTTTGCCCAGCCCAACTCTAACTCCTCATTCAAAGTCCCTTCCCTGCTGGTTCCGCCTTGTGTTTTCTCTCACCTTCCCCACAGGTATCAGCGGTTCTTATCTGACTATGATGAGCTCTCGGGCTGGATAGAGGAGAAGACCACGCTGATCAATGCTGATGAGCTGCCAACAGATGTGGCTGGTGGGGAAGCCCTACTGGACAGGCATCAACAACACAAGGTTGAGAGGAAAGGCCTTCCCAGTTGGGGGTGGGGGAGGTGGTTGGTTCAATGCCAAGAATGACAGGTTTCTTGCTGCATTTTGAGACACTGTGTCTTGTGGCTACAGCATGAGATTGACTCTTATCATGAGCGATTCCAATCTGCCGCTGAGACGGGTAAAGCTCTCCTGGATGCCAGTCACAAAGCCTCCGATGAAGTTCAGGAAAAGGTAATCTGGATTACCAGGGATTGTGCAATTTTGATGACATATTGACTCTCCCCTTAATACAGTAATCTATGAACAGGAAGTGAATAGAAGTCAATTAAATGTTTAATAATGTGGACCTAACTTTCACACTGCTCCTTTTCATATCTATGTTAGCTAAACTGAGTCACTGGAAACTTTCAGGATGTGCTGAGTGCTTCCTTGTCCTTGAACCTTTGTTTCATTAACCCACTGACCTCTTCCTCATTGGAAACCCTAATGCCATATAGCTTCATTACACATGCCCCGGCTTATCACACTCCCCTGCTTATCTTTGCATTGGAATTTCCAAGAGGATGGTGCCTTGTGAAACTTTGGTCACCTATAATGCCTAGTATAGTGCACAACACAAGGCTGGCACTTGTACCTTTTCTTCTCACCTCTGTGCAACCTCAAATTAAACTGAGTTACTTACTTTTATTTGTATTTCTGAAATTTACTTAAATAACAGGAAAGCTTGAAGATCTGAGAATCCTGCTGAATGGTGAAGGGAGGCTCACCAGCATCCTAAGCTCCTGAGTTACAGGTGCTCATAGCAGCCCCTGATCCAAAGAGATTGTGCTCTGCTCAGAGTCCAGGCATTCCCCGGGGCTAACAGTCACAGTAATATTTGAAAGCCCTGTGTCTCACTAGATTCCCAGCACAGGATGCAGCACTGCATGACCGGTCAGACTGAGAAAACCACAATCTTAATTCCCCAGGAACTCTGAGGGAATATTTACAGCATGAACTTCTTATTCTTTTGTGAAACCCAAAGTATTTGAAGACTTGACTATTATCCTGGCATTCTAGGAACTTATGCTGCTTTTTTGATGGAGTTAGCAGCAACTAGGGTATGCTGGAATTTCTTGAACAGAAGCATGACCAAAAACAAAAGCTTTTTTTCTGGGTTTAAGGTCTCTTTTCTCATTTCTCAATGATTCATATTTTTTTCAGAATAAAATGCAACTTCTTAGATTTTAAGTGCTCTATAAACTTGATCTTTATGAAAAATCCACATTTTTTGTCACTGCATTTTTCTTTTGAGTACATTGTATCATCCATCAATTATTTGGAGTCCAAATAACATCATTTACTCATGATTTTATATTCTTCTATACTTCTTCTATAAACTTTTTCTTCTGAAACTCCTTTCTCACCCTTCCTATCTCTGTCTGGTACAATACTTCACCATAGTTCTATGTCTAATTATTCTAATCAAAATTAATATTTTTAAGCACATAAGGTACATTGTACCTCTTTTATGACATTTATCCTATGTTTCCTGTACTGAAATCAATTATAACCTTAAATGAAAAGCCTATTTCCTGTTACTCAGCTTTCTAATCTTTAAAATTGCTTCACATTATTAGCAGTTCCATAAAAATAGGTTAAAATTAATTAATTAAACATCTTTCTGATATATTATCTCCTCCTTCAAAAGATGGAAACACTTGACAACAACTGGGCTGCCCTGCGGGAACTGTGGGAACAGCGACGGCATCAGTATGAACAGTGCTTGAACTTGCACCTCTTCTACCGGGACAGTGAGCAAGTGGACAGTTGGATGAGCAGACAAGAGGTAACGAGAGGGGCCCCGCCATAGTGCAGAAGTCACTTCTCCCATCTCTTACTTACCATGACTGCTGTCAGCATCCCACCACCATATCTATGGGGAGATTGTCCTGAGAACTGGAGGATGATCCATGAAAGGAAAAAAAGATGACACCTTTGTATAGGCACCTACAGTCCCCTAATTGACAAATACATACAAAAATATTTAAATGCATTGTACACAGGCTTTGACCACATGTGAATATAAGGAGAAATGAATTTAAAATTGGTGAGGGGTTGAGAACAGAAAAATGTGATGGGTAGACAGGATTATTCTGTGAAAATGTCCTGAAGCAGGTCAGTAGTCTCAGGCAGGCTTGAGAGCTGCAGGTGATGCCTGTATTGGTTGTGAGAACTCTGTATGCACAGACTTAGAAACATAAGGGACTTTTGTCATGAGCACATTGGGAGGGAGGTCTGGGGCTTGTGGGATCTGCAGTTAGTCTCTCCATACTATTGTAATTTGCACTATTTCTTACCTTGTTCTCCAGCCCCATTTCCTCATTCCTAGGACCTTCTTTCAGATACTCCAAGAGAAATGTTGCTCATCAATGAGGCACAAATGGCGTGTGTTTTTCTGTGTTCTACAGGCCTTTCTGGAAAATGAGGACCTGGGAAACTCTCTAGGCAGTGTAGAAGCCCTTCTTCAGAAGCACGATGACTTTGAGGAAGCCTTTATTGCTCAGGAAGAGAAGATCACAGTAAGATGATCTGCCCTGGCATGGGCATCTGTTTCATGTTTGTAAATACCATCTCATACAATACATATCCATACATGAAATCACTTCTATGCTGTCAGATATAACATGAAGATTATTCTTAATAAAGTTAACTTCATTATTTTTATTGGTAATGTTTACTTGCATGTTTTAAAACTGTTCGGTTTTTTGGTTTTACTTTCTTAAATTTCTGAGACAATATATTTTTAATTTACATTATAGTCAAAGACAATGCTTCACTAAATAAAACAGTTCAATAAATAAAAAGGAAAAGGTTATAGTGCAGCAGGAATACAAGCATATATGAATATTAGGGTTATAAAGTATAATCAAGTGAAAGATTACTAAATGTTATAAACATATAAGATGTTTTCATAATGTGAAAACCAAAACCTAACAAACTTGGATAAAAAAGAAAAGATACAGAAAAATAATATATTCCTTCTATCAGCACACTTATTATTCCACAAAACATATTTAGAAAGACTTTCAAGATGATAGACCATTATTTTTACTAATGAAGTACATGACTCTGTCTTACTTTTTCTACAGTATAAACAGGAACTACTGGATAAATGAGTATATTCAATATAGAATCATTACTTTAAAGTTTAAAATGTATTTTTAGTTTATTCCTCTCTGGTAATATCTTAATACTCTAGTAATATCTAGATTTCTAAATAATATGTAGTCTTTTCCTTCATAGTATATTTACCTTTAAAGTATACATTCATCTTTGTGTTTTCCATATAAAGCTGTGAATATTAAATTATAATGTCCCAGAAAGCTGGTCAGTATATTAGAAGGACTTAGAAAGAATGAGGAAGATATCAAGACATCATGGGTCCAGTGTATTGTGTGTCTTAGTCTCCTAAGACTAGACTTGGATGGTGCTGACTTTAAACACATTCTCTCTCTCTTTCGCTCTCATACACACACACACACACACGTCATCATCGCCACCACCACCACTACCAACAAAAAACAATAAAATTCTAAGTGTTCAGTCTTAACCTTCAATCAATATTAAGTTTAAAATGATCCCTTAGAAATCCAAATGTTTGTTCTGTATATTCTCACTGGTAAATCTAACAGTGTAAAATGATTTGATTATAAGTTGTTAACATGTATTTTGGATCACTGTTCTATTCCAATCAATTAATTCATCCTGAGCTCTAGCACTTTGGGGAATTTATGGCTAAATACAGATAAGAAAATACCTCTAAAATTTCAGAATCCTTTCCCTGTATCTTGGAATATTGATACAGCCTTAGGTATATATTATAGATGGATGGATAAATAGATATATAAATAACAGATATAGAGACTGACTACTGGACATGGATGGCTATATAGTTAACAGTGCTTCCCCTTGAACATTGAAAAATTGACAAAATATTCAAAGTGATATCTGAATTCATTCACTATAATCTTGATTTTAAAATATTGTGACACACTGAAGGTGCCTGACATGCCTAAGGTATATACATTGCAACATAATTTATAACAGAAATCAGAACTAAGACATGGATCTTCGACCCTCAAACTTGTGCTCTCCCCACATTGTTATGCTTCGTTTTTAAACAGCTATGTCACTGTGGCTACTTTCTCAAAAGTCACTGAGGAAAAACCACTTGCTTTTTTTCAGACCTTAGACAAGACTGCAACCAAACTGATTGACGATAGTCATTATGATTCGAATAACATCGCTGCTATCCGTGATGGGGTATGTCTAAGGGCTGGGACTCCTGTGTGACTGAGCACTGGGGTCAGGGAAAAATCTTTTGGGACTGTTGGCCAGGGCTGTCAGTGAATCTCGTGTGTCCACATTTGCTTTTGCTGACAGTGAGTTTACTCTTGGGTTTTCCAGCTGTTGGCCCGGCGGGATGCCCTTCGTGACAGGGCTGCCACTCGACGCGGATTGCTGAAGGATTCTTTGCTGCTGCAACAACTGTATCAAGATTCAGATGACCTGAAGAACTGGATCAACAAGAAAAAGAAGTTAACAGATGACGAAGATTACAAGGTAGGCAGTTTGCAGGTTCTTGATGCATTCGTCGGGAGGTAACTTCATGGAATTACAATATGGGAGCTGAGGGAACCTTAGTGTTCAGCTGGCGATAGATCCTCACTGTATAGATGAGGAAACAGGGACTCAGAGAAAGGCAATAGCTCTCCCAGAATCTCCTAGGTCTATATATCTAATTGAACCACAAGAATTGAAGTCTAGTTTACCTATAACCTGCTGTCTGTTACCTCTTTCCACTTCCAATGGTTGGCACAACTTCAAGTGAGCCTTAACAGAATGAAAGAAAGGACAGAATGTTCCTTATTTTGATCTTTATTTCCCCTTTTTCTCTTACACCCTTATAGTAAGAAAATAAGTAACAACAAGATATTCAGATTTTTAAAAAGCTATTGAGAACTCAAAAGTAATCTAAGAATTTTTTATAATATAGACATACATTTTTGTAGCTGGCAGAGAACAATATTTTAACTTTTATTTAATAAATATAAATTTTCAAAGTAAAACTTTTGGATTATAGCAGCTTTTTTCCCCCATAACCTCCCTCCCACCTGTAACCATTTCATCTCCCACTCCCTCTCCCATCCCATTCACATCAAGATTCATTTTCAGTTATCTTTATATACAGAACATCAATTTAGTATATACTAAGTAAATATTTCAACAATATTTTATTTTATAAATGAAGAAATCAGGGTCTGAGTTTGGAAACCATTTGCTAAAAATTCATCCAGTAATTTAGATGGTGGTTTAACATAAAAGTTAGAAGCATGAACTCTACAGAAAGTGAATCTAGATTTGAATTCTTACTCTCCACTGTTTTAGTTTCTGTGACTATGGAAATTCCTGAATTACCTCTGAGTTATAGATTTTTCTTCCATGGGGTTGAACCATACACTTACTTCATACTCACAAGTGTTACATGACATAAATTGTTTTGCACATACGTATAATCACAAACTTTCATATTGACAGTCAAAGTTAGAATTAGCCTCTTGATTTTTAGGCCAATATCTATTCAAAATTTTACTTTAAAATTTTTTTACTAATATAAAAAGAACAGATTTCATGTATTTCATGTACAGTTGTTTATTTTTCCAATTATAATTTGCTCTTTAATATATGCCTATGATCTTATTCTCCAATCTTGACAGAACTATAAGAATCTTATCTCTATCTTTCACTATGTTGAAATAGGTTGCATGTGTTTGCATGAGGAATTATGGTTCCAGTGCATACAGAGTAAATAGATCTTTTCTATATGCATCAAACAGATTGGTGGTTTCTGTACTAAAAGAAGCATAGAAAAAACTATGTTTGATGACAGCTATGATTGCCAGTTAGTGTTTGTGTGGGGTTACAACTTCAAAGTGATCTTCAGTGCGTATGCAGGGTCAGTATAGATAGTCATTGCATTGGTTAGACTTGGATGCCATGTATATAGAAAAATGTATTTCCCAGGCATTGGACTAGGACAGTTTTCCCTTGTATTTCCTTCCCACACCTCATACAGTAGGACTTATAATGAGAAATAAACCCCCATGCTCAAACTTTCTTTGGGTAATTCCTTCAACTTACTTTTTTTTTTCACCTTGTCTTAGGATGTGCAGAACTTGAAGAGCCGGGTTCAAAAGCAGCAAGTCTTTGAGGAGGAATTGGCCGCTAACGAGATCATGCTCAATAACATACAGAAAACTGGCCAGGAGATGATTGAGAACCATCACTATGCCTCTGACAATGTGGCTACTCGTTTGAATGAAGTTACCAGCCTCTGGAAGGAGCTGCTGGATGCTACAGCACTGAAAGGTGAGAAGCAGAGGTTTTGATAAGATGCTCATTTCTAAATTCTGAAACCTTTCACTTTCATCTTTACCACTATGACATTTCCTGGTGACCCCTAGGAGAAGGAATGCTACCCATTTGTTTCCCTTTGTCTTCCTGGTTGGTCAAGAACTTTAAAAACCCAATGTTAATTTATCACACTATATATGAGTATTAATGTAACTTAGCTTTTTTTAATTCCAGCATGTAGTGTTTTTAACCAAAATTTGTTTCACATTCCTCACTGTTCTCTTTTGTCTTGAACAAATCTACATGAATCATGAACTCAGTATTGACTGTGTATTTAAATCTATTCCACTTAAATTAAATTTTTATATTTTAGTCCTATAAACTAGAAAGATTATTAAATTAGACCTTAAAATATTGGTGGTGTCACATGTGATATTCCTACACTATTTTCATTTTAGAGCGCTTTATCACTTGGTGTCTTTTTCACTTATGTGAAAGTGTTTACCTCTAGACTCCTCAAAAGCTTCCTGTAGCATGTCTGCATGAATAACTTCCACTTGAACTTTATCTCATCTCTTACTCTGGAAATTTAATCAATAGTCACCTATTACCATACATAATGAGCGTCTCTGTCATAGAACAATACTTGTAGATACGACTGTTCTTATTTCAAAAGGATGTGTCATACTGAAATTTTGGGATGCCATCCTGATTTGTGAGTTAGAAAAAACATTTAACCTGGATATAACAATGAGATGTCACTGCTTCTTCCCACCATCAGAAGACACAGTAATTGCTTTGCAGAAATAATACAAATAATTGCTGTAAGGTCACAGAACAAAGAACTTAGCTGAGCAGTATGAATAATCAAGGCATGTTTCAAGAGAAGAAATTGAGGGGCATGATTTGTGATGAAAGACAGGCAGCAAAGTTCAGTGAAAGGTATTTTTAAGAAAGCTCTCCATATTCATACTGCACTAACCACAAATAGGCTTCTCTTGAGAGAGTGCCACGTTTTGAGTTTTAATCCTTTTGAAAAGGAGTTATGAATAGATGGAAAGAATAATATGCAAAAATATTCAATATGATTAAAATCTGACACAGTAAAACTATACTTTACCATAGAATGTAACTCATTCTTCACCTTTCTTGTGAGAACATTATTATGTTCAATACCAGATAACATCGTAATTCTATGAATTTCATTTGATTTATCAAATAATCATATTAAACAATTTTCATATGTTTCTCTTTGGAATATCAAAATACTATGCTGTTTGTTAAGTTGAGGGAAGCTATGTCAAAATACAGAGACCAGAAATTATAGTACATAATGCCTTACGTCTAATGTCTTCCCCTAGGGACACAGTTGCACGAAGCTAACAAGCAGCTGCAATTTGAAAACAATGCAGAAGATTTGACCCGCTGGCTGGAGGATGTGGAGGGACAAGCTACCTCTGAGGATTATGGGAAAGCCTTGACAGATGTACAGAATCTCCTCAGGAAACATGGCCTCCTGGAGTCAGCAGTGGCTGCTCGTCAGGTTTGTAGTTAGCTCTTTGGACAACTGTATGCAATTGGTATATATGTTCCAGGCACACTTGTAGATTGTAATTGTCATTCAGAGAGCAAGGAACCAAAGATAAAGTTTACAATTTTTGCTGTTCAGCTCCCTCTTCCTGATATATCCTCCAATCCAACCATTCTCCTGAGTATCCAGTGTCTTTTGTCAGAACTCCATGGTTGGGAGACCAGGAGAAGCACTTGGCTCCTGGCTTTGGATCAGCATGATGCGCCAGCTGCAGTGGCCATTGGAGGGTGAACTAACGGCAAAAAGGAAGACCTTTCTCTCTGTCTCTCTCTCTCTCACTATCCACTCTGCCTGTCAAAAAAAAAAAAGAACTCCATGGTTGATGCAAGATTTTCTTGACTTCAGCTGCAAAACAGGAAAAACGCATTGGGGAAAAAAACGCATTTTCCTATTTTGGTATTCTGCAATTTTAACTTGAAAATATATTGAAACTTTTCTTTCAGTTAAGACAATTAAAACCCATAGAATGATATTGAGTTTCCCATTATCAGAGAGAAAATTAACAACAGAGCCAGAATAATGACAGTTTTCTAGGCTCCTAGTTTCAGGATTATTCCCTACAACCTCCCCTAGGCTGTCACTGAAAGTGAATTAATGCAGTAAGTTTCAACAGCATGAAAATTTTAGGTGAATTTTAGGAAAATTAAGTGGAAATCCACTTCCAGCTGACTTAATTTCTTATTCCATTTAAAAATGATTCTATTGTTCCCAAGAGGGCTCCATAGTCTGTCATGTTGAAATACACTATTGTGATTTCTGCTCTTTGGTTGTGGAAAGCAAAATAACCTGTTGAAAACCAAAATATGTGTAATACATTATTATATATAATGTATATAACATATAATATACATGTATAAAACTGTAAGATTACAGATAGCTCAATGGATTTTAAATAAAACAAAAACTAGAAATAGGAAAACCATACAAACATGATTTTGAAATATATATGCACAAAGTGTTTCAAAACAGATTTTCAGAGAAAGGAATGGTAAGATTTATTTGCTTTTTTGTTTAAAAGATTATTTTATGTATAAAAGTAAACAAAAAGGTCACCTTGAGGAAGAGATACACTGTGTGTAGACACTTAAAAAATCGGTGTGTGCAACCATACTTGGGAAGTTATGGCAGCTGATCACCAAGAAATAGTTCTCTTGATTGGAGAAGAGGCTAAGATACAATGTTTGCAAAGGAAATTTTTGATATAGAATGTTAAAATGGAAAAGATTTTCAATATCCTCTAGATCATAGTGTTCACTACATAGATGAGGGCACTAAGACCAAAACAGGTGAACAAGCTTTCAAAAAAATCAAATGGCAACTGACTGGCAGCTAGAATGGAAGCCACATTTCCTGCTCTTTTCCTGGGGCATCTTGTACTACATTAGAAATTTCCAGAAAGTGCAGTGGACAGACATTGAAGATGATGATGATGATGAGGAGGATGTTGATGATGATTTTAAAATCTCTATATTATACTAACATGTTGTTCAAACTTTCCCAAGAAATGAGAACAGTTAGTGAGATATTTTAGTTATTTATCAAGACTTTAATTCTTTATAGAGAAGTGAGCATATATTTTAGAATGTTATTTATGGTCAGCATTTTGTTCCAAAGTGAGAAGGAAGAGATGAAACCCTTTATAAGCTGATCACTGATGACAAAATAGAAAGAGTAAAACCAATACCCAATGTTTCTTTTTTCTTGAGGAATTTATCTTGTGTATTAGTCTCCCTGCTCCAACACACAAAGCAAGCGTGTGCATCTTCTCCTTTTCAGATATGGCTTAAATGAGGACAAGTAGGCAATGACCAAGGCAATCCACTTGTATTTCTCTTTCATACGTTCTTAGTTTTTTATTTTTATTTTTTGTAATACCACATTTCATTTTACAGGCAGTCCTGCATATAAAAAACAAGCCACAAGAGTTGTCACTTTCTTTGAAATGATAGCTTATTTTAAAGTGAGATAAAGAACATGGACAGGAAACATTGAAAAATCTCTTTTTCCTCTTAGACTCCCATTTATAAACACTTTCAAACAGTTAAAGTCATATAGTTATGATTTCTCCAGTTTCCTTGGAACATTCTATATTTTTCCTTTCTGAAATGTGGCTTGCAAACCATTTTCCTATAAAGAGTTCTTAACTTGATGAGGTGATCCTCCCTGTAACACTCTGTTTCACTGATTTTGTAGTTCTTTCTTACTAAATAATTGAGTTTTCTGGCACCCATTCAATTTCCCCCTCAGGATCAAGTGGACACTCTGACAGATCTGGCTGCATACTTTGAAGAAATAGGCCATCCTGATTCTGGGGACATACGGGCAAGGCAAGAATCCTTGGTGTCTCGGTTTGAAGGCCTGAAAGAGCCACTGGCCACCCGCAAGAAGAAGCTCATTGACCTGCTCCGTCTGCAGCAGATCTACAGAGACACAGAGGATGAAGAGGCCTGGATCCAAGAGACCGAGCCCTCAGCAGCTTCCACCTACCTAGGTTAGTGCAATTATAGCCAGCACAGTCACGGGGAGAGGAGCAAATGGGTAGAGAGTTTGCTCTCAATTCTTCACCTCATAGTCATGAAAATGTGTCCAGTCCCTCCTCTACCAATCCAGCTCTCTGCTGTGGCCCAGGAAGGCAGTGGAGGATGGCCCAAGTGCTTGGGCCCTGCACCCACATGGGAGACCAGGAGAAGCACCTGGCTCCCGGCTTCGGATTGGCGCAGTGCGCCAGCTATAGCAGCCATTTGGGGAGTGAACCAATGGAAGGAAGACCTTTCTCTCTGCCTCTCTCTCTCTCACTGTCTAACTCTGCCTGTCAAAAAAAAAATCATAAATTTTAAATAATACTCACCAATTCACCTTCTAAAACCAGATTCAAAAAATCCATGTGTCTCTGGGAAAATATAGAGTGTTCAGTTTTTTGATGCTTCTTCCAAAACATAAGATACATGGCAGTCTTGATTGAATAGTCATGATTAATGTTTGAGGCACAAAGTATTCTGTGTCTACATTTTTAGTGGCCCCCCTGTTATAACTATATACTCCATTATATGGGTGAGAGGAATGAAATAGCATATAACAATGTCCTATCTTTGGAAATAACTAGTTAGTCAGGGTCAATACCAAGATACTTATATTAATGTATATACAGAACAAAATGCACATAAATAGAGTGCGACTTATACACAGGTTTGCAGAACACCTCAGTGGGTGGGCAATAATGAAAATGGAATGATTCGTATGGGAATTTCCTATAAGTAAAAGAAGTCTGAGGCTTATTGAAAAGACAGAGGTTCTGGAGGGCTGTATTGGCATGATTAGCAGACAGGAAAGGTGGAGCCAACTGCAGGGATAGAAGAGGAGGGAATTCACAGTAGGTGGTAGTTATTATATAATATTAATGCTGGCAATAAATAAGATATTTTTGAAAGTTATTCCTAATCTTTACCAAAAAACTGCAAATTGGTAATATTGTGCATCTTTCAAGGTAAGAGAACTCACATTTAGAGGGTTTAGTGACTTCCTGAATTCTGCAGAAATTAGCATGTGAGAGATCCTGCTTTCTCACCACAATATACCAACAGAAACTTACATGATATTGGCCTTCAGCTAATGCGTTGTTCATCTTTCTACACATCTTCCTAAGAATGTTCTGATTTCTTCATTATACTTTCTAGAATAATGAATTGTCTGAGGACAAAGAAGTAGTAGAATAGAATAGAATTAATTAAAGCAGATGATTTTAGGATGCTCCCTGAATGATTAGAGCAATACTTTTAAAAAAGTGAAGTATATTACTTCGACTCACCAGAGTCATCCCAAACCTTGAAATTCTTCTTCTATATAGGCAAGGACCTGATTTCCACCAAGAACCTTCTAAACAGGCACCAAGTCATCCTGGCAGACATCGAAAGCCACCAGCCACGCATTCAATTGATAACAGAGAGGGGAAACAAAATGATTGAGGAAGGTATGTATGATTCAGATTGAGTTGACCAAAACATCACTATACCAGACATCTGGAAAGACATTTGTGCAATGTGAAGTCTTTGTTAGAATTTGAAATGTCTGATCCATTTGCCACCCAATGTAGATATTCCCTTTGAGAAATGTGCATATTCCAATTATAGGAATCCCTCAACCTCATGAGTCAGTTATCTCTAAGACAAAATCATTAAAATAAAATATTTTCACCTTAATCATCTTTTTCTATTCACTTTACAGAATTCAGAACCTAAGTTCAAAGGCCTTGTTGAACAAATCATGTCCCTTTCCCATGTGGGAACTTCCAGGTCTGAGAAGACAGAACTTTGGTTCCCAAGGTCTTACTATCTTTGATGGCAATTGATGCCACTTGTTTGCATTTGCCACTCTGTATAACAGTTTCAATCTGTCTCTTCATCTTGGCCTTCCATATTCATAATTTTCTAATAATTAAGCAAATTCTTAAAATTGAATATTGTAGATCAGGTTTAGAATGAGAAATGCACACAACTTTGGGATTCTACCCCTAACAATTAAAATTCAGAAATTAAGATCTGAGAGATTCAAATCAACAAATGTGTATTTGTGATTTTTAGAATGGTATGAAAACAGCTTTTTTCCTTTAAAATCTCTGACTGCAGCTGTGAATTTTGTCCATTTTTTCTTTCCATTCTTTCAGTGTTTGTTTTAGGTATTTGAAGTTCTGTTGTCATATGAATATACATTTATCTAAATTTTGTTGAATGTAAATCTTTACATTGCAAAATACTCATCTTGCCCCTGGTGTGGTGGCCTGAATATTGTCTCTCCCCCTGAATTCATAGCAGGAGTTTAATCCTCAAATTCTTTTGTTAATGGATTTAATTCCCAAATTCTTTTGTTAGTAGTGTTCAGAGAAGGAACCTTTGGGAACTTTTAGTTTATATTAGATCATTACAGTGGACCCCCGTTTTTGAATCCTGGCAGTTTTATGAGGAAGGGTAAGAAAGACCAGACAGATATACACAGACATGCATACTCTCACCATGATGTAATTTACCCAATAGGGGTGCTTTCCAAAACCTGCTTTTTGCTATCTGGGCTTGAACCTCTTGAAGGATGACACAAAATGATCCGCTGTTCCTTTTAAAGTAGCCTGATTCTGGTATTTGTGTTATAGTAGTGAAAAGTTGGTTAGTATATCTAGTGATTTCTTTTTTCCTGAAATCTACTCATTGTGACCTTCTTATAACCAATTGAGATGTATTTTGATTAGGTTTTGCATGGTGCATGTTTTTCCAAACTTCTGTTTGTACCATGATTATTTCTAAAATGAGACTCTTAGAGACACATATGATTAGGACTTGCTTTCATTTTATCTAACCTGGTAATTTCTCACTTTTAAAGTATTTAGATCATTTATACTGAGTGCAGTTATTAGTACAGTTGCGTGTAAATCTAGTGCCTTTCTATTTGTTTTCCTTTTACACATCAATCTCTTTCTTCTTTATATCAATGGTGCATTTATTATCATTTCCTTTTTTTTCTTCATATTGGTCTATTAATTACAGTTCTATTTGTGTTTAATGTGTGAGATTTCGGTCTGGTTTGCTGTAGTTTTTCTAGATCCTTGAGATGCGTTGAAAGCTCATTTATTTGGTGCCTTTCCAATTTCTTGATGTAGGCACCTATTGCTATAAACTTTCCTCTTAACACTGCTTTTGCTGTATCCCATATGTTTTGGTATGTTGTGCTGTTATTCTCATTTACTTCCAGAAAGTTTTTGATTTCTCTTTTAATTTCTTCTATGACCCATTGTTCATTCAGGAACATGTTGTTCAATCTCCATGTGTTTGCATATGCTCTAGGGATTCCTGAGTTGCTAATTTCCAGCTTCATTCCCCTATGGTCTGAGAAGCTACATCGTATGATTCTAATTCTTTTGAATTTGCTGAGACTTGCTTTATGGCTTAGTATGTGGTCATTCCTAGAGTAGGTTCCGTGTACTGCTGAGAAGAATGTAAATTCTTTATGTGAAGGATGAAAAGTTCTGTAGATATCTGTTAGATCCATTTGGGCTATAGTGTCGTTTAAATCTACTGTCTCCTTGTTGATCTTCTGTCCTGTTGATCTGTCTATTTCTGAGAGTGGAGTATTGAAGTCCCCCAGTACTATTGTATTGGAGTCTAAGTCTCACTTTGAGTCCCTTAACAAATCTTTTAAATAAACCGGTGCCCTGTAATTAGGTGCATATACATTGATAATCGTTATATCTTCCTGTTGAATGGATCCCTTAATCATTATATAGTGCCCCTCTTTCTCTCTCTTCACAGTTTTTGTGTTAAAATTTATGTTGTCTGATATTAAGATGGCTATGCCCGCTCTTTTTTCATTTCTGTTGGCATGGAATATCTTTTTCCAGCCTTTCACTTTCAGTCTGTATGCATCTTTGTTGGAAAGATGTGTTTCTTGTAAGTAGCAAATAGATGGGTTTTGTTCCTTAACCCAATCAGCCAATCTGTGTCTTTTAACTGGACAGTTGAGTCCAGTGTTCAATGTGACTATTGTAGAATAGGAAAGTGTGATAGTGACTATTGATAAGTAGTAACTTTGCCCTGCCATTTGCCAAAGATATTTTCTAATATATGCTTTGAATTTCCTGTGATCTTTTGCTGTGAGGTTTCCTTCCTTTACTTTATTTCATATTGATGACCGTGTTTCTGTGTTTCTGTGTGTAACACATCTTTAAGAATCTTCTGCAGGGCTGGACAAGTGGCAACATATGCTTTCAATTTCTGTTTGCTATGAAAGGTCTTTATTTCACCTCATTCACAAGTGAGAGCTTTGCAGGATATAATATTCTGGGCTGGCAGTTTTTCTCTTAGTACCTGGGCTATGTCTTGCCATTCCCTTCTAGCCTGTAGGGTTTCTGATGAGAAGTCTGCTGTGAGTCTGATTGAAGATCCTCTGAGAGTAATCTGACGTTTCTCTCTTGCACATTTTAGAATCTTTTCTTTGTGTTTCACTGTGGTGAGTTTGATTACAACATGTCGTGGTGAGTATCTCTTTTGGTCATGTTTACTAGGGGTTCTATGAGCTTCCTGAACTAGGATGTCTCTGTCCTTCTCCAAACCCGGGAAGTTCTCTGCAAGTATCTCACTAAAAAGGCCTACTAATCCTTTCTCTCTCTCCATGCCTTCAGGAATTCCTAAAACACAAATGTTGGGTTTTTTAAATAGTATCTGTAGATTCCCAACAATATTTTTTAAATTTCTAATTTCCTCTTTTTTTCTTTGGTTTGACTGTATACTTTCCTATTCTCTGTCTTCTAAGTCCAATATTCTCTGTTCTGCTTCACTGACTCTGTTTTTAAGGCTCTATAATGTGTTTTTCATTTGATCTATTGAGTTCTTCATTTCATTTTGATTTCTCTTCACTATCACACTTTCCTGTTATACTAGTTTCTGTGTTTCATTTTGATTCCTCCTTAAGATTTCATTTTCATGAGAGAGATTTTCTATCCTGTCCAGTAAGGATTTCTGTAGTTCAAGCATTTGTTTTTGAAAAATTCTAAATGTTCTTATAAATTTTTTGAAATCTGTATCTCGCATTTCTTCCATCTCATCATCTTCATAATCTTGGCTTGGGGTGTCTTGTTCATTCGGGCATCATAATGTCTTCCTTGTTCTTGTTTCCTCGGTTTCTGCGTTTGTTGCTTGGCATTGTGGAGATATTCTTTGGATTCTTCTTCCCTCGCTGTGGTGTTTTTTTCTTTTTCTTTTTCTTGTTATACTATGACTGTATCATGTGGATTGTCTGCTTTTGATGGAGTTAGAGGCTTGAGATGGGTGTGGCCAGAGAGCTCTCTTCAGTTCTTCAGAGTTAAGGGTGTGCCAAAGATGACACTCCCAGGTTAGGCATGGTAAATCTCTCTCTTTCTATCTCTCTCTCTCTCTCTCTCTTTTTTTTTTTTTTTTTTGATTCAGAAGGGAAGTAATTCCACACAGCTGAGTGGAATTGAAGGTAGTCAGCTTCCAATCTCTGGCTCCTGTTGGTATAACATTCACCTGCTCTTTCCCAAGGACCACACAGGGTATCTGTGCTGCCCTCAGTGTGGGCTCAAATTCTCCTGCAGTCTCTCACTGGGTTGCCAAAGTTACCGAACTGTAGCATCTCTGGAGAGTACTCACGTGAATTCCTTGAGTTCTCTCCCCCACCCACCGTCTCTTTTTTCACAGTCTCAGTTCATTAGCTCCACACATTCACTAGGTCCTAATCTCCTGTTACTTCATCCCACCCACCAGAGTCAGGTTTTTCTGCTTGGCTGTGGGCGGGTGCAGCCCTGAGGTCATGCAGCTTTTACGTATGTCCAAAATGGCACCTGCTCTTTGTCTTGCTCACCTTTGAGAGGTGAGCAGAGAGAGAGAAACTCATGTTTGTACTGGTCTTTTTTTTTTTTTTTTGTCTCTCCTCTTGTTAGCCTGGTGAACTTTCCCTCACGGGGCTTTTTACAATTGTTTGCTAATGAGTAACTAATGAGACAAACACTCTGCCTGTCAGGAAACCTCCTTTTTAAAAAAGGAGCATCCTTTCTTTTTAGCATTCTGCCTCACAAGTTCTAGTTGTGTGGTTTTTCTGTGTCTCCTACTCAGTGTGAATACTGGGCTCTGTTTGGACTATCCACTCCAGCACTGCAGTCCAGAAATTGCTCAAGGAATACATTATAAAAGGGGATTTGCATTATATTTTTCCTTCTTCTTCTACCTGTTGTCTGAAAACGATTTTATCTTAAAGTTTGTTCTGTTGTCTAGTTGGCTAGAAAGGAAAAGCAATTCCTATACTAATAAAACTTTTATGAGCAGAGGAAGAAATCTGTTGATTTTTTCTGTTTAGTCTGGGAAAGACAGGTTTTTGGGACTCTGAGCATTATTAATACAATGATGTTTTCTCAGGTCTGTATTTCCTAGGCTATACCAACACATTAATCACCACAAATACACATCTATTCCCAAGTAGCACATTTTGTTTCTTAAACTCAGAACATTTTGGTTCTCCAGGAACTCAACAGAGTGTGACCTTGACTAAATGCATCACCATCCTCACACCTCTCTCAGGTTTACTGAAAGGAGCACAGCTTGGTAGATGTTAGCGACAGTTACGCTCACCTTTTGTTTCACTCCGCCATAGACCATTTTGCTGCAGAAGATGTGGCTTCTAGGGTGGAGAGTTTGAACAGGAATATGGAGTCGCTCTGTGCTCGAGCTGCCAGGCGGCAGAATGATCTTGAGGCCAATGTCCAGTTCCAGCAGTACCTGGCTGACCTGCATGAGGCTGAAGCATGGATTAGTGAGAAGGAGCCCATTGTAGACAACACCAACTACGGGGCTGATGAAGAAGCAGCCGGGGTAAGATGGGGTAGGAAGGAATATTAGCTACTGAATATTCACCAAGTGTTCTCAAAGAATTAATTAAGGGTTTGCTTATGTTATGGGGCAACTACAAGTTCTGTTCTGTTATCTGGAGTTTACAGAGTGATCAGCTTTGACTTGTAATTTCTGGGATAGCTTTAGAATTGACAGGGGTTTCAAAAGATACACTATATTTTTCTAATCCTTCAGATATTTGTAGAGTTTTAGGGATTAACTAAATCCAAAAGATGTGACCAGCAATTCATATCTGTCTTGGTCCCATTCTAAACTTCACAGAGTAACCTTAGGCTTTCATAAACCAACCATATTTTAATATATAGGAACCTCAATAATGTTTTTAAAATAAAAGTAGACAGACATGTTGGGTCAAAAAGAATCTCAAAGGTCATAATTATTCTTTATACCCATGTCTTATTTTCTATTCTTGTCCTATGGAAACCCAATGAAGTATCTCACAAATCTTATGTGCTGGAAATAACTGATGATCATTTAAAGTTATGCTAATGCTTATCCTACAAAGAAGCAACATTATAAAAAATATCCTATCTCAGTTATGATATGTGTTGGGAACTTTGTAATAGCTGGAAAGTAGGTCTTACAAGGATTTAAAGCAATCAACAGTACCCAAAATAATTTTTGAGGCATCCCACTGATGTGCTTAGTGTTCCTCCTATATTCATTCCTATGACTTTCTCATCAATAAATCCAGGCTCTTCTGAAGAGACATGAGGCCTTTCTAGTGGATCTCAATGCATTTGGGAACAGCATGCAAGCTCTACGGGATCAGGCAGAAGCATGCCAGGTAAGAAGGACTTAGTGATGATAGGCATCTTTTTCTACCACAGAGGGAAATAAATTATCTTTATTTTTGAGTTTTACTTCCTACAATCTGTTGCAAAACAACACAAACTAGTTGGAGATGTTTCTATAGAACCACCAAGACTGGATCTGTTCATCCGCCACACAGAAGGGCAGCCACTGACATGGGTGTGGTGGAGGAAAGCAGATGTTTATTCAAAGTGCAAACCAAGGAGCTAGGCAGCTACTGCTCAATTCTCAGGCTCCCTAAGGAGTTAGGGGTGGAGGTTCTTACAGATTGAAATTGGGGCTGAGAGGCATGTGCTCAATTCTTATCAAGTTCCTGGTTGGTGAGTGACACTAGTGACCTTCCATTGATTGGTCAGCGATGAGGTGCTCTTCAGGGAATTTTTGATTGCCAAGTGGGCTTCTGTTGGCCTGGATGGGTTACATGTAAGTGGTAGTTATTTTATGCCCCAGACCTGGAATTTCTCTGCCTGGACCTGGAATTGAATTCCCCTATACAAAATCCTCTTGACAATACTTTTCAACAAATTTTTATCTGTTGGGGAAACAAATGACTTCTTGAGTCCTCTGATTAGAACCTTGTAGAGCCAGCTGTACAACTGTCTTAATTCAGTGAATACCTTTAGATAAAGTGCAGGTAATGAAACTACGGGCTAGGGGAGACAGAGAAGCTGTCTTTTACATTAAAGGGGTTCAGTCTCAAATCCATGACATAATTGCAAAGAAAACACCATCTTCTATAATCCTTACAGACAGCAATTGCCGCATCTTGTAGTATCCATAGAGATAATGTTGAAAGAAATTTTCAATAAAGCTTATTGTATCTTCACTAATTTCTTTATTTTACCTCCTTTTTCCTTCTTTTTGCACTTCTGATTTTTCTTTCTTTGTTTGCTTCTTTATCATTTTTTAAATAATTTCCTTCTTTTATTCCTTGGTATTGTTAAACATACAAATGCTTCTTAATTGTCTGCCATAAAGATGTATGAATGTTTAAAATCCCTGTATCCAAGAAAGGTACATTCAAAAGGTGGACAACAATTTAAACAGTGAGTGATAAAAATAGATGTGGGAAGAGGAATCACAGAGAAGGGAGCCTTCTTTTCTCCTGAAATAAGAGTGCTGGAAGATAAGACAATTTCTACAGCTGAGGTGAACCATTTTATCTGAGCTATTTTAAAAATTGGGTTTCTTTGTAGACAAGGAGAAGAAGGGATTTCCTAGTCAATCAGCTACCAGGACAAATCCACTGAGCCACAAGGCAATCAAGTGGACTTGAGGAATGGGAAATGCAAATGGTTGAGAATGTGAGAATGGTTAGGGTACAAAGTGAAAGAGAGTTTCATGAAGAATGATGAATCTAGAACCAAATAAAGGAGGTACCAATGTTCTCTGGGCATAGTAGAAATAAGAAACACACTTAAAAAAAGATTTATTTATTTATTTGAAAGCCAGAGTTACACAGAGAGAGGAGAGGCAGAGAGAGAGAGAGAGAGAGAGAGAGAGAGAGAGGTCTTCCATCTGCTGGTTCACTCACCAATTGGCTGCAACGGCCAGGAATACGCTGATCCGAAGCCAGGAGCCAGGCGCTTCTTCCAGGTCTCCCACGCAGGTGCAGGGGCCCAAGGACTTGGGCCATCCTCCACTGCTATCCCAGGCCAAAGCAGAGAGCTGGATCGGAAGAGGAGCAGCCGGGACTAGAACCAGCGCCCATATGGGATGCCGGTGCTTCAGGCTGGGGCATTAACCCACTGCGCCACAGCGCCAGCCCCAGAAACACACTTCTTCCATGTAAGGGATTCTTTCTAATGAGAGTCTAAGAATTCGCACATTTGAGTAGACAAAATTCTGGTGAGTCATGTCAATAGGTATTTACAGAGCTCCTGTGTTCCATCTCCCACCTCCCTCGGGCTCTGCACAGTGCCCATACAAGAGCAGATGGATTTATGGATTTACACAGTATACATTATGAGGATACACAGTACTTGAAGGAGATAAAATCAGAAGGATCTGTGAGAGAGATGAATCTTCAACTCTGATCTGGGCACAGGTCATATTTTGTTCATTTTCTCAGAAGTATGATAATCAAGGAAAGTAAAAATCCGAGAAAAACTCCACTTTGGAGAACGTGTTGCTCGCTAAAGACACATTGAAGATATTTTTACTGAGTTCAGTTTATATTATCAATTTTTACAATTCTGTGTCCTTTACTCTGCTGTAGATCACACATCTCTAAAATAAAAGGTCCACTGTTCCTTGATATAATGACTTAAAGGCTAAGGAGTGGAGAAGGATTTCTGGTGGGATCCAGGGAAAGGAGAACAATAACAGATAATGGATCTTTAGCTTCCTCAACCAATTTTCTGAAAGGTTGGCGTGTGTAATCCACTTGAAACTTCGTAAAGGTATTACTCCTTCCACTTTAAGGGTCAATTGCTTAGAGCATTGAACAGTTTCTGACAAACTACATATTTGCTTACTCCATCTAATGTTCACATTTACCGAATTGCAGACACTTGATAAGTGTTACAGGGAAGCAGTATCTTGGAAGATTCTGGTAGCCACATAAAACGTTCCAGATGCTACTGTCTTCTGTGAGGCACTAAGGACTGCCCACCAGTAGTAGCCTGCAGTAGGAAATTATCAACACATTCCTGACATCAGCTTCCTTTTTGTTTTTCTTCAGCAACAACAAGCTGCACCAGTAGAGGGAGCTGCTCGAGAAGAGAGGGTTGTGGCTTTGTATGACTTCCAGGCCCGAAGCACCAGAGAAGTTACCATGAAGAAAGATGATGTCTTAACTCTGCTCAGCTCCATCAACAAGGTGGCATTTCCTTCTTACCTTCCCATCAACCAAATGACTTTTCCATAGCCATCTCTCCCGTCTATAGATAGTTGTATTTTCACTACCCAACATGTTTTATCACTTTATCTCTTATACAGATATAATTTATTGAATAGTATCTTTCCTCCAGGTATTGTGCAAGATCCTGTACATATCTTTTGGTATTGTAATTCCAATTTTAAAATTAAAATATGAATGATCAAAGACATTAAGTAATTAGCCCAAAGAGATATAGAATATGAGTATTAATTCTAAATATGTTACAGGACTAATTTGTCCATTTATGTTTTTTTCTCCTTCGTTTCTTTTCCAGTCTAGTATTCCCAGTGATGAAATAACAATGTCTTGGTTTAAGTGGGACCTGAAACAAGATGAATTGTTTTCCAATTTGATTTTCTTTAAACTTTATACCCTTTATACTCATGAGAACAGCAATAACATATTGACTACGATATTTAATGTATATTTTCATGAGAAATCAAGTAATTTTATACTACAATACCAAATTCATCTACAAAAACTCTTGAGAAGATGTTGCTACTCTCATGCTATTTGAAGCATTTTCGAGATAAGAGGTTTGACTGTCAAATATCCAGTGCACCTGTCCAGTCCCCCTTTCACTTTGCGTAGACCTTTCTACTTTAGTTCATTATTGTCTAAGGAAATTCATTCTACAACAGTCACTATAGGAATAGACTCCCTTACAAGGGATTCATATTCATGAGTTTCAGGGAGGACCTCTGGAAAGGGAAAGAGGAAGCATTTTGGTGTAATATCGTCACATGCAAATGTTTGACCACAAATAAGCCCCATTGTATTTTGGCCCAATGTGCTTTTGTAAACTTCTGATGAGCAAAGTGTACCATCTTTCAGAGAACTCTTTTCAGCTTTTGGCAGCCTCCCCACAGTGAAAGGTCTGATGTAAAATGTCACATTACTCAATTTCAGTGACTTATCTCGGCCATTCCTGCAATTCCTCATGAAAGTTATATGCCTCTCATAAATGATGCTTAGTTTCTGTTGAGCATGTTTATCCCTGTATCTAAGCACTTAGCTATAAGAGTTGAAACCTCTCCTGCTTGTGGATTTTCCCAAGAATTAAGGAAGGCACTGGGATATGCTCTCTCTTCAGGACTGGTGGAAGGTTGAAGCTGATGACCACCAGGGCTTCGTCCCAGCTGTCTATGTCAGGAAACTGGCCCATGATGAGTTCCCAACACTTCCACGGCGACGAAGAGAAGAACCGGTCAACATCGCTCAACGCCAGCAGCAGATTGAGGATCAGTAAGTTCTAGAGGCTGGAGAACTGGACAGTGTTTGCCCAGAATTTCCTACTGGCCAAAGATACTCTTCCCACAACTCTGCATCTGTTAAATTAGCATTTTCACAGCAAACCCACAGATAAAGTGAGGATAAGGTATTCCGAAGACTCTTCAGCTAGTTCAGTATTTACATGAGAAATGGGACACCCATAATCATTAAGTCAGTTGCCTAACTTCAGACACCTGATAGTGACATGATTTCTGACTCCCTGCCCAGTATTCTTGAAGGGTTATTACTAAGTCTCCTGACAACCATATGAACTTTGGGCATTGTAGCAGGCTTTTCATATCCAGTTGTCAGTTGGCATGTACAAATTTTACTTTTATAGGATGGGAAAAAATGTCACTAGCCATACTATTGTTCCATTGACATATATTTAATTTTACTGGTCTTCTTCATTTGTTTTTTCCTCCCTCTCCTTTTTTGTTACTTTTGTTATCTGCTTCTCTCATTGTATCTCTTCTATATTTTCTCCATTTTTATTCCACTTTTCTTGTTCTCTTGATTTCCCTGCCCAGATACCACTCCCTCCTGGATCGGGCAGAAGAACGCAGGCGTCGTCTGTTACAACGGTACAATGAGTATATGCTGGCCTATGAGGCAGGAGACATGCTGGACTGGATCCAAGAGAAAAAGGCAGAGAACACCGGTGTGGAACTAGATGATGTGTGGGAGCTGCAGAAAAAGTTTGATGAGTTCCAAAAGGTGAGAAAGAGGAATCTTCTCTAGACACCTTTTGGAAGGTTGTCACTGCTTCCTTTTGCTCTGACTCTCCTCCTACTCTTTAATTCTTTTTACTTCTTTTTTGTTTTTATTCTTTTTGTTTTTTTTAATTGAAAAATAATTATATATAGTCATGGAGTACAATGTGATATTTTGATATATGTATACACCAGGGAATGATTAAATATAACTAATTAACATATGCATTATTTCACATACCATTTATTTTGTGGTGAGAATATTAAATACCTACTCTTAGTAATTTTGAAATATATAATACAGTGCTATTAACTATAATCACTACACTGTACAATGGATCTCAAAAACTTATTCTTACTTTCAATTGAAACTTTGTACTTTTTGACCAAAGTCTATTTTCCAACCCCCAATGCCAGTCCCTAATCACCACTAATTACCACCAAACCCTTTATTTTTGGGAGTTTTAAATTCCACACATAACTAAGATAACATACCATCTGTGCCTAACTTATGTCACTTAGCATAAGGCCCTCCAGGTTCATCTGTGTTGTTGCATATAACAAAATTCTCGCATTTTTGAAGGCTGAGTAGTATTTCATTTTGCATCTAAACCGCATTTTGTTTAATCAATAAGAAATAAGATCTTTATTCAACCAGGAAATATTGTTGAGCACTTTCTGTGAATCGGACATTCTCCTTGATGTTTGGGATATACCAGTGAGCTATTCTCCCCAAAACTACTAAGAGCTCTGAGCTCAGATCTTTCTCTGAGTCACTGTAATCATTAACAGTTAAAGGAATAATGCAGAGGACATTAGCTAGCTCAGTCTTACAGCCTGCATTGTCTGCCACTCCAAAGCCTGCGGGAGTACTGATTTCCCCAAATTCTTCACAGCTTAAACTATGACCATATTATGTTCCCGATGCCCAGTTTGAGATGGTGTCTTGAAGTTCTTTGTGTAAATTCTTATAATGGGACAGAACTTGGGGTGGGAAGAAGGAAGAACTTGATAGCCAGATCCCTTATAAATTGTCCTTCTAAAACTTTTTCATTATCCTTCTTTCTCCCAGATTTACGCCATTAGCTTAACTAGCTGTGAGTCTAAATTATTTCATTCTTTTTTAAATAATATGCCGTCACATAGAATTCAAAGTTCAAATGAAGGACCAGCTTTGTGGCTTGGCAGGTTTAGCTGTCACTCACAACACTGGTATCCCATATTTCAGTGAAGGTTCAGGTCTGGGTGGCCCTGCTTCCAATCCAGCTTCCTGGTAATGCTCCTGGGAAAGCAATAGGAGATGGCCCAAGTACTTAGGCCCCTGCCACTCATGTGGGAGACCCAGATGGAACACACAAATACTGGCTTCAGCCTGATCCAGAACTAGAAATTGTGACCATCTGGGGAATGAACTAGCAGATGGAGTTTCTTTCTCTCTTTCTCTCTCTCTTTCCCTTCTCTGCCACATCCGGCTCTTTTCCTCACTTCCTCTCATCCTTTGTTTCTCTCTCCCTCTCTCCTTTTCACTCTGTCATTCAAATAAATCTTTAAAAAGTTCAAATAAGCTCCTTAGAGCTGTTACTATCATTTTTAATCAAGAAAATTGTAACTTAGTCAATGAAATTCTACAAAGGTGAAGTTGCTAGTGACAGAAAAGAATATTGCACAGCTCAAGTGTACTTTCTTCTGATGGAGTGCCATAATATGGAGAGAGATGTCAAGAAATCTAAGAAAATGGAATATGCTTCAAATTCTAGATGAATAATTATCCTCTTAACCAGTTTGTGATAGTCACTCACAGGGAGCTCCAGGGAACTCATTTAGTGGCACACTTTGGAGGTCAACTTGTGTATTGCAAGGGAGTTCAGCAATGTGTTTCACTGTTTACCAGAGATGAAGCCAAGATAGGCAGGTAAGTAGTAGAGAAGGTCCTTGAGAAAGGATTTACTCTGCTTTGGACACATTCTCCCATGCAGGATTTGAAGACCAATGAGCCTCGCCTAAGGAATATCAACAGGGTTGCTGATGATCTGTTATTTGAAGACCTACTAACACCAGAAGGAGCTCAAATCCGGCAGGTAACCAACGCTCCCTTCATGTCTCCTCACCACCAGGCTGGGGTTTTGTTCTCATTTTACTTTTATATAATCAACGTTGGATAACTTATACTACACAAAAGGTAATAGCAGTATGCAATGGGCCTCAGAAAAGGCCTAAGATATCAGTCCAGCCATTCATATGAAGATTCATTTATTAAGATTTATTGAGTTTCCTCTCTACTCTCACAGAGGTGTTTCTGTGGTTGGGTGGGGCAAAGGTGTAGGAACCAGAAATTCAGGTGTAGCTTCAATAAGTAGTTTTAGGAAGCTTAGGGGAGATAAGACATAGATGTCCATAGACATCT